>NC_137833.1:37496422-37993922 GCF_963921795.1 Nannobrachium achirus | reverse complement strand
ACGATACCTCTGAAAAGGCATATCGTGGAGACATTGTATCGTCTCAACGATAATTATCACCATATCGCCCACCCCTAGCATGCACACACACACACACACACACGCACACACACACACACACACACACACACACACACACACACACACACACACACACACACACACACACACACACACACACACCGTTTGCCGTTTTTGTGCACTGCTGCATAGTGTGAAACATGCCCACACACTGACGCACATCAGACTTACCGTATATAGTGCTTTTCAAGATACCCAAAGTCACCTTACAAAACAAATGAAAAATAAATAAAGATAAAATAAACAACTTTATTTAGGAGTTAAAAGGATAAAAGAGCTAAAATTGTACTCGTTCATAACCTCTCTTTTTCCTTCACGAACTTATGCACACAAAAAGGTGATAATCATCACCATAATAGGTCGTCTTTATATACCGACCTCTTCTAAGTATCCAAAGTCGTTTTACATAAAGGTCTAGACTCTACAGTAGCACAATATTCATTGTCATGGGCTAAATAAACAAGCATGTTGTTCAAAATGCGGTTCTTTATTGTTATTTGACAGCAAAAATACATGTTCATTCTCTCTAAATAGGATCATCGGGCATGAATGGCGTTTCAAGTGTGTTGTCCCGGTTTTATGGCAATCATATTTATACGGCGCCTCGCACTTCAAACAGACAGCAAAAGACGGACAATATTAAATCCTGTTGGTTATTGATTAAACAAGGCGAGTGATGGTTCATTCAGTCAAAATCAATCTCACTTGCATTTCAAAACGTATCCTTTGACTGGCTGGTGATGTAACATCACGGACACAAGGTATTTGTAAACAGACTTGTGTGGATGACAGAGATATTTAAGTGAAATCTGCACACGCCCGCAAGCACGTAGTGGCCTTCTCATGTAATGCTAAGCAGCATGCAACAAAAACATCATTCCACCCACCTTTTTCACATCTGTAAAGCAAGCTGATTCTGATACGTGGAGAAGTGATATACTACATCTAGAAGTGCTCCAGTGTCATGTCGTACCCCAGTGGTTCTCAAACTTGGGGTCGGGACCCCAAGTGGGGTCCCCAAATTATTTTGTGGGGTCCCCAGATGATTAGCTTAATGTAATTTATTTTTTCTCACTCAACGGTAAACATATCAACATACCGTATAAGTGTATACAGGGTATCTGCACATTTATAAAGTGAGGACTTTCAAGACCGTTTTAATACCAAACTGGCCAAATATTAAGTAAGGAAGAGGCGAACATTGTGAAAATAGGCGATCTACATGCTCTACATGCTCACAGCGATCTACATGCTCACAACGCCTCGCATTGCGAGGCGTTGTGAGCATGTAGATGAGCATGTAGTTTGTCTATTTTCACAATATTTATCTGTGGAACCGAGTCACATTAAATGTAATACCTACAATTCCAAGTGCTTGTCAGGGTGGGGGGTCCCCAGTTCAAATATGTTTATTTTGGGGGTCACTGCCTAAAAAGTCTTGAGAACCCCTGACGTACCCAATGCTGTTTGTGTATTCACTGTCAACACCTCTCCTTCGCCTCGCAGAACGGGAACACTGCCCTGTCCATCTCTCGTCGCCTCGGTTACATCTCGGTGGTGGACACTCTGAGGCCCATGACGGACGAGAACCTGGTCACCATGGTGAGTCAGTGTGTCCCTGTCGGAGGAGTGGCACGTAGTTAAATCTATACTTGACTAGGGCTGTCACGATTATGACATTTTACATGACGATTATTTGTCACTCAAATAATTGCGATTAACGATTTAATTGTGTTTTTGTCGTTGACGATGACATTTCTGTTTGGCTTTTAGGCTTTTAAGTTGCACATGGTAGATATGACACATAACCTAAATATACAAAGAAATTACTGACATATTTGACAACTTTATACTTAAAAAAGAACATTGATAGTGGAAATAGCCGATCTACAAGCTCACAACGCGTCGCGATGCGACACGTTGTGAGCTTGTAGGTCTGCTATTTCCACTATTTTTGTATTTTTTTACATGGAAACGATTATGACGATTATGAAACATAATTACGACTATTTCAAAAAATCGCGATTAGACGATTATGTAATAATTGTGACAGCCCTATACTTGACCCTGTATTATGATATCACCGACCATACTCCATACTACAGTGTATTCCCAGATGTGAACATGATCTGCTAGGCAAGGCAAGTCGATTTGGACATTTCATCCAGGCAAAAGCAATTCAAAGTGCTTTACGTTATGTATAAAAAAGGTGTTAAAGACATGCAAGGAATTTGATTTGTCTGTGTTTGGCAAAAGAAACATATGTTCTTACCCTTTGGATAACTTTGTACTTTTTCACCTTCAGTTGGTGCTTCATGTCCATAATGAGTAAAATCTCCGGGGTGATTTTTTTGCTTGTCACGTACAGTGTGATAGAGACCTGCAGCAGCTTATATGGCGCGATCTAAGATTTGCCTACGGGAATTCCAAAATAACTGTGTGACCCAGGGGTATAGCGCCCTCTAGCGGCAGTGATGTCAGACTTGGTTGCTCTGCACTGTAGAAGCTGAATGAATTGACATTCTGTTGGACCACATTACAATTTGGATTGTCAAGCAACAGCATCAGTCCACAGGGGCTTCACAGGAGGGGGGGGGGGGGGGGGGAGTGGGACTGAGTTACTAGGGCCCAAGGTGGAGGGGCCTTAATTATTTTAGCACCACTGACATAGAAACATTAGAAGGATTTGAAACATTCAAAGACTTGCACAAATGTTCAAGATTTTTAAAAAATAGCCGATCTACAAGCTTGCAGCGAGCGCGGCACTCGGTGCCGCACTGTGAGCTTGTATATCTGCTATTTTTCAATAGTTAAAGGGCCCAGAATTTGGTGCGACACCCCTGTCAGTCCAGACTAGTGTGAACCCAGTCAGATATGTTGTGTGTGTCACGTGTGTGATGTCGTCTTGACTGAGTGACATGCCAGGATTTGAGCTTAAGGTTTCTCCTCAAATAGCCCTAGATCCCTGACAGTGACCTGCTTCATTCACGTGTATGGAAGCCAGAGGAAGAGGGTGGAGGGTAGAGGCTGTATAGGCAGGTAAAGAGGTGGCGTAATTGCGAGACAGAGTTAAAGGGATATTCCAAACAGCTTATGGGCTTCTCTCCACATACACATCCATTGTAACTTCAAACTCCATTTTAACCATGATAGATTCATTAAAAACACACATTATTTGACTCATACTACCCTCCTAATATGTGAGCAGGCCGTGTTTTTCCATAACTTTTTTCATTTATTTTTAATAATTATTTGGGAAAATGAAAAAAATTAAATACAAAACATAATTATTAAAAATAAATGAAAAAAGTTATTGAAAAAACACGGCCTGCTCACGTATTAGGAGGGTAATATGAGTCACCAGAAAATATAATTGGTGTTTTGAATGAATCTATCATGGTTAAAATGAAGTTTTAAGTTACAATGGGTGCTGTGTGTGGGGAGGGGCCCTGGGCCTGGAGGGCGTGGTAACATTTACATCAAATATCTAAATATTGAATCAAGCAAATTAAAAACTGTCCAGGGTGTTCATAAAAGCCTGATTAGCCCTATTCACGACCCGCCCACCCAGCAAATTCTTCAGCATCCCCCGGGTGCTGACATCAATTTAGAAGGGGAAACTATAACAGAAATAGCTGGACTTAAAGTGATCCCTGACTAATACGACAAATATGCCTTAAAACATTATAATTGTCCTCTATAACTACAATAAAATTAAAAACACCTTAATTATTTTATTTCTTCTAGAAATAGCTAATCTTTCACTCAACAGGGGAAATGCCCGTCGCAAGTTGATGATGTCATAAATGTCATGTGTGATCTATCCCTATGGAATGTATGGCATGCATGTGCAAATAAAAACAAACGTAATACTTCATATGGTTAATATGAGCATCAACTCAATATTTCAAATGTGTTTTTTGCACATGCATTCCATAAATTCCATAGGGATAGATCACACATGACATTTATGAGATCATCAACTTGCGACATGCATTTCCCCTATTGAGTGAAAGATTAGCTATTTCTTGAAGAAATAAAATATTGAAGGTGTTTTTAATTTTACATTGTAGTTATAGAGGACAATTATAATGTATTAAGGCATATTTTTCGTATTAGTCAGGGATCACTTTAAAGCCAACAAATCATTATTTCGAACGGTAAAGTAAATTATAATGCTTTGTGCCTTTTACTATCATGTGTTCTTGATCATGCTAGCCGTATTTTATACTTTACTATTCGGAAATTGCATTAAATTTGCGATTTCTGTGTTAACTCTATAGGCTTATAGTAGGATTTTCCCCTTCAAAACGTGACTTCAGCACCCGGGGGATGCTGAGTGGGCGGGTCGTGAATAGGCCTAATTAGACAATAAAATGACCCAAAGTTTTTTTAAAGTGGAATATCCCTTTAACAAACAGAGGGAGAGAGAAGTCATTGGCAGAATCTGCAGCATTGAACATGGATGCTGCCGTCTCTGTATCTTTAAGATAAAGTTCCTCCCCTTGTACCCGTTTTTGACTGTGATGTATTATTCATGTTGGCCTCGGCTGTCCTCCACATCTCTGCTGAATGCTTCCTTGCTCTGTTGTTTTGCAATGCAAACACGACTATAATAAACTGTTGTACTTTCTATTTATAATATAATTATATTATAACTGTTAACATTTATACTGGGCCTTTATTATTTTCCGAGAGATACAACGTGTCAGGAATGTCATATGTGGAAATAACATGTTTTCGCAATTCAACACGTTATCCCCCTGTGGAATTGGATTGGAAATGTTTTTTTTTTTTTCTTTATGGATATGGTATGAATGTACTTCCTGCAGCAGGGACAGGGGTGGGGGTGTCGTGTTATGTCATGATCTTCTCTTCTCATTTGTCCATCTGCTTTTCTTGTTCACAGACTGCGACGGAAAAACACAAAATCAACGTCCCAGAGACCATGAACGAGTTCCTCGACATGTCCGATGACGAAGGTATGAGCACAGTTTCTCCCATCACATAATCAGCCACGCCTTCCAGAAGTGCTAAGAGTGGAATTATCTTCCTGATAATCGTCTGACTTGTTGTGTTTGGTGTTAATTGAGTGCATGACCTCCATACACTAGTGAATGTCATATGTGATTGTGTGCCACGTGTTGTGTCTAATGAACATTTGTGCCTTTTTTAACCCTATGTGTATTCAAATCACACAGTCCGGGCCAATATGCCTGAAATTCTCAATGAGGAGTGTATGTCAGGTGTTGACGAAGGTATTTCCCCACCCGTATGCTTCCTTATGCCATCTTTGTCGTTTGTCTCCCACTCACATGCCACTGTCCGCCCAGCCGTCACCTGCTTCCTGTTGTCGGAGAGCTAAACCATCGTGCCACTGCCATGCTATCCTCCTTTGCTTTACTGTTTTACTGTTTAAAAGGAAGTTGCCTGGCAAAATCACTCTATACACACCCCCAGCCAGAATACGCACACACTCTCTCTCGCTCTAAGCTGCGCACACTATTTCTTGATTATGGAATGTTACGCAATTCAAGGCACTATTATTTCCAAAACGTTGGTTTTGGTCTAAACGTGTTGTCCTTCCAGGTCTTACACCACACAGATATTCTATTCCATTTGAGTTTTCTTGACTTTTGTGTACAGTTCTCATTTTGTCAGAGAACGTGTGAGGTTGTTTTGAATTTTGGTTGTGTGGTGTTTTGTTTTCCTTCTGGCTGGTCATAGACAATCCAGTCATGCTAGTTGGCAAACTGCTCCAATGTCGACCTCATTTTCACTTCCACTCAAAATACAATTTCTGCCGAAACCACTTTGGAACCTTTTTTTTTTTGTTTGTTTCTCATCATTGTCAACACCATAAGCAGCATAATAAACTACATAACTGTGCTCATCAAGCACTTTTCAGTTATGTAAAGTACTACTGTATATTCATATTACAGTACTTGAGCTCACAGCTCAAACTCTGTTTGACAACAATTAAGCTGGTTGCACACTGCTGCGTATTTTCATAGCGAAATGCGTTTTTCAGGGCAAGGAGAGAGAAAGAGATAGAGAGAGCAAGGGACCCAGTGGTCCGAAAATAAATACAAAACGGTCGGCATTGTGCAAACATGAGTGACATAACGTGAGGTTGATTTCTTTATTTACGTGCTCCGAAATTCGCCCCTATATTCGGCCGAAAAAACGCAGTAGTGTGCAACAACCTTTAATAATGACATGCGGAAAACTAAGGCACAGTAATCGTACTTCAAATTCAGACAGAAAATGTATTTTCTAGAGCCTTATATACATTCAATGAAATGTTAATAGTACTATGTGTAATATAACAATAAATGACATAATATAAGTAATGATGTAAAATATCATCAATCTGTTGAATTTTTCAGTAAAATCTGTTAATTTAACTCTGTGAGTGTCAAATTTGACCTGTAATTATTACAGTAAGAGTTCTATTAACAGTTTAACACTGAGGATTATACTGTGTGGCACAGGTCACATGCTGATAAATTCAGGCCCCTCGTCCCTTTGTTTTGGAACCGGAGCGGACAGGCCTGTAAAATTGATGAGCTTGTTCATGCACTGTTGCTCAGGGGACCCATGGGCTCAGGTGTGGAGTTTCCAGTGGTGGAAAAAGTACTACAAATGTTTACTTAAGTACCAATACTGCAATGTAGAAATACTAGCCTTCAAATAGCCTAGATATAAAATAGGGTTAAAGTGGTAAATGTATGTTTTTAATATTATAATAATTTATATCTGCAAAGCAACTAGTAACTAAAGTTTTCAAATTGGCCTAATTGTAGTGGAGTAGTGGAGCTGAAAGCTCTTCGGAGCTGGCCGGGTGTATGGAGAACCGGAACGACTGGAGACTCCGATGGAAGCTCGTCTGAGGGCGACCGAGAGAGAGAGAGAAAAGTACAATATTTGCCTCTGAGATGTAGTGGAGTAGAAGTCAAAGTACTCGAGTAAAAGTAAAAATACCTCAAAATTGTACTTAAGTACAGTACTTAAGTAAATGTACTTGGTACTTTACGCCACTGGGAGTTTCTATGTCAGGCGATATGGCTAGACTCAACAGGTTACACACACACACACACACACACACACACACACACACACACACACACACACACACACACACACACACACACACACACATCAGTGGAGAATGGATGACTTTGCACTATGTGATTGTATGTTCATTATATGATGGTAGCTGCTACACAATATAAGCCAGGGTGTCTGCTCAGCCTCATGTGTTGTGCAGCATATTGTGTTAATGCTCACTCAATGATCACTCATGTCATGGTGTTATTGATATCCAGCACTCATAACACTGAGCAATAACACCATGCCCAATAGTAGTACACAAGAATGGGCTGAGATAGCTGTTGCATACAAGCCTGAATTTGCTAGTTGTTGTGGTGTTTGCCTGTATGTACGGTATGTTTGTGTGAAAGTGAGCGTGTATGTATGTGCACGCGCACCCGTGCACAGATTTGTGTCTCTGCAAGTCAAAGAGTGAGTGCAAGCTTGTGCGCTCACTTATGCCTATGTATTTCTTTGTTTTGTTTGCCTACACGCATGCATGTGTGAGGAACGGAAGTTTCTACTTGTCTTTTAATCCCATAATGTTGGAGGCCAATCCCATTAGTCTGCCGGTACAAGAGCGGATGAGGGGAAGGAATCGTGACAGGTCACTCTCTCTTCGCTTAATGTAACTTTTTCCTGCATTTTTTATGCGTTATTTCTTAGTTAGGAGAGAGTATAGACAGGAAACTCAAGGGCAAAGAGAGGAGAGACATGCGAGACGAAACGGTGGAGTCGGATTCAAACTCAGGTCTTCGCGGCTCTCAAGGAGCATGTGGTCTGTGACACCTCCCATCATGATAGGTCACTCTATTTCAAGATGTGTGTGTAACCTTGACACACCTTCTATAGATCACGTCTCCTGGCAGGCTATCATCATATAGACTTAAATCCTTGTTCTACTCTACTGTACTTGTAATAGCTGTGTAGTACGTCTGCGTAATCCCCAGCACAACATAGTGGATATTGTTTACAATGGTGCATGATGTTTTCATCCCTAGTGCTGGTAGCAAGTTATTGCGATGATTAATTACCTGCATAATTGTTGTATCAATTATAAGCTTTTATGATTGATTGAATACTTTATCAACTTTTTGCAATACATTAATGACCTTTTAGCATTACAATATCACAAAAAGGTTCAGTTGCAAATTGCAGACAGGTGCTCGTTTTATGGTGGCTGACTTTAGACAGTCAATTTACAAAAGAGTAAATGATGCACCATGGGACTATTTGTAAAAGAACACAGCAACTATACATTTTATTTTTTCATTTATCAGCAAGTAGAAATGAAATCAGATCTAAAAAATGAAATATATCACAAGTATTTCACCACTTTTTTTTTAAGAAACAGCCCATGGCTACATCTTTGGAAAAAGAGACGTTATGCATACAAATATTTTGTTAATAATTTACTCAACGAATTAATAGTGACTGTGGTATCCTACCAAAAATGTATTTTGAATTTGAAAAAAAAAAGAAAAAAGAAAAAATATATATAGGCTAATAATATTTCACACTAGCTTTCCGGTTGAAGTGCAGCCAAATTCCCAATCCTTGTATCACCCCACAGAGGAAAACAGTTCAGGAGGAGGGTTCAAGAGAGGGGCTGTCCTGTCCTCAACGAGGGTTTTGTCCCTCTCTCTCTCTCTCACACTCAGTCTTGACTCTTCACTCTCTCCTCCTCCATGCCAGTTATTAGTTAGCCTGTCTGACTGTTGCCTTCGAGGAGGCATTTGTTTACATTCAGGACTATCAGATTACTGCGTTCACCCAAAGAGCCACAAAACACGTCCAGTGCGGTCCTCCTCCTCTCCCTGTCTGCCGCACGGTCGGTGCTGATGCCATTTCAACTGGTGTTTGTTTTATTGGACGTCTGACTGACTGAGCAACCATGCAAGAAGTTCTCCGTTTCTAAATCCAACGGGATGAGCTGTCGTTGAGCCGCCTACGCAGGGAATTATTAACCCCGTCAGTCAGCGTCAGGTGGCTGCTGCTTGGACTTTTACTTTTTCTGGGCGGCAATGCGCAGTTTCGCTGCGAGGCGTCCGAAAAGTCCGCATAATTGGAACTTTGCGGCAGAAGGGAGAAGACAGAGAGTCAGAGACACGCGTTCGGTCCTCTTTTGTACACTCGTATCACCAAAAGTGCGGATACAGTTATTACAGTCTGTCCGTGGGCGGGTTAATTGAGCTACGTCCAGTCCACGATCTATCCATCCATCTTCAACCGCTTATCCGGACTCGGGTCGCGGGGGTAACAGTCGACAGAGGAAAACTTTTTTTCCATCAACACAACAACGGACTGAATGGGCTGCTGTATAAAAATAATAACCCACGCCACTGGCCGGATATATTTTTGTTGGGGATTTGGGGGTGGGGGGATAAACAATTCTGTGGTATATTGCAGTGAATTGGACATTTAATCAACATGGCTGCATTAGGCATAGGTAAGTTATTTTTGGCAGCGAAGAGAAGAGTGTTGTTGTGATGTTCTTTTTGAAAGGGCACTGTGAATCGAACTAAAAGAGAGGGAGGAGGGAGAGAGAGACACACACAGTCAGAGGCGTCATTTGGGTATGGCAAGCTATGGCAGGCAGCTGCCATACCTTGGCTACAGGGGGAAATAATAACATGTAGCCTACTTTTCATTGTGCCTGTTGCTAAGGTATGGCAACATGACTGGTGTCTTGCAAGACACCAGTCATACCTTAGCTTTTGCTGAACTGACGCTACTGCACACAGTGAAAGATGGGGAGAGAGAGAGCCAGACTTTAGAGAGAGAGAGAGAGAGAGAGAGAGAGAGAGAGAGAGAGAGAGAGAGAGAGAGAGAGAGGCTTGCAGTGACGTTATAGTAGCCCGGTGCTGCATCAGCTGAGCTCAGCTGTAACAAAAAAATCCTTACTCACTGGCGTGGCGTGTGTTGCGGGAAGGAGGTTGTATGGAGCTTTTAATGTCGTTTTCAGACCGTGATGTTTGTATTTGAGTGATTAGAGGCAGTAGCAGCGCGTGTGTGTTTGCGTCGACATCACTGGTGGTTTCAATGTCTCCGGTCGGGACTGATCGGAGGAGCACCGTAGAGTTGCGGCAGCAGGATCCGAGGTAGCAGCGCCGAGGGGGAGGGGCTGCAGCGAAGGAGAGCCGTGGAGGAGAGTGAAGTAGTGTTGCAGCCAGCGCGCACGCACGCACACACACGCACGCACGCACACACACACACACAGTGGGCTTCGGACAACATGAGGGAGAAGGAGAAACGCTCTCGCCGCTCCGGCGGCTACATTGATCGGCGTGTCATAGTCCACCGGTCCGCCGATCATCGAGGTGCGGTGATGGTGCAGCGTTTTGGCTTTGAAGTGTCTTTGAGCTCCCGTGGTGTTTATTTATTTATTTATTTTGTCTTTCTTTGGCCTCTGTGTTGAGATGCTAGAGCAACTGCGTTTAGTTTTTTTTCAGCGGAGCTGGTCTAATATACAGCAAAGATGCTGCTGTCTATGATCGCAGTTTTGCTCCCTACACTGAATAATTTCTAAGGCTCTATAAATAGGTTATACCTCTGCCATTCCAGTCAACGCCGGTGTATAAGCTCATTAGATGTTGTTGTTGTCATGCCACGGTCAGACGAATAGACGAAGGAAAAGTTGCAGTGAGCAATGCAGGCCGGTTTGCTCTGATAGACTGATGCTAATGAATTCTCCCAGGCCTCCTCTGAGAGTCCTATAATCAAATAAAGGGAAGGTTAATGCGGGTTGGTGTTTTTTCTTTATGCCTTTCTTCTTTTACCCCCCGTTTTTTTCTTGATTGAAGAGCTGCATCCAACAGCACACTAGCTGTCTACCTCTCTTTCTCTGGATTGCCTCGGACAGTAGGCTAACGTGGGGATTGTATGATTTTTTTTCCATCTTCCTCCAGGTGAGGATGCAATGACCGGTGACACGGACAAATACCTGCGGCCCCAGGACCTCAAAGAACTGGGAGATGACTCACTTCCTCAGGAGGGATATATGGGCTTTAGCATAGGAGCCCGCTCAGCCAGGTAGGACCCTGTTCACTTTGATGATGAGATGATGATTGATTCATGTGAAAACAACAGATGTTTCTTTGGTGCAGTGTGTCTACTAACCTGTCTTTACAATAATGTGCAGTGTGTGTATGATAATATGGTTTGTGTTGTTGCCCATAGAGTTAATGAGTTTTGTTCTTTTGTCTCACAGTACACTGATTTGAGTTTAAATAACAGAAGATGTTTTACCATCTGTGTTTGCCAATGATATAGCTGCTGTGGTGGCTGTTGGTCATAGGCCTAGCCTATATACCGTTCTGAAATATGTCATACCATGGCATGTGACTCAGATTTGATTGTATCTAATTTATTGAAAGACACACACACACACACACACACACACACACACACACACACACACACACACACACACACACACACGCACGCAGGCACTTACTTATTTACATATAGTTATTACACATAGCCTGCAGAGAGCCAGAGACACTGGGAAGTTGCCATTTAATGGTTAAACCTGGCGAAATGATTCAGCACTTTGTGTGGCCTAATTAAAAAGTCTCAGAAGATTACAAATTGGCCACCCGTTAACACAGGACCCCCAGCCCGTTATACACCCAATAAGTAGTAATAATAGTTGAACTCTGACTATAGCCACTGTTCTCTGCCTTTTGTTCAAACACAGGCAGGCTGTTATGTGGACAGCTGTAGCCCTTATACAGTAAAATCATCTCTGTTCATTTATCCTTTTGTAACTGTGTACTGTGTACCAACATTTGGTCACATTTGTACACTCTCAGAGTTAAATGAACACTCTGGATTTTGCTGTGTACTTGGCTGTTCGCTGTGGGCTTAGCTATATAGTTGTTCCACACAGTGGAAAATTGGAAATCTGCAATGAAAGCGCATCAGAGGGCCCATGTTGGATTGTGCGGCCCGAGCACATTATGGGCTGGTTATTGTGGCAGGCTCTGACAGCTGGCTGATGCACAGCGATGCTTGGCTGGGTGGAAACAATACCAGTGACATTGACAGGAAACAGCTAGCAGCAGCAGCTAGTCCATGGCAAACACCAGAAGCAAACAAACACACAGTGAGCTTCCACCAAAGACCAGTTATTGATGAAGCCCCATGGGTGGGCAGCTCGGTTATGCAATGCAGTTTTGAAAGGAATTGTAACTTTTCAAACCATTTAGCGGTTACTGGCTCTTGGGCAATGGTCAAATGTAGTGCAGCTGACTTAATGGATAATTATCATCAACAAGTTGCTTATCTGTGAGTATCTTTGTGTGTGTGTGTGTGTGTGTGTGTGTGTGTGTGTGTGTGTGTGTGTGTGTGTGTGTGTGTGTGTGTGTGTGTGTGTGGACTAACATTCAGTGAAAATATAACATCTACAAGCTCACAAGAGTTTGTTTATAAGATATTTACTGTAGAGCGAAAACAGGATGGGGCCTAGTATAGTGCCCATGGGAATGTGGAAGTATTTGGGTTTAACGTTGTTTATCCAAAAACAATATTTGGCATAGTTCATAACACTCTTTATACATGTTTATAATTATGCCTATAACAACCTATAACAAGATTTATGAAGCATTATAAGCACTGGTCATAATGGAACAGCACATGTAAGTAAGTAAGTTTGTTATATTTTGTTACACATAATTATAACCATTTATAACGAGTGTTATGAAGCCTTATTAGTTCCTAATATATTTTTTCTCCTATTCTGTCAGACGAATAATTGTTGTTGGTATAATGTTATTTTAATGTACTGCAGTAATTTCATTTTCAAGAATTCTGTTTGTGTCTGTGCACTGAAATTGCTGACATTTCTGTCTTTCTAAGAAGGTTGTTTAAATGTATGTTTAGTGCAGTGAAATATTTTATTGATCATTGAATATACACAGTCAAACCCTCAGTGTTAATTTATCTCTGAAAGTATAAAAATGTACTGGGTCCTCCATTTTGATTTGGATCCGTAAGTGTCCATTGTACCAAAGTTAAATCAACACTGAGGATATTTCCTGTGCATGATGCTGAGCAACTGCTTTTCTTTGCCTTACCTTTCTGTTTATGACATCGGCATTGCATTGTTTGCTGTTGGACTGGGCCTCAAACACGCACGCACGCACCCACACACACACACACACACACACACACACACACACACACACACACACACACACACACACACACACACACACACACACCCACACACACACACACACACACGCACACGCACGCACACACACACACACACACACACACCTGTGCCTAGTCTGGGAGTGCAACCATGCAAAGACGCAGCATCAATGTCATATAGAGAGAAAAAAAAGAAACCCACAGCATCTCTAAGCATCTCTTTGCTTTGATGTCTTCAAAACTTGCTTTGCTTTTCACTGTCCTCTATTTTGCTCTCTTTCTTCTTGTTCTTTTCTTTGCACTCTCTCTGTCACTCATTCTAGCCCTAGGATCAGGTAAGAAAAGAGTAGTAGTTGTACGGTAGTTAAGTCGTAGTAGTTGGCCACATTAGTCCTTTATGGCATTGGTTCCCAAACGTTTTAGTTCGAGACCCAAAAGAGAAATTTGATGTCTCCCCGTAACCCAAACTAGTGAACATAGCCGATCAACAAGCTCATCGTGACACACTGTGAGCTTGTAGATCTGCTTTTGTGCTACTTCTTAAGTATATAAGATGTCTGGAAATGTTAAAAACAATATATATATATTTTACAAAAACAAAAAGGGATATAATTACAACCCGACCCATTGTTTGGGAAACAGTGCTGTATGGTGTCTCTCTCCTGTAGCTGCCTTCGCGGTAAGATCCTTACTCTCAGGGTGTACAGATGTAACAAAGTACTGTAGACCCGCAAGTGTCAAAGTATGTTTACATTTGTACACTCTTGGAGTTAGAAATGGATACATTCACAGTGAGGATTTTACTGTGTTGGTTTACGTCCTCCTCCTGACCCCTAAACCCATAACCCCCCCTGCAACCCCTCAACCACAAGCCATGTCCCTGTGCGCAAATATGTACTGTGTATGTCAACCTCCTGTGTTATTTCTCTGCCATCCGCGTGACTGTTTTTCTTACATTTCATTTGGAGATAGTTGATGTTCTGCTTCGGCAGATCGCCTCATTTTCTCATCCCTCAGACCAAGAGTCATCATATTTGCAAACGTTTTTTTGTTTCACGCAGGGTTTTGCAATATAGAGGAATAGTCTCAGTGGAAATGAGACAATAAATGCTTATTGGCTTGTCTTCACTTTAAGTTGTATTGTGTTAATTAACCTCCCTAACCTTTGTGTATGGTGTGGTTTGAAGTGGCACCTTCCCTGTGGTATCATTATTTGGAAGTGCCGCACAATGTAACTTCCAGGGATCAATGGTGAATTAACTTCCAGAGATCAATGGTGAATTCACAAGCAATTCACCTTCACCTAGCTGTAGTGCACTTGGTATGCAGAGTCTGTTTTGTTATTGAAGATGGCCCTAGTGTTCCCCAAATTTACAGAAGATACAGACTATGCACAGTAATATGCAGAGATGGAAACTCTACAGCCTTAAATGCCTGTGAATTTTGGTCAGCCACTTAGAAAGACCCCACATAAACCATGGGTCACTTTGACAAAGGACAGACTTTCCACCCCCCGGCCCCCACGCGCACGCACGCACGCACGCACGCACGCACGCACGCACGCACGCACACACACACACACACACACAAATTAGCAGTCACGCGCATGCAAAGACTCACATAAACATCTCTTTGAGACCACGCAGACATGTTCCTAAAAATATAGCCTAAGCTATACGGTTCCATAGGAGACAGTAGAACTGGGTGTATGTATGGCACAGCAAACAGAGTGGAGGTTAGGGGTTTGGCAGATTGATCAACGGTAAAATAAATGGACCAGCAAAGAGTGAGAGGCAGGGAGAAGAAAGACAGGGAGCAATTAGGGAGTGAGTGATAGAGCGAGCGACAGAGGCAGGGAGCCATAGGAAACAGGACAATATGACTTCAATCAAGTCCATTGTGAAAACAAACATACACACGCACAAAAAAAAAAGAAGAAAAAAAGACACTGCGGAAATATACAGCAGATTAAAATTGAACTCTAGCCGTAAGGGAAAAGAAAGAGAAAGTGATACATTGAGGAGAGAAGCCAGGCTGAGCGATTATCCGGGATAAAAGTGCAGTGCTCAGAATAGGTTTCAGAAGCAGAAATAGACTTTAAAGTTTGATGACGGAATTAGCAGCTGATAACGAGGAGGGTGAAAAGGGGGAGAGAAAGGAACGAATTGAGAGGAAAAAAAAACAATCTTTCAGAGCTAATAGAGGGAGCGTGAAAAGGCAAAAGAGGCATAGAGAGGGTAGAGAGGAGGATAGATAGAATGAGAAAAAGGAGGAAGCTATGAAGAACAAACACAGCGGAGGGGCAGGCGGGGGTGAGCGCTGCCATGCCACCGGGTCCATTCAGGCCGTGCAGAGTTGCTTGGTAACTTGGACAGCAGGGTAGGCAGTGCTGTGCTGAATAAAGGGCTTCTCTCTGTGCTGAATAGGGTGCCCACTCAAATGCGCTGAGCTTTGCACTTTCTACCCCTCGCTCACTAGTTCTCTCCCTCCGCACACGCGCACGCATGCGTGCGTGCGCGTCCATCCTCGGATACACGACTCCACAAAAAAGTAAAATGATGTGCATCGTGCACGAAATGTACAGTCGGTTAACAGAGGCACTGTAGGTAAGAGAAATGGGGGGTGAGTGTGCATGTGTGTGCCGTGCACACACTCACACAAAAATTGGCGTTCTGCACTGATTAAAACAGAAAATGTGCAGTTCTGTATTCAGCTTCAGAGAGAGGTAGCGAGTCTATAACAAAACGGGCAGATGCCACAGCTGCAACGTCATGAAGCAGACTGCAGCAGGACAGAGAGGAACAGACAATCAATGTTGGCCTGCTTTAGTAACTGAAGCTGTTCAATTATGGATCAAACCTAAATGGACCCACATACATGATGGACCATAGACATTTTGGTCAAAGCTTAGTTCTAATATTGCCATTCATCTTACTGAATGTGTGATTTGCGTACAAAGACTTGCAGTCTCACTCTCTCACTCTCACGTAGGGGTGGGCGATATGGTGATAATTATGGTTGAGACGATACAATGTCTCCACGATATGCCTTTTCAGAGGTATCGTATATATTGTGATACAATTGAGGGAGCCTTGTAATAAATCCTGTTTAATCATTAATACAGAGATTCATTGCAGAATTCAATTTAAACCTGCATTTTGGTCTAAATCAGTAGTTCTCAAAATGTAAAATGTCAAGGTCTCCACTTAACTCTGACAGTATACAAATGAAACCAAATGGACCCGTAAGGGTCCATTTGGTTTCATTTGTATACTGTCAGAGTTACATACCGGTACTTGTAAAGTTCAATTTAGACCTCCCAAAAGGAACCCAGATAATCTAGTTTTTGTCAAGTAACTTGAAAAATAACCATCAAAACCAACGTGAAAAAGAATCGTGATAAAATCGTGTATCGTGATACAGCTTGGGAAAATATCGTGATATTGTATTTTTCCATATCGCCCACCCCTACTCTCACGTCATCATTTCGACGAGCCATAGTGCAGCCGCGTTCGTGACACGCCCCAAACCGTACAGTAACACAACAACTGTTCTGTGTTCTCCCTTGATCTGCCCTCGGCCACTTTATTCCCTTCTCTCTCTCTCTCTATCACTTATCATAAACAAAGCTGACCTCACTCTCATTTCAATTTCTGAATAACCAACACCTATAACACCTCTCTGTCTCTCTGCTCCTTCGGATGCTCTCCGCATCTATCCAATCAAAGAACTACATCGGTTCCCTGGAGGTTGCATGTTAGTTAATGGATTCCTTTTTGCTTTTTGTGTTTGTTCTTGTGTTCTGTTCTCCCACCCCTCGCTTGTTGTCGCCCGCCTGCGTTGCGTGGTAACATATAGCCTCCGCTCATTCAGTTCGGATAGGTCTAACACCCTCAACCGGACCTCCTTCACCCGTGACAGCATGATGATCGAGGAGATCCTAGCGCCCACCAAGGACACGGTGAGCCTCTCCCTTTCTGTTGTCTTTCTTCATCAACTTTGTCGCCTTTGTGTCTCTACTCAGGGGTGTCACAAGGGGGGGGGGGGGGGGGGGGGATGGGACTGAGTTACTAGGTGGAGTGGCCCTAATTATTTTGTACTTTAGCTATTGAAAAATAGCAGATATACACGCTGCGAGCTTGTAGATCTGCTATTTTTGAAAAGTTGTGAAAATTGTGTGCAAATCTTGAATATATGTATTTTTTAAGCAAACATTTTGAACTCAAATTTTGCTTCTGGGGGGTCCCTGGAACTGAATATTTTAAGATGGGGGTCCGTGGCCAAATACATTTTGGGGGTCCTTCACATGAAAAAGTTTGAGCACCACTGACTTAGAAACATAGGTTTTTCAAAAAACCTTAGAAGGATTTGAAATATTCAAAGACTTGCAAACTTTCACAATTTTTTCAAAAAATAGCAGATCTACAAGCTCGGTCTGTGCTGTGAGCTTGTATATCTGCTATTTTTCAATAGTTAAAGTACCCAGGGCCCAGAATTTGGTACGACACCCCTGCCCCCTCCGACATTCTCTTCTATCTCTGTCACTTTTATTCTCTGCCCTTCACACTCCTCCTGAGTTTGGTCTCACGTTGTCTCTGTCTTTCTTAACGTGATTTATATTTCAAATGTTCCTCTCCCAAACCAGGTCTCTCTACCTCCCCTGTCTGTTCTGTTCAGTCTCTCTCTCTCAAGGTTCTGGGTAAACGCCGGTCGCTTTAGAGGGAAGGGGGACATGTCTTGTGTCAAGGACATACAGTGCAGGCAGTATTGCTCTTGTTAATGTGCTGATGGCGAGTGGTGTAACATCACTGAGAGTTTATTCAAGCCTGAGTGCCGAGGGGGAGGGCCTCCGTTGCTTTCCCATGGAAAACCACTGTGCACTGCAGAGCTTGTCCTCAAGCCTGTTTTGCTGGGAAGGTTTCAGGACAGTTAGCTAAAAGGAGAACTGTAACCTCTTGTATTGTAAACAATATTAGCAGTGTAACCCGCAAGTTCAATGAAGACATTCCTCAAGATCTGTAACTGCAGATGGAGGAAATATGCACATATTTCAACTACCCCTGTTGCTAAAAAAGCAAATGTTTTTGGCTCCAAAATGATGGTTTTCGGTTTACATAGAAGTATGTTTACACAAATAAGGATTCTACCCAGTTTGGTACATTTGTACATTTTTAAATAGACTCAACAACACTAAACAACAAAAAAAGCAAAAATACATTGTGATATTATCGGGATTGTTGTTTTTCTGGCATATAATATACGCCACCTTCATATGAAGTGTAAAATTCCATAGGAAGCGTTTACAGTATGTGTCCCTCGATGGAAATGCCATTACAAGAGAAATAACTTTTTACTGTACCTCTGGTGTGAATTGTCAACTATCTCTCCTTTCCCTTAAGCTTCAGAGTGTCTGTAAGGACATTTCCTACTTGGTTGACCCTCTTAATAAGGTACACAGTGTTGATGGAGGACTTCCTCTTTCCTTCAGTATTCACCCGGCTCACTGGCTCATCTTCCATCTTCCATCTGTCTGGGTTTCTGTCTTTGTATATTTGTTTGTTTGTTAGTCTCGGGTGCACGCCATAATTCATCGGCCACTGGTCGTTGCATGGTAAACAACGTATTTTCCCAGGCCATACTTTTAAGAGTTCCCATAATACACTGTGTTTTGTGTTTTTCTTCACAAATAAATAAATAATCATGTAGGATACGGGTACACTCCACTTCAGTAGTCCATCTTTAAGCGTGCATGTTTCATTATGAGGCTGCCGTTTCATAAGCGTCAGATATGTATTTGACTAGTAGGATATCATCTGTGAGTGTACAGCCACGTTGGGTGGAAGTACAGTATGTGCCATAAATATTATCAGGTCTTCATGTTGTATCTCACAATAAAAGTTGAGTAAAAGACTGATGTCATAGATCACTTTTATGTCCTAGTAACGATTCATTCACTCATTCTTACCTGTTTCCTCCATTTTCTCATTCTTTTCATCGTCCCTTTTGTCCATTTTCCTCCTTTTCTTTCTCTATCTTTATCATGTCACCTCCACTCCCAGCATCTGGCTGTGACCAGGGACTACAGCTCAGAGTGCATGAGGCGCTACAGCTGGACTCCAGACACCATGGAGCACAGCCACAACACTGTGTCCAGCCCTGTCCACTCTGGGTAAGTTAAGACAGAGTTTTCTCTCGGGGAGACCACCTCCAACCGCCACACGTGTGCTAGTTATATTGTATTGTAGCATACTCTACCACAGTGTTTCTCAAACTTTCAAATTTGACAGTCTTCCCTTAACTTTGACAGTGTACAAATGGAACCAAATGGACCCATTAGGGTCCATTTGGTTCCATTTGTACACTGTCAAAGTTACATACTTGTAAGGGCCATAAAGGAACCTAGAGAGTCCCTGAAATCCACTTTGAGAACCACTGCTCTACCATAAAGATTGGGTAAAATTGATTCCCAAACAAAACGTTAGGGATTGCAGCTTTAACTCCAAGAGTGTGCAAATGTTACACGTTTATAAATGAACACTGAGGATTTTACTGTGATAACATAATAACCAATATAGCCTTAGAAGTACCTGTATGTCCAGTCCACGTGTGCTTTAACACGATCCCGAACCACTTGCTGATCACTCATTTATAAGTTGTGTCTGAAGCTAAATCTCTAACACTGTATGTAAATGTTAAGTGTATACAGTATATTATACCACAAGTACAACAGATGAGGTCCACAAAAACAGATGAGGTAAAAAAAAACATTTATATATAAATAAGTCATAACACATGGTGCACCTCAGACACAACGCCCTCTTTGTTATTATTAATATACTGTATATGAGAGGTACATGTGAGGTCTATCTCTCATTTGGTTAAACTGATAAAACACAAAAGTTCTGCTCTCAAGTCAATCTAATTTCTAGTTTGAATTTCTAGATTATAACCATCATAAAGTTTTCAATTGGACACTAGTGTCTTTGTAAGGGTGATCATGCAATACTTCTTGTGCCACCATACTGTATGACATTTTGATACAAAATTAAAATAAAACATGGATACGTCTTTTTTTATTTGTGTTCCTTATTTGACCCATTATTATTTTGTGTGATCTTTTTCCTTCCCTGTGTACCTTGGGTTTTCCTTTTCCCTCAGTCCTCCACCCCATTCTTTTCGACTTTCTTATTTCATTTTAAAGGTTTTGGCTTTCCAGTCTTGTTAAAACAGATCCCGACTGATTATGAAACATTGATACTAGGACTACATTGTTTGGGTTATGGCTCCTGCATTGTCTCCCATGTGTTTATTTTGCAGCTTGTCCTCCCCGCTCCCTCAGTATGACTCCAGGTGATGACTTGAGTCCGCTGGTTTCACTCCTTGATGTCGCAGTGATGTCACTCTCTCCTCCAGTCCACTCGGCTCCACTGTGCCTCCCTCTCACCCCTCTCCCTCTCTTTCTTCATTCTGTGCTCGTGCCATCCTTGCAGGGGCGTCACAAGGGGGGGGGGGGGGGGGGGGGTGAAAGTGGGACTGAGTTACTAGGGCCCAAGGTGGAGGGGCCTTCATTATTTTATACTTTAGCTATTGACAAATAGCAGATATACAAGCTCATTGCGCGGCACCGAGTGCCACGCTGCGAGCTTGTAGATCTGCTATTTTTGAAAAGTCGTGAAAATCTTTGAATATGTGTACTTTTTAAGCGAACGTTTGTGACTCAAATTTTGCTTCTGGGGGGGTCCATGGAACGAAATATTTTGAGATGGGGGTCCGTGGCCAAATACATATAATTTTGGGGTCCTTCACATGAAAGAGTTTGAGCACCAATGACATAGAAACATAAGTTTTTCAACAAAAAGAAAAGAAAAAAGGATTTGAAATATTCATTTTCATGATTTTTAAAAAACAGCAGATCTACAAGCTCGCAGCGCGGCACTCGGTGCCGCGCTGTGAGAATGTATATCTGCTGTTTTTCAATAGTTAAGGCACAAAATGTGAGTGAATCCTTGTACCCAGGGCCCAGAATTTGGTGTGACACCCCTGCATCTGTGTGGTCTGGTGTCCCATTTGCACTGCCTACAGTAGTAGCTAGTAGTGGAAGTAGTAGTAGTCGTTGTCCATGTGCGTGTGGATTTCTCTCAATGACGTGCCATCTTTCTCTCGCTCTCTGTCTCTCTCTGTCTCTCTCTCTCTCTCTCTCTCTCAGAGCACATTTAAATCTGTCCTCCATCTTGAAAACTTTACAGGAATTTCACCTAAATGCACCATACGAAAATGTATACAAAATGTATACACAACACAACAAAGTACAACGAGAACATTCTATGTTCATTCTGGATTTACAGTAACTGATATCACAATGTACTGTATGTACAGCTTCTGAAATGCAGGCTTATTGCACCTAACAGCCTCCTTACAATATACAAGCCCATAGGTCCAACATGTACAATTAGGAAATTAAGTTAACCAACACCCGCCTCTTTGTGCAATTTCTTGCTCTCAATTACACCTTGGCTTAATGAGTCATCAGTTTAGTGTATTTTATTTGTGAAACTACTGGCAAACTACAAGGGATGGAGTGGTCTGGTAAAGTGATAATCATTAGGGTTCATAATGACTGCTATAAATGCTTCTTTGCCATGTATACACCCCCACCACATCCCCAGTCCCCTCTCACCTTTGTGCCAATCCCAGGGGATTAACACAGCAATCCACACACTTGGATTTTGTAGAATGGAACATGACACATATTAAACACTCATCCTCTCATTGTGTCAGCTAATGGAGTCCTTAGCTTGGGTGAGACATTTGCGAAGGTGTTTAATATATGATCACTGAACACTGCTTTAGAGGGACTGAATCTCTGACAGAAATCTCACCTTGGGCTGCAGACCTCGACACAATTTCTTCTACTTCACGAGAACCCGAAAATTAGTTGAGTTCAAACAGTGACTTTAGAGTCCTACATTGAGGCGGTAGAGGTGAGAACTGTCAGGTTCCAGAGCTCAAAGCGTCTTCTCTTTTCCTCCAAACCTCTCTCTCTCTCTCTCTTTTATTTCGCTCTATTTTCTGTTTTGTCCCCACCTTTTTTTGGTGTACGGTGATCACAGCATGGGATTCATCCTCCTCACTCGTATCTGTGGTATGGCTTCTCTCTTTGTCTTTCACGTGTCTCTCGCATTATTTTCTCTCCTCGTTGACTTTATTTTCCTCCTCCCGCGGCAGGTTCCTGGTCAGCTTCATGGTGGACGCCCGCGGCGGCTCCATGCGAGGCAGCCGGCACAACGGCATGCGCATCATCATCCCACCCAGGAAGTGCACGGCGCCCACGCGGATCACTTGCCGCCTGGCCAAGAGGCACAAGCTGGCCTACCCGCCCCCCATGGTGGAGGGAGAGGGGCTGGTCAGCCGGCTGGTGGAGGTGGGGCCCGCTGGGGCCCAGTTCCTCGGGTAGGTCCCTGGTTCCTTTTTGCTGATGTTTTGAACGTTTTTTTTGGTGGCCAGATAAACTAAGGTTGATTGATTGATTTGACATTGTGAGTTCCAACTGTGCGAGGATTATAGCTGCATTATACAATAGCTATATTATTGGTATTACATTTTCATTAAACAAAATCCTAAAAGTGAAATAACAACAATGCATCAACCAATGCAATCAAAATGCAGGATTAGCACTTCACCGGAGAATGCCTGGTGATTACCTCGGGAGTAACCAACTGAGTAATTTTGGTGCAGGTCATTTAACTCCACTCCCTCCTAATGCGTTTCATTTGTGTTCCCTTACAGCCCAGTGATTGTGGAGATCCCTCACTTTGGCTCCATGCGTGGGAAGGAGAGAGAGCTCATTGTGCTGAGGAGCGAGAACGGCGACACGTGGAAGGAGCACCAATCTGACGCCAGGACAGACGACGTGGCCGACCTGCTCGGTGGCATGGATGAAGGTATGGACAAGGCACATTGCACAGTATGACTCAACTAGGCCTGTCTCAATTATTACATAATCGTCTAATCGCAATTATTTGACATAATCGCAAATATTTTGTCATAATCGTGAATGTTGAAAAATGTTCATACATTTACAAACATTTTCGGAAATAGTGGAAATAGCAGATCTACAAGCTCACAACGCGTCGCATCGCAACACGTTGTGAGCTTGTAGATCGGCTATTTCCACTATCAATGTTATTTTTTAAGTAGAAAGTTGTCAAATATGTCAGTAATTTCTTTGTATACTAGGTTATGTGTCATATCTGCCATGTGCAACTCCAAAGCCTAAAAACCGAACAGAAATGTAATTATAACAACGTATATTGTAACAACGACAAAAACACAATTAAATTGTTAATCGCAATTACTTGAGTGACAATTAATCGTCATGTAAAATGTCATATCGTGACAGCCCTATTCACATATGAGGAATTTGACTTGGTGCATTGCTCTCAGACAGATCAATATCAGATATCAATATCAGATATCAATATAAAAAAGTTTGAATCACAGTGTGGACATGAGCTAGACCACTTTCCTGTAGGATAAGATGATGCCTGCTGAACAGAGGTGTGAATATATACTACAATTCGATTCGATTAATCTGTTAACGATTAATTTCTACGATGCATCTAAATTTTCTACTTGGCTAATTATTCATCAGTTAATACGAGAAGTCAGTCGGGTACATACCGTACTGTCATGTTAGAGGCATCATCAGCACTAAATCTTCTTCTATCTTCTTCTAATCTTCTTCTTCTTCTATTAGCTGCCATTCTTCTATAAAATTAGACAATGGCTCTGCCAGATGAGAATTTGTGGCACATGTGATAAAATCTGGCAGTCCTGTTTCTGTACATTGACTTCAGGATGGGAGCTTGTGCCATGGCTTCAAGGTCTTCAGCAGGTAGTTAATCCTGACGTTTTCGAAAGCAGAATAACGTTTTGGATCCTTAGTTATGAAACTTGCCACAGATTGGGTTGGAAACTTGCCACAGATTGGCACATGGACATTGAGTTGGATGGAAAGTTGAGAGAGAGAGTCCTTTTTGCAGACCCTACCTCAGGGTCAAAATGGCTTACATGGTTACCAAAGTACGACATTTTTGTTTTACGGCATCCCAGCAAATTCATAAAACCCCAAATATGCTCATGTGCTTTCAAAATACCTCTGTGTTCCAGAGTTGGACAGCCCTGCTGATCTGGAGAAGAAGCGAATCTGCCGTATTGTCACCAGGGATTTCCCACAGTATTTTGCGGTGGTGTCGCGGATCAAGCAGGAGTCTAACCACATGGGTCCCGATGGAGGAACACTGTCCAGCACCACTGTGCCCATGGTGCAGGCCTCCTTCCCACAGGGGGCGCTCACCAAGAAGATCCGCGTAGGCTTGCAGGTACTGCAGAACAGTCAGGGTCATGAAATTCCTGGAAATATTTTGAAATTAGAATTTTTTTTCCAGTACTGGAAAAGTTTGGGAATTGATCAAGGGTCCTGGAAGGTCCTGGAAAAAATAGCTATGCATTGTCTTTGGTTATTGATTTTGTTAATACCTCTGAAATTACAAATTAAACATTGGCCAAATTGTCAAATATTAGAGGCAGAAATTGTGAAAATAGCCGATCTACATGCTCACAACGCCTCGCGTTGTGAGCATGTAGATCTGCTATTTTCACAATAGAATACAAAATTCCTCAACTTTTAGTACTCGTCAGGGTGCCGGGTCCCCAGTTAAAATATATACCTGTCTTTGGACATTGCGCATAGGAGTAAGCGACTTGTTATTGAGCTGAATTATTGTTGTATAGTCCTGGAAATTGGGTTAAATATTCTGGAAAAGTTTTGGAAATGAATTGGTAAAAATGTGTGGGAACCCAGAACAGTGCATTGTCAGGCACCATTGGACTAATTGGCGTACAATGTTTTATTTGAACCCCGGGCATTTGTGTCATACAGTATAACATTTTTGGTTATTTTGCGTTTTTTTCGCGAAACACACAGATTTGTTCCAAAATGCATACAATCTCAGAGTCAGATTTTTCAGATTCCATTCAATTCCTTCAAAATGTTGTGGCAACACCGACCTGTGCTCTTAAGGCTCTGCTCCGGGTGAAACCTTGCCCAAATTTGCAGTCATACTGTACATAGTACTATTAGATAACTGACGTCACAGACAGGCCATGGCTATTAACTGGCCAAGTTAATGATGTGAGCTGATACAGTCTGATTTTGAGCGGTGATAACCGATACTACATCTGGCTTTGCGTGTATGTCCGTATGTCCGTCTGTATGATCCCTCTCTCCATTCTTCACCATGGTCCTGATCTCCTCCTCTCTCAGGCCCAGCCTGTGCCAGATGAGATGGTGAGGGCGGTGCTCGGCAACAGAGCCACCTTCAGCCCCATCGTCACCGTGGAGCCCAGGAGGAGGAAGTTCCACAAGCCAATCACCATGACCATCCCGGTCCCACCCAGGTCGGCGGAGGGCCACCCTACTGGTCACCGGGGCGACGCGGCACCCTGCCTGCGCTTGCTCTGCAGCATCACAGGCAAGCAGACAGATTTAACCCATTTAGGCCTACAATTATTGAATGCTTTAACTATTGAAAAATAGCAGATATACAAGCTCACAGCGCGGCACCGAGTGCCGCACTGCGAGCTTGTAGATCTGCTATTTTTGAAAAATCGTGAAAATGTGTGCAAATCTTTCAATATATATTTTTCAAAGCAGCGACTTTTAGGTGGCTGCTTTAGCTATTTTCAAAACCTTTTGGACATTTTTGCTTACTAGACTGGTCACCGGCTTACTCAAGAATGATGCAAGTCGGGAACGATGCGAATAGGGAGCGCATGCCCCACCCTGTTAAAGCGGTTGTGCAATACCCATTGTACCCGTTGTAACCGTCTGTCTGTGTCCCTTTGTGCCCATATATGGAGATCTCTGTATCTGTCTGCATCCCTTTTATTATCTGGCTTTGCTGCGAGATTGTCCTTTGTGCCGCTCCAGGCGAGCATCATTATTGGATAGTCTAACCAATAAAATAATGTAGTTTTATTTATGTTGCATGTACGGTAGCAAATATTGATACCAAATATTTTTGTAGCGACAAATTTATGTGCATTGTTTTCTTGTCATGCTTGGTGGCAACAGTGTCACACTTTATTCGCTCTGGCTAAAGTGAATCATGCAAGAACAAGACAGTTTGCAGAGTCAAGTTTGATTATCTTCTGCCTAAGCAAATAAAGTGCAGATCTAACCGGCAGGGTATCGGGTGTCACCAGAGACAGCAAGTGTGCAAAATCCTGTGCAAAGAAGAAGTGTTGCCAATGGAAATGAATGAAGGGAGAGTTATGGCGCTGTCCGCAGACAGAACAAAATGATGGTTTCTACTACAAATGTAAAGCAAAATATATAATAGTCTACATCAGGGGTCTTCAAAGTTTTCAGGCCAAGGACCCCTTAGTTGAGCGAGAGATGAAGCTATAGATTCCATGTAGTTTCATTGTTTGACAGCACAATCATCAGTGTATTTTGGATTCATGTCAATTTGTGTTTTCAGATATTTAACCACTTGAACCGTCAATACTTAATAAACTTGACCTTTCACTATTTAGTCTGCTCTTTTTCCCCTCACCAAAGGTCTTTGTCAAAAATAGCCGATCTACGCGTTGTGAGCTTGTAGATCTTTCTAAGTTCTCAGAATATGGACGCTAGGGTTCAAGTGGTTATTATAAAATCACTAAAAGATTTGGAGGACACCCTGCAGTAACTCTGAGGACCCCTGTTGAAGACCCATGGTCTACGTAATAGAGAAAAGAAAATAAAACAGCTGAAGGTGTCACGGAAAAACGGACATTTCAACTGAGAAATGTGTATCTGTAATGTACAAAACAGAGCATTATGATATTTGCGTCAGTACATTTTCACTTCAGAATGGCTGACAGTGTTTGGGGATGGTGTGTGTGGAATGATTGTAGTTTGCTATAGAATGTAGGTAAATGATAACTGTTTTACTGTATTTTACTGTATTTGCCAGTGTAGATTATCTAACTATCTAACTCCCCAACACAGGGGCTGGATTTTGGAATTTGCAGGTCTGTACCGTCTGTACATTCAATCAAGTGCATAAAACTCCCTAGGAGGGATGCCCCCATTTAACATTTTTAGCAGGAGCATTGATCCAAATATTATCACGTACTGTACCTTTTCTAATCCATTTAACATTCTTTAAATCAGGGGTCTTCAACAGAGGGTCTGGGACCCCTAGGGGGTCCTCAGAGTTACTACAGGGGGTCCTCCAAATCTTCCAATCCTTTTTATATTAACAACTTGAACCCTAGTGTCCATATTCTGAGAACTGTAGCCAAAAATAGTAGATCTACAAGCTCACAACGTCTCACGCTGCGAGGCGTTGTGAGCTTGTAGATCGGCTATTTTCGTCAAAGAGGTTTGGTGTAGAGGGGAAAAAGAGCAGACTAAGTACAGAGTAAAAGGTCAAGTTCATTAGGTAATGACGGCTCAAGTGGTTAAATATCTGAAAACACAAATTGACATGAATCCAAAATACACTGACTATTGTGCTGTCAAATGATGAAAATATATGGAGTCTATGAAAAGGTTGCGGGCGTCCCTGCTTCAGCTCTCTCTCAAATAAGGCGTCCTTGGCCTGAAAACGTTGAAGACCCCTGCTTTAAATGGACTGAGCGACTCGAAAACCAAATAGCCGCGGCCTGCAGGCAGAGCAGACCTCCATGTTTGCTATGGGGGGACAACAAGACATTGCGAGGCAAAAGACAGAAGGTGAAAGGATAGCGGTTCTATCCCATTATCATGGGAAGGAAGGGGCATGATTGACGTCATGTTTTGGTGTGCATCTCCCTGCAGGAGGGACGTCCCCTGCCCAGTGGGAGGACATCACAGGGACCACCCCACTGTCCTTTGTCACGGACTGCGTCTCCTTCACCACAAATGTGTCGGCCAGGTAACACACGCATGCACGCACGCACACGCACACGCACACACACACACACACACACACACACACACACACACACACACACACACACACACACACACACACATCGTCGTTGTCGGGTGGAAACCTTGTATGTCCAAAACTGCTCGTTTTGTATTTCATTTCAAAAATGATTTAAAATAGCCAATCGACAAGCACACAACCCCTCGCATTGCATGGGTTTTCGATTATTGTTTGGACCCAATGTTTATTTATACAATTGTGTCAATAAAGTAAACTAACTAAACCAGATCTGCTATTTTCACTAGTTTTGTGCGACAGTCTTGTATGATGAAGCAGGGCATTACTTTACTAAAAAACATACACATGTGAAACTTGGAGATACAAGGTTTCTGCCTGATATACTGTACTGGGGTCACATATGGCAGTTGTTGCACACATACAGTACAATACAATAATGAAGGGATAGTACTTCAAATACTATCCCTCTAACTCTATCCCATTCCCTCAATTGACACACCACCATTGGGGTATATATTGTTGTGGAGTGACTCAAGCTTGTCCATCGCATCTAAGTGTCAACAGAGAGAGAGAGAGAAATGTTTGCGAGGAATTTTTAGCTACTGTAAACAAAGTCACGGAGTCCTGTCCTAACAGGATTGGAATCATGTGGGGGCTGTGCGGCCTGATGCGAACAGAGCACTCCTTGGTCCTCTGAAATTAGATTATTACAGAGCTGTCGTGTGACTCAGTGTGCCCCATCAAAGAAGAAAAAAACACTAGAAACTATCAAAGTTAAATCTAGGGTGTTAATTTATCTCTTGAGAGCAGGCCTGAAACTTCTTCATTTTAGGGGCAAGGCCACTTGGCCTTTGGTGTTGTGCATTTTTTGAGGGCACAATGGCGAAATGCCAGGGCAGGAAGGCCAACAAATAAGACGTTATTTTAGTCCATTGAAATAATTATTTGAACTTAAGGGTTACATAATTCTGCAGTGAAAAGAATGAATAGTATTTAAAATTCGATCCATGCTCATCAGCCCTGCACCATGGTTTAAAGATGGTGACTCGGGAGTTACTGTAAGAATTCGGAATCTCAACAAAAGACGCTGGTGTCTACATGGCAAGAAAGACACTGGTGTCTACATATTGACCAGAAAGAGACACTGGTGTCTATTTGAAAAGAAAGAGACAGAGAAAAAAGTGGTTCAGTCAGGGCATTCTTTTGAGGGGCACAAAGCCAAACTGAGGGGCAACGACGGCCATGGCCTCCCTGAAATTCCTGCCCTGCTTGAGAGTGTAATAAGTGAGAGTGTAATAATGGTCACACAAACTCAGAATTGTGACATAAAATTGTTGCAAATAGCTAGAACAAACCCACAATTATATTTATAAATATTTATTCAGTGGTGCAAATTGGCTTCTGTAGATTGTCACTGACAAGCAGAAAAGAAATGTTAAGGGTGCCTTGTGAATCTGTGGTTTAATTTACCATTTTAGAGGCATTAAAAAGTCCTTCAATTGTCACAATGTGCAGCTACTTAAACTTTATGTTGGTTTGTTTACTGTTGAGTAAGAAAACAATTTTTCACATTAAGTTCATCATCTGGAGACCCCCCAAATTATTTTCAGTGGTTCTCAACCCACAGGTAAAGAATAGGTCAGTGGTTCTCAACCCACAGGTTGAGAACCACTGACCTATTCTTGAGAACCACTGACCTATTCTCACAGGTTGAGAACCACTGACCTATTCTTTACCTACAATTTTCCTCTCTCTCCTCTTTTCCCCTCCTCCTCCTCCTTCTACGTCTCCTCTCCAGGTTCTGGCTCGCAGACTGTCACCAGATTCCTGAGACGGTGAGTCTAGCGTCTCAGTTATACCGGGAGCTGATTTGCGTGCCGTACCTGGCCAAGTTTGTGGTCTTTGCCAAGATGAATGACGTGGTGGAGTCTCGGCTGCGTTGCTTCTGCATGACGGATGACAAGGTGGACAAAACACTGGAGCAGCAGGAGAACTTTGAAGAGGTTGCCAGGAGTAAAGATATTGAGGTTTGAACTTTATGTTTAGTGGGAGTATTGTTTTTTGGGGGGTGGGGGGGGGGGTTTGATTTTACTAGTAAGACACCTCAGGCAGGGCGACATGCGACCTCGCCCTAAAGGGCCCTAAAGGGCGAGGTCGCGCCAATACCTTACCCATATATGGAGATCCATGTACTGTATATAGTACATCCCTTTTATGCCCATATATGGAGATCCCTGTCTGAACCAGCCGCACAGATATGGGCTGTCTTCCTCCATATATGGGCATTCCCATATGAAGTCCTGTTAGATATGGGCTTAATATTGATGACATCAGGGATCTTCATATATGGGCATAAAAGGGATTCTGGGGAATACCCATATATGGACGTTTACATAGGTGATGTCACCTGTGATGTCACCTGTGATGTCAGTGATGTGTCAAGGGAACCAACCCATAGACTGTAAAAATGTGTACACACACAGCTTCACATCTACACGCGGACAAGCTGTGACATTTCTCATGGTAAACTGCAGCTGTACTCTTCCTTATTTCCTGAACATTTCCTTATTGATGCCAAATTCATGGTTGGTGTGTTTCCATAGGTCCTCGAAAGCAAGCCTATCTATGTGGATTGCTATGGAAACCTGTCCCCCCTGATCAAGACCGGACAGCAGCTGGTTTTCAACTTCTTCTCCTTCAAGGAAAACAGACTTCCTTTCAATGTGAAGGTATGTTTTTGAGCGGTGGTCACACCGTCTCCTATACGTGGCCGTGTGTGTATGCGTGCGTGCGTGTCTGTCTGTCTGTAGGTAGCCTGCAATACCTTTTCTGACCACTCATGTTAAGGGAGGTGCGCTGTTGTTCAGCCTCAAGCCAGGCACACTCACACTCACATTCACATTCACACACACACATACACACGCACGCACGCACACACACACACGCAGCCTCCACCGCTCAGTTCACACGAGTGTGATTTCTTTTTGCATTTATGACATTATAGACATTTAGCTGACGCACTCTTATCGCGAGTAAATTGGAGGCAAGGTGTTTGAATGTCTTGCCAATTGAAACGTGACACGCGGCTATGGAGGGAATGGGACCCGCAGCCTTTCAGTAACTCTACCTAGCCGCTGTACTATGTACAGTACCTACTACAGCGGTGGTTCTCAACCTGTGGGTCGGCCCCCCCAAAATTATTTTGGGGGGCAACATTGTTTTCTCACTCAACTGTAAACAAACCAACATAAAGTTTGAGTGTATAGAGGATATCTGCACATTTCTAAAGTGACAATTTAAGGACTTTTTAATACCTCTAAAATGACAAATTAAACATTGGTCAAATTGTCAAATATTAAAGGCGGAAATTGTGAAAATAGCCTATCTACATGCTCACAACGCCTCGCAACGCGAGGCGTTGTGAGCATGTATAGAACCGTGATATACAAAATCTAATGCCTCAACTCTCTGTACTACAGTATGGGCCTGTTGACGTATGTGTGTCACTGACGGAATGATGTCAGGAATGAAATGATCGTCCTCTAAACATGCTGACATGCATATCATCAGTGATGTCCTTGCAGTGTCTGATGCAGTAGACCAGGAACACCAGAGTGATTGATGCTCACGTGGCAGAGCCAAGCTAAACTAAACAGGCTAGATGTGTGCATGTCAGACTCTGCATCCACAGTGACAACAGTGTTAACTTCATGGCATTCCTGAGTTTCTTCTCGTATCTTTTATCAAACACTGGCTCTGAGAATATAATTATTTTCTAGATATTTTGTGTACATAATATGCAACAAATACATAATATCATTTTTTTTGCTTTTTCACTGTGGCATTCATTCAGCAATAAAAGGCGATCATTTTTTGTTAATGGCAGAATCAGATTATATCGGAAGCCAAATGCAGCAATCCTCCCCATTTTAGCATTATTCGCTCCTTAAGATTTAGATATTACTCAAGGTTTTCCTCAAAATAATTCTGTGCATATGGATCATGAGAGTTCTTGTTGGGCTAAATGAATTGAATTATCATGATTTGGTTTTCTACAGATCAGGGACATGAGCCAAGACCCGTGTGGCCGACTCTCCTTCCTGAAAGATCCGAAAAACAGCAAAGGTCTTCCACAGGCTGCCATATGCAATTTGAATATCACACTGCCAATTCACAGGAAGGTAGGCTCAACTCATTTGAAAGGTTTTATTCTCCGTAGGCCATGTCATACCATCCTCATGTAAATGAAATTTAAAGAACGCAAATAATGTTTCAATGCCACGGGCAAGTGTTGAGAACTTCATTTGGTTTTAGAAATGCCTGCCCGCAGCTTGTGTCTTTTATGGGTGTTCAAGCCTGTGCCAGCCATGAGACCCCACAGCGTGCACACATGCAGTCACGCACGTGCGATTGCCTGGCTCTCCATGGGTATAGGAGAATCATGTAAAAAAAAAACTGCACTTCTCTCTTTTGTTTCCTTTGACGTGGTGTTCATTGATCATGAGAAACAATGTAATATGTCGCTGTTTGCTTTGGTTACTTTGCTGGATTTTCTTTTTTTATTATCTTCTTTTTGTTTTGACCGTTTATTAATCTCATAGCTTTTTTCCCAAGCCCTTTGTTGTCTTTGCTGCACCATTGTCATTCCCTAAGTTTTGTTTCCACCTCCCCGCCCCACTATAACGCCCCTGCTCTCCATTGTGTCATCTCTCTCCGCTCCCACGATGCATCTCGGAAAACCACAGGATATGGAGTCTGATCCTGATGATGAGGTAAATGGATTCTTCATCATCGCATTGACACTGCTTCTTCTCTGTCGTCCTTTCCGTTTGCCTTTGTCTCAGGGGCCGTAGGCAGGGGCGTCACAAGGGGTAGGAAAGTGGGACTGAGTTACCGGGGCCCAAGGTGGAGGGGCCCTAGTAACTTTAGCTATTGAAAAATAGCAGATATACAAGCTCACAGCGCGGCACCGAGTGCCGCGCTGCGAGCTTGTAGATCTGCTATTTTTGAAAAGTCGTGAAAATGTGCGCAAATCTTTGAATATATGTATTTTTTAAGTGAACATTTGTAACACAAATTTTGCTTCTGGGGTGTCCCTGGAACTAAATATTTTGAGATGGGGGGGTCCTTCACATGAAAAAGTTTGAGCATCACTGACATGGAAACATAGGTTTCTTGCCACACATTTTCACGATTTTTCAAAAATAGCAGATCTACAAGCTCGCAGCGCGGCACTCGGTGCCGCGCTGTGAGCTTGTATATCTGCTATTTTTCAATAGTTAACATTCATGGGGGGCCCGCAGTGAATCCTTGTACCCAGGGCCCAGAATTTGGTGTGACGCCCCTGGCCGTAGGCAAATGAACCGTGTTGTTGTGAGGAGTGAGCCGCACACACAGTGACTGTTGAGTTGAGGCTTTTCATGGCAGATCTTCCTCATGGCTTTTAGTCATTGCTGAAAAGTGACCTCATCGTACGATGCGTGCATGGGCCAAACTGTTGGTTTTGTTTTACTCGACAAGGTTTCTTTATTAGTATTGTCCTCATCCTGAGTCCTGCGGAGACAATCTCCGTGCCCACGCCTCAGCTTGTTTTCTTTTCTCCTTCCCCCATCTCTGTCGTCCTTTCCATAACCTACGGAAAAATCACAACGTTTCCATAGTATTCATAGACCATACATGGGCAACTGGCGGCCCGGGGGCCACATGCGGCCCCCACCTTCACTTAGATATATTATTGATTTCAGCTGTTACAATTCCAAACATGACCTGCTTTAATTACGTCAGTCTATATTAGTAGCTTAATGACTAGTATAGTAGTATTAAAATGTATCTTTTATGCCCAATGTATTTGTATTTAGGTTCATAAAGTTAACATGAGTATATAACTAAATGCGTTTGAAATTACATCAAAATGTTACATTTCAGGATTCCAATAAAAAAAAAGAACTAAAAATAATTCAGGTTTCCAATTTAAAAGAAGCAAAAATAGCCGATCTACAAGCTCAAAACGCATCGCAGCGCGAAGCGTTTTGAGCTTGTAGATCTGCTATTTTTGCTTCTTTTGTATGAGATACTAGAATGACATAGTAGAACGTAGCAATATGCATTGTGGCCCTCAGGAGTGAAGGTGGAAATATAGTGGCCCTCACCATCAAAGTTGCCCACCCCTGTCATAGACTAATAGGAAAGTTCATACGGGACCATGGTGCCTAAAAAAAAGGAAACAAAACATTAACCTTCAGCTACGTCTATGTTGTTTAAATTAATTTAGGATTTCCTCTTACCCACCCATGTCCTCAACCTGACTGTAACAGACTAAACAATACTAATGGTCCTTCATGATGAGCAGGAGATAATTACTTTATCTTAATCAGAAACATTTACTGTACTACATATGTTCCCCATCTATGCTAATGAGAATATTTGACTAATAATAGATAAATAATGACCCCCCCACACACAAAAAATCCTCATGTGAAAATTACACATTTTCAACACTAGAGGTTTATAGAGTTCGGCCTCACATCTAGGTCACACCACCGATCCCACTGATATGCCCATATATGGAGATATTCATTCATTTGACCTTAATCAAAAACATTGACTCTGTATTACATTTGTTCCCCATCTATGCTAATGATAATATTTTACCTAACACCTAGCCCCCCCCCCCACCAAAAAACACCCTTGTGTGAAAATGAAACATTTTCAACTTACCTTCTAAAAACTGTGATTTTCTCTATGTCTATTTTACTTGAGTAGATAGGCAAAGCGTCTATTGCTTGCATAGATGCCCATTTATATAATGAAGTGCACCACCCAACCAAGGTGACACTCCCCCCCCACCAATTACAGTCAAGCATTGTCGCTTAGTCATCCAGAGGTGACTCTACAGTTCGGTCACCTACAGTGCCTCCATGTGCCAGTACTACTAACAGCATGCACTGATGCACTGCAACCAACCCTAAAATCCCCAGACACAGTAGTGTCTGAATTTACAAAATTAACATAAACGATTATACATATATACATCCGGTCCTTTAGAATACCATTTTTTATGTTAAACCATCTTTTTTTGTTCTTTTTTTTGTTTGTTGCAGACTGAAAAGCCAGACCGACGTCATACCTTTGCCTCCTTAGCTTTGCGTAAGCGCTACAGCTATCTGACTGACCCTGCAGCGAGTGAGTTTCCCATTTTTACTTCCATGAAATCATCAAATTGAAATTATTATGTTGGCTGTACTTTAATGAAGTTCAGTGTCAGGTGGTCCCGTTTTGCAGTATATTTTCACCACAGCGTAGCAACATGATCCACAGTCATTCATTGTCAGCTTACATGCCACGATCCACAATCATTCATCAAATGAGCCATTTGCATGGTTTATTGTGCGTTTTACGCTTTGCCCACACCCTACCCCATTTTGTGAAAATCTCCTCCCTGTTTGAACTTTATTGTTGTTTTATATGTGTGGAAACATTGGCATTGCATTATCCATTTGTTAATTTATCATTTGGAAAAATGTTACGAACTCATGTAGAATAAAAGCATTCCTTTTGGGTCTTCCTTATTATTTTGTGGCCATTTCACTCTTATTGGCTTTGTGATTGTGTGCAGCTGTGTATATCATATTGTACTATTGGGTTGCACTTTACATTAAGTTGCCTATGGACCACAATTTGTCAATATCTACACTGGCTTGTTGCATTCAATATTGCCACTATACTGAGTGCGCTGTAACAATAAGCAACATCGAGGGACTATCAGTTCTGTTTTCATTCAGCCATGCCCATTTGATATAATGAATTGGTTTGTTGTATAGTTGTTTGTATACATTACCAAAATTAATTGGGTACTTTTCATGTTGAAATCGATATAGAAACTGAACGGGCATGGGTGGCTGATAGTACCTCCATTGTAAAGTGCAATCTCATATTTCCTTCTAAATTCAAGGCCAGCAAGGTGGTGTTTTTCTTTATTAGTGATCTACACTTGTGGGGTCATATCTGGCATTGAAAATGAACCAAATGAATGTATAGACAGTGTCTATACAGCGTGTCAACCATTTTGTAAAAAGGCACTATAGAAAAGAGGCAAACAGATAAAGCACATCAAAAGTCAATGAATATTTGCGTAATTGTTTTATCATTCATGTCATTTTTTTTTGTCATTCCACCATTATGTAAAGCATTTTTGTTTCTGCACATGCATCATTGTTAGCTATTAGGTATTATACAGTACTTTGTAATTAATTAACAATTTGAGACCACCACTACCATTCCATCCTTATTTAGATAGTAATTCAAGTTTCTCAAGTAAACAATGTACAACTGTTGCTATTTTGATTAATGCTGTCACTGACTCACTCACCTTTCTCTCTCTGGTTTTTATGTTTTATTTCACGTTATTGTTCCGTTCAATTTTTATGTTTTGTTACTTAATTTTGGTTCAACTTGTTATTCAAGAAACACCTGATCGAAGTCCGCAGAGAACACAGCCTGCTGGCTACCCTTACAAACCTGTCTTTTCAACGAGATCTTATCAGGCGTGGTCGGCTGTTCCTGTCGCCGTCCCTGGTCAAGCCAAGTCTGGTTTTGGCTCCCTCTCCAGTTCGTCATCCAATACGCCCTCTGCCTCTCCACTGAAGTCCGTATGGTCCATAACCTCCGCCTCCCCCATCAAGACCAACATCCCTGGATCTCCAGCCTCCTCTGTCAAGTCAGCCAGTGACATGGCCTCTCCCATACGCTCCTACCGGACCATATCCTCCCCAATCAAAACTGTGGTGCAGCAGTCCCCATATCCGGTTCAAAACCCCAATCTCCTGGCTTCGCCAGGGAAAAACGCCCCAGATCCAGTATCTGTGAAAGGACTGGCAGCCTTGTCTGCCAGGACTTCCCCTATTATGTCCTCTGGAGGGGGAAGTCCTCATCTGGAGAGGTCGTCCATAGCCATGACCCCACCAACCTCTCCCAAGTCCTCCCTGAACATATATAGCTCATCCATGCCATACAAATCTGTCGTGGTGGGCTCCAGTTCCACATCTTCCTCGCCCATAAAAACTGTCCCCGGTCTCTCCTCTGTCCGGTCACCTGCAGAGGCCTCAAGCCCCACTAGGAGCCTGTTTGCCTCTCTCTCTTCCCCCCTTAAATCTAACACTGCTCCTAGTGCAGCGGCATTGATCAATGGAACTGTGTCCCCTACTCACTACCGCTCCCTATCCCCTAACTCCCTTCTCACCAGCAGTCTGCAAGAGAGAATACAGGCAACCACTAATGCAGCAACAACAAGCGTCAATGCAGCCTTTGACGAGGTCGAGAAAACATTCAACTCTTGCTCTGCGGGTTATGGCACCCTGAAGTCCATGTCCTCTTCTGCATCCTCTTCCTACCAGTCCATAAGATCCTCAGCCTCTAGTTCCCTCTATGCCTCTCTGAGATCCCCAACCAACTCCACCACTGTGGTGACGTCCAGCACAATAACTGTTCCTGTGTACTCTGTTATAAATGTGCTGCCGGACCCACAGTTTAAGAAGCTCCCTGAGGTGTCAAAGTCAGCCGCTGCCCTTCTGTCCCCTAGTCGAAAGACGGCTCCCGCTGAGGCAAATGCTCAGTTGCAGTCTTCCTTAGCCAGGACTCTTTCACCTGTCAAATCCCCACATTTTATGTCCCCTGCTGCCCTTAAGTCAACCACCACTTCACCACTGTCATCCAGTCAAGAGATACTGAAGGACGTAGCTGACATGAAAGAGGACTTGATCCGGATGTCAGCAATTTTACAAACAGACCCTAATTCCATTGCCAACAAAGGATTCCATTCTGATTCACCCAAAGAGGCTAAAATGGAGGATGAGGAGCCATATAGGATAGTAGAGAGAGTGAAACAAGATTTGGTTAAAGTCAGTGAAATCCTGACTAAAGATGAGGGCAAGGATGGCAGGGCTTCACTATCCAGGAGTACACTGGATGAAATGCAATACTCCAAAGTACCAGTGGAGCAACCGCCAAGCAACTGGAGCTACCCGCCAAGATATGAGACAGTGGTTCCTCAAATCATAACAAAGCCTATAGCAGACAGAGATTTTAATTTATCCAAAGTGGTTGACTACCTGACAAATGATGTTGGTAGCAATTCTTTTTCCAAAATGGCCGAATCAAAGCATAAAGCAGACGAGGGCAAGAGGGAAGGAGAGGAGAAGCAAAAGCGTGTCTTAAAGCCGGCAATGGCAGTTCAGGAGCACAAGCTCAAAATGCCTCCAGCAAACATGCGCTCCTCAGCCTCAGAAAAGGAGCTCAGTAAACTAGCAGACGTGCTCTTTGGAGCAGACACTGTTCTGGAATCGCCTGATGACATCTCACATGAGCAGGATAAGAGCCCCCTCTCAGACAGTGGCTTTGAGACCAGGAGTGAAAGGACACCCTCTGCCCCTCAAAGTGCAGAAGGCATGGGGCCCAAGGCCCTTTTCCAGGACATTCCCATTCCTCCAATGATCACTGAGACTAGGACTGAGGTAGTCCACGTCATTAGGAGCTACGAGTCCCCAGAGGACAGCAAACAGCCTGCTATGGAGGAGGCACGTGCCGTCAGATTTAATGACACTGAACCTAAAGTTCATCTGAGTCAAAGCACATCCACACCAGACCAAAACAAAGGCTATCAATTAAAAGTTAGCCCTGACGATGATCCGATGGGAAAAGGGATGAGGGTGAAGGAGGAGACTCATATCACCACCACCACTAGGATGGTGTACCACAAACCCCCTGGCAAAGAGCAGGCATCTGAAAGGTGTGAGGAAACCATGTCTGTCCATGATATAATGAAAGCATTCCAGTCAGGCAGGGACCCTTCCAGAGAGCTGGCTGGGCTATTTGAACATAAATCATCCTGTGAGGAATCATCACAGAGAGATTTTGAGGACATGAACTCTAAACCCAAGGTAGAAAGAATAATTGAGGTTCACATAGAAAAGGGTAACAAAACTGAACCGACAGAGGTTATTATCAGAGAGACCAAAAACCAACCAGAGAATCAAATGTACTATTACCCAGGGAACAGGCAAGAAGAGGAGGAGCCTGAAGAATCACTTCCAGGTTACCTCGAGTCCTGTAGAGTGAACACGCCCATGTCCCAGGAAGAGGACAGTCGTCCTAGTTCAGCCCAGCTCATGGCAGACGACTCATACAAAACCCTGAGGTTACTTAGCCAGCAGTCTGTAGAGTACAACGAGGACGAGTCATCAGAGCTTAGGGGGGAATCGTATAACTTTGCAGAGAAAATGCTTCTCTCTGAGAAGCTTGAACAGTGTCATTCTGACACAGAGGAGTACCTGAGGGATAGATCTCGCTTTCACTCGCCAGACAGGAGCAGCAACAGTGAGGGTAGATCCAGTGTGCCAAGGACAGAATATGTCTTCAGGTCATCCAGAAATGTATATGACAAATCTGGGAGAATGACCAATGTAGATGATAACTATGACCAACTGACACTACTTCAGTATTCCTCTGAGCCTGGCAGCCCAAAGCACTCAGTTTGGATGCGTGTGTCAGACGACGCACCGGTTAAGAATAGAGAACAAATCATGTATGGAGACAGAGTTGACAGGACTGTAAAAGAGGCAGAGGAAAAGCTCAGCGAGGTTTCTCAGTTCTTTCGCGATAAAACAGAAAAACTAAATGATGAGCTGTCATCTCCTGAGAAGAAATCACGCAGGTCAGATTTCAGGGAAACACGATCAGGGCCCAGCTCTACACACAGCAGCCCTGAGAGGCCAGCTTATAGGAACGCGGGCGCTGGGGAAGAATGGAACCGAGAAAGACTTCGAGACAGATTCGGCTCTAATGATAGGAAATGTGCCAGCTTACCTAGCAGCCCAGAGAGGAGAGTTCTTCTGCAATATAATGATTCTGACAAAAGAAAGCAGGCAGATGGAACATCACAGGGCAGCACAGGTGAAGCTCCTAAACCTTATCAAGTGTCATCTTCCAAAGTCAGTGCAGTGAGGCTAAAGTTTGAACAAGAGGGTCAGAAACAAGACATGGCTTCTCAGTGGGGTCAAAATTCAAATCCTCCGGTCAGGAAACTCCAGGAAAGTAACACACCCGCGTATCAAGTTTTTGCTGGCTCAAATACGCATAGAACACCGGATAGTCCGGGAAACCAGAGGAGAGGTCTAGATAGTGAGTCTAATAAGTTCTCTCCCAAACATGGCATCAGTGGAAAGGAACAGGATGATAAAAACCTGTTCAAAAGTTGGGAGGGCCATGGAAATGAGAACTATAAACCCCAATCACCAAACACGTCTCACATAGTGCACGAGACAAGGAAAGATGGCAATAACAGTGACTCACAAAGGCAGGAGACCACCAAGAAAATTATCTACACAGAGCTTGTGGTCCGAGAAAGTCCAAAAAGCAATAGCGGTCTAAAAAAAAACTCGGAATCACAAATTCCTGTTAGAGTGCAATCAAATTTCCCTGAAAACCGCCAAGCCACCTCATTAAATACCTCTGTTAAACCGTGTGATAGGGCAGGGTCTCACATACCTACTCCAGTAGCTAGAAATCGGTCACACAGTGGTTCCGAGGCCAACAGGTCTTCATCGGTAAGGAAATCCACTGATTCATTAGATGCTAGCCAGTCAAATGTAGTGTGTAATGGTGTAGAAAGTGATGTAATAGAGTATTTAGATCAAATAACCCCTGTGGTTGTCACGGAGGGCTATAAAGATATCAAACCTTTACCAGTTTATGTTAGCATTCAGGTAGGCAAGCAATATGAAAAGGAAACAGCCACCGGCCAGCTGGGAACATACAAAAAGATAGTGAGTCATGAGAGTAGGACCATTCATGAGACCAAGGGTGCATTTTACACAGTTAAACAAAAGCAGCCGCCGTCGCCTCAAAGAAGTCCTGAAGATGACACGCTAGAACAGGTAACATTCATGGACAGCTCTGGGAAGAGTCCTGTAACGCCTGAGACACCCAGCTCAGAGGATGTGAGCCTGACCCCTAGAACGCCAGAGTCTGTGATAGGTTCTATGTCCGGCATGCCAAGCCCCATCCCAGAGGAGTCTGAGTCAGACGATGGGAAGACGTTCATCTTCAAAGGGCCGCCAAAAGAAAAGAGCAGGCCATCTTCATTAGAGCCATCCAGTAGTAAGCAGGATGCATCAAAGCAGAAGTCCAAGGACAAACGAGTGGCTTATATCGAGTTTCCCCCTCCTCCTCCTTTAGAGGCAGAGCATTCGGACCCTGAGAAAAGGGGATCCTGTGCCTCCTCTGAGGCGGAGACTGAGATGATGGAGGTGAATCTCCAGGAGGAGCATGATAGACACCTCCTTGCTGAGCCAATCATCAGGGTCCAGCCACCGTCGCCCATTCCCCCTGGGGCCGATGACAGTGACTCCAGTGATGATGAGTCTGTCTTCCATCCCATTCCTGTAAAAAAGTACACATTCAAAATGAAAGAGGAGGGAGATAAAGGGCCAAAGAACAAAATATCTGAGAAAAATGGTAATGAAAACTCCACAGACTTGGGGCTCAATGGCATCATAAAGGGGGAAGAGGATGACTTTGATGATCAAAATGGCAATGACCAGTCGATCACTGACTGCTCCATAGCAACCACTGCCGAGTTCTCTCATGACACAGATGCAACAGAGATAGACTCTTTAGATGGTTATGACCTTCAGGATGAGGATGATGGGCTGAGCGAAGACCCTAAAACATCTAGCCTTTCCACTGATGGCAAAATGACTGACCGCTCATTCAGTCAGTCCAAGTTAGAGGTGATAGAGGAAGAGAAAGGTGAGGAAGGAGGGGATAATGGAAAGACAAAAAGTAGCACATCTGCAAAAAACAGTGAAGAAGAAAAGGATTACACCCTTGAAGGAAGACACCCAGAAAGACAGCAGACTTTTGCAGATAACTACTTTGGCTACCAGCTGGAAGAGGAGCTGAACTCCACATTTAAGACTGTTGCCACAAAAGGTCTCGATTTTGACCCCTGGTCATCCAAAGGGAGTGACAATGATGGGGTTTTTGATTCAAAAACGAAAGACGAAAACCCCCAACCCTTTGGCTTGTCAGTTGAAGACAAGTCGCAGGCCACCACGCCTGACACAACCCCTGCTCGAACGCCGACTGACGAGAGCACACCAACTAGTGAGCCTAACCCCTTCCCCTTCCACGAGGGGAAGATGTTTGAGATGACGCGCAGTGGTGCTATTGACATGAGCAAGCGGGACTTTGTTGAAGAGAGGCTTCAGTTTTTCCAGATTGGTGAGCATTCCTCTGACCCTAACTCAGGGGAGAAGGGGAGAGGGGGCAAGAACCTGGGGGTAGTTTCCTCTCAGGCAAAAACAGGGGAGAGGGGCACAGTAGAGGGGAAGTTTAGAGACACCACCACAGACAGCAGCACACCAACATCACCACCACCAGCAGCAGCAAAGTGCGGCCCTGTACAGACTGGCAATGGCACTGGCACTGGCTGTACCGGTTCTGATGCCCCAACCGGTGAAGCCTTAGCTGAGACGGCCTCCTCGTGTACGATCACGGCCTCTAAGGTCGATCCCAAATTACGCACCCCCATTAAAATGGGCATTGCTGCCTCCATAACTGTGAAAAAAGACTTGGGGGATCCAGCAGAAGTTAAAGTTGACATGTCAGAGGGTCAGATAGTGCCAGAGTACATTAGCATAGAGAGTCAGTGTGCAGGGAGGCAGACCAATAGATTAGCTGAACCCAAGTTGTCAGAGAGGAAAGATTACCCTGCCGAGAACTGCAACAACAACAACAACCTCGAGTCGTCCAGTGTGCAGGCCAACTACATCCAGTGTGGCAGTGTAGTGTTTAATTTGCAGTCATCCTCTGAGCCCACACTTCAGAAAGCCAGCAGGATAGAAGCTCTAAGCTGTAGGGATTCAGACGACAGGGCAGAAGGGAGCAGGTGTAGCCAAGCTGAACAGAGGAAGAGTGAAACACTTAAAGAAGGCGAAGTGAAGCAGCCAAAGTCGAGGCTCCCAGTAAAAGCTTCAGGGTGGACATTCCACACACAGGGCACAGCCATAGGTAAACAGAAGCCCAAACAAGCAGTGAAGGCTGAGGTTAGGAAGAGGGCAGAGCCAGCCATAGCCAAAGTTGAGCCCAGGTCTAGAATCCCAATCAAGGATGTTAAAAAGAGCAGCACAGCTGCCACTGCCAGCTCCCTCATATCAGTTCAGGTCACATCCCGGCCTACGAGGGCATTGGACCCAGAGAGAGCAGCCATACAGTTGCCCTCGAGGCTGCCACTGAAGGACAGGCATCAGGTCAGCAGTGTGGCAGGCGAGGCATCAGGCAGAAAGGTCAGTCAGGAGAACCCTAGCGAGGTTTGTAAGCGCACCATCGAGTACTTTAAAGGGATTAGCGGGGAGACGCTAAAGCTGGTGGACCGGCTGTCAGACGAGGAGAAAAAGACGCAGACAGAACAGTCGGAGGAGGACAGCACCTCCCGGAGCACCTCGCTGTCGGACGCCTCCCAGCCCTCCCAGCCTTCCCAGCCCTCCCAGCCCTCCCAGCCCTCCCGCTCGTCCAGGTCTGGTAGAGGTTCGAGGGCTGAGGCCGGGGCCGCGTCCGTAAGGGCAAAGGCGGCGGCGACGGACAGGGCCTCCGGCAGTGAGAGAAGCAGGAGGAGTAGGCGGACTGGTGGCAAGGAAGGCAGTCAGGCAGTCACTGGGGCTCGGGCGCCCCCCGTCGCGGAGATCAAGCCTAGTTTGTAAAACTTTAACACTATGTTTAAAATACATCTATATATTTATCTCTATATACACATATCACTTTTAGTTGCATGATGTCGTGGTCGTTTGATGGATGAATTGATTGGAATGCCTGTGGCGTGTTTTTATATTCTCTTACAAACAGTAGCTGTCATTTAATTTGTATATATTGTTTTGTCATCGCTGTACTGTGTAATGTTATTGTCCTTGTTGCCAGACCCAACCCCCCCACCCCCCACCCTCTCAGGCCTGCCCCCTGGTAGTGGTAGTAAAAGCATGCCAGTAGTAGTGACTGGGCCTCCGGCGCAACCAGTCTCTTCGTGGCAACCCCCCCCAAGTCTGTCTGTCTGTCTGTCTGTGCAGGGTGGCTACTGAAAACCTGCTAATGTAGCAGTCCCTATAATCCATGTTTTGAGCTATATAATATTACACAACCTAGATATGTGTTAGCGCACACAAAACGCATTCTGCATGTTAGCATACAGTAGCAGTCCGACATAGAGTTGTCCACCTTAGTGTTGTAGAATTACATCAGTCTGTTGTCGAGCGTCATCTTATTCTCCTGATATGTTTTGTGTGGTTCTTATGACAGTTTCTGCCTGCCTTTAGGATACACATATTCATAGAGCTCCACATATCCTATTAACACATTATAGTCTGCCATAATCTGTCTAGTGCTGTCAACCCTTTTCTTGCCAACCTGGGAAACTATTGTAAATGAACACAAAGTGCCTGTACTCTGACCAAAGAATACATTTGCCAGAGTCTGTAAGTACATGCACCAGGCTTTGAATACAATGCATTTTCAAGCTTTTTAAAATCAATCTTAAAACACATTTACTGCCTAACGCGAATAAAGTCGGGTTATGAAAGCCATGCCCTGACTGCCTAACTCGACCAAAGTTGGGTTATAACGTTTCCTATTGTAAACCGCAACATTCGGTCTGTGGCACCCGGCACTGATGCAAAAACAAAAATTCCCATAATCCATCGGTGATGACGTCATCAGGAAATGATAACCACCGTTGGAAGCAATGGAATGATTTTCAGGAAAATGCATGAATCTCGGAATCTTAAAAACAAGCCATTTTCCTCCGATCATAACAAAAGCACGGATGGCCGCGTTATAATTTTTTCTTTACCGCGTGAAAAAGAAAAGACGAATCGTCTGCCGTTCCCTGGAAGTGATTACATTTGGACAGTGGTGCGTTCATGGAGCCTCGAAAATAAGCTAAAACACTGAAAACCCCTGGCGGAATCTAGTGATTAATTAATCATATACCTGGCAGTGGATGTGTGGTAAGGTTGATGGTTACAGCATATTTTCCTCTTGATGAAAAAAAAAAGGTGGCCAGAAAAGTGAGAAATATCTATCTATCTATCTATCTATCTATCTATCTATCTAGCTATCTATCTATCTATCTATCTATCTAGCTATCTATCTAGCTATCTATCTATCTGTGTAGGCTATCTGTTTTATCTTTTCTCTCTCTTACATTTCACTGTGTAGGGCAGAGGAGTGTGAACTGTGTTGATTAATTGTTGTCCTGTGCTACCCCAGGCCCCCAGAGCCCGTGTGAGAGAACAGACCTGCGCATGGCCATTGTGGCCGACCACCTGGGATTGAGCTGGACCGGTGAGAAAAATGCTGCATTACTCTCTGTCTGACGTTGCCTCTTTCCTTTTCCCTTCGTCTCTCTCTCATGCTCTCTCACTGTGGCCCTTTCCATCATCTAGTTATCATTGCCCTTAAATGAACTGAGGCCTTATACAGTATACTCTATTGTTGGCAAAGAGTGCCATCTACTGGCTAAGATATTACATTGCACAGGAACAGGTTATCAAAATGTAGAAATACCATAACACAACTGTAAAAAAAAAAATAACACAGTGAGTGTTTCTTTGCTAGGTTATTAGTAAACATTTTTACTAACGCCATTAATATAATCAATCAAAATGTATTACAGACACATGGTCCGTAGCAACATAAAAAAATCTCACATGTCCAAAGACTAACTATTAGTTAGTCTTAAGTCTAACTACTCTTATTGAATCGCCTAACTCTTTATTCTAAGACAGGGGTCTTCAACGTTTTCAGGCCAAGGACCCCTTAGTTGAGAGAAAGATGAAGCAGGGACGCCCACAACCTGTTCATAGATTCCATAGAGTTTCATTGTTTGACAGCACGATCATCAGTGTATTTTGGATTCATTTCAATTTGTGTTTTCAGATATTTAACCACTTGAGCCATCATTACCTAATAAACTTGACCTTTCACTCTGTACTTTCACTGTCTGCTCTTTTCCCCTCTACACCCAACCTCTTTGCCGAAAATAGCCGATCTACAAGCTCACAACGCCTCGCAGCGTGAGGCGTTGTGAGCTTGTAGATCTGCTATTTTTGGCAACAGTTCTCAGAAAATGGATACTAGGGTTCAAGTTGTTAATATAAAAAGAATTGGAAGATTTGGAGGACCCCCTGTAGTAACTCTGAGGACCCTCTAGGGGTCCCGGACCCCCTGTTGAAGACCCCAGGCCTACAGTATTGGCTGCTGATTTCTAATGGGTTTCTGTACTGTACTGTATGTGTGCATTGCAGAGCTGGCTCGGGAGATGGACTTCAGCGTGGATGAGATCAACCACATCCGACTAGAGAACCCCAACTCTCTGACAGCACAGAGTTTCATGCTGCTAAAGAAATGGGTCAGCCGTGATGGGAAAAATGCCACTAGTGAGTCCATATCTCTCACTGATATTGTTTATTATTTTCTTTCAACTCCTGTCTCCTTTTCCCCACCCTCTTCTCCCTGCCAACTCATTTCCCTTTAGAGCTAAAGATTGCACCGCTGTAACAAATCAAACCTTCATATCAAGCCTCCTAAATTCAAAGTCTCTTTCGTTGTTCGAAATCTATCTGGGTCAGAGTGCCCCTTCAACGGCTGTTTCCCCCTATTGGTTCTTCTGTCTATTTGGCCTCCTTCCCTCTGCTCTCTCCCTCCTTCTCTTCCCTTCATCTTTTCAGAGCAAAATGACAGTGAGGATAGTTGCATTCACTCAACTTGTGATAGGGCAAGATGTGTGATGCAGCTGAATTCCCATTCAATCTGTGCTGCTGATAGCTTGTGGCTGAGTATAATGAGGGAGGATGAGGCATATCCTTGCCTTTTAGGGTTCACAAGTCCTCAAGCACCACTCAAGGACAAGATGTTCTGGACAACAGAACAGTCAGTCCTAGTATGGCCTACTTAGCCTCAAACCAGAGAAAAATAACAAGTATCTTTTCACTATCAACTGCTGCAGTACTATCAGAAAATCCCATGTTATGCTGCTATTTCTTCTATGTATTGCAATACAAAACAATCCAATCAGGATTAAATATACTGTAACTCGTTGAAAGAATGGCTGATGAAGAGGCTGAAAACATTTTGTTGTATAATTCTGAAGGACTGCACTGGAAAAAGGGCGCTGTAGCTTGTCTATAATTAAGGACCCATGCCCAGCTCTTGTTTCATCTTTGGACGAACTGACTCAGCACATTTTTCTCTCCTCTTCTCCTTCACAGCGGATGCCTTAACTGCGGTGCTGACCAAAGTCAATCGGATGGATATTGTGACTTTACTGGAGGGCCCGATATTTGACTATGGTAACATTTCAGGCACAAGAAGTTTTGCCGATGATAGCGCTGTTTTCCGGGATCAGGCTGATGGTAAAGTTTAGCTCTATCTAGCTGACCTCTTACCTCGTCCTGCTGCCTCCTGTTGTCTTTCCTTTTGTGCCCCGCAATCTAATCAACTGTTTCCCAAACTATGGGTCGGGGGCCCATTTTTGGGTCACAAGTAAATATCCTTTTTTTTTCCTTTTGTTTCTTATAATTTCTTAAAAGTATTATTGCAAAAGATTTTCAAAAAAACTTACTTTCAGAAATACAAAAGTACAACTTTTTTCGAAAGAATTACATAAAAAACAAAAACTAAGAAATTCCACAAATGTAAGAAATAAATAACAATTAAGATGTAGTGAAAATACCTGTTCTACAAGCTCACATTACATCGTGATGTGACTCGTTGTGAGCCTGTAGATCTGCTATTTTCACTAGTTTGGGCTCCGGGAGACTACAAAATAATTCTCTTCTGGGTCTTGAGCTAAAAGGTTTGGGAACCACTCATCCAAAGGGCCAGTTTCCTAGGCATGGGTTGTAGATAGTCCTAGATTTAGGTTGCAGATATTTATCAGTTGTGATCTTTAGAGAAAAGTACTGTATTTAATTCCTTAAATAATCCCTTAAATTGTCCCTTTCTAGGATTTTTATCGTTCCAATAGCTGGCCCCTAGAAATCCCAGAACTGACTCCCTTGCTTTGCAATAGAACGTGTTTTGCCATAGAAATAGCTATGGCCTATTTTATATTCTCTGGTATAATTTCCCCTTCCTTGCGTTTTAATTTGGCTTATACCCATTTTCTCAATAGCGTTAAATTGGATTTTGAGGAAATGCTAGCATGCACGGGGATGATAAAGGCTTGACCTGGGTGGGCATTTCAATACAATTGTGCCTATATCCACCTGTTGTGGTTGACTGGTTTCGGCCTGCGATGCAATGACTACAACTTTGATGAGTAATGTTACTCATTAGTACCTGGCTCCTGTTCAGGTGAATGTTCATGTACAAATCCTAATATAAATTTTACCTAGCGGCCACAAACGAACAGAAAACGCTATGTCAGGAATGCCATTCTAACCAAGTGCATGCTGTAACATTTAGCCGCTTTTACCTGTTTTTCAGTAACCTTTGACTTTTCATTAAAGGACAACTTTAGTTTTGTACAACAAGGGTTCATATTTTAGATTGTAATTAAAGAATATAAAGATGAGTGTTAAATTGATTTCATTTACTTCTTTCTATTGTTTTAGAGATTCTTATTTCAGTGGTTGGGGCATGCGTACAAGTGGCTAAATATGTCATTTTACACAGAATAAGCCCATTCCCAAAATACAACGCAACCTTTCATGGTTGGATGTGACTTATGGGGGATAGAAGTGTTACTGTAAATAGCAATAAAGAAACTACTGGCTTATTGTGTCAAAAAAGACATATTTAGCCACTTGTATGCATGCCCCCATGCGTACGCATGCCCCACATTTTATCACGGTAAACGCAATAAAACAATAGAACGAAGCGAATGAAAACATTTTCACACTCACTTTTTCTTTTCTCTAATTACAATCTAAAATATGAACCCTGTTGTAAAAAAACAAAGTTGTCCTTTAAAACAACTGTTTTTAGCAAGCCTGTGATTTCCCTAAAGCATGCCTGTATGAACTCTAGTGTGTTCACCCTGTAGAGTGCACTCTGTTCTGTTCACTCTCTGGCCCTCACAGTGGTGTAAAGTAACTAAGTACATTTACTTAAGTACTGTACTTTTGAGGTATTTGTACTTTACTTGATTATTTCCAATTTCTACATCTTACTACATCTCGGATCCAAATATTGTACTTTTACCCCACTACATTCATTTGAAAACTTTAGTCACTAGTTACTTTGTAGATTGATTATTATTACAGAACATACATTAACCACTTCAACCCTATACATTTCGGCCATTTGAAAATAGCAGATCTACACGCTCACAATGCGTCGCGAGCTTGTAGATCTGCTATTTTCAAAATATTATTATACGTTTGAAAACTTGAAATGGGACATTCTGTATAATGATCACTTTTACTTTTGGTACTTTAAAGGGGAGTTTCGGTCAAAAACGACTTTCCTACCTTTGAAATGATGATCCAGGAAGGCTCTGGGCTGATCCAGGTGTTGTTTTACCCAAAGCAGCATTTTGTTCATTTTTCGATTTTCTCCCCTGCACCCCATGGCTCCAAAACGGCACCTTTTGGGTCAACCCGTAATCCGGTTATTATTCTCGCTCAAAATTCACTTTTCTCGCTCGGTCTCAGTCCCTCATACTGTAGTTAGCATATCCGAGCTACATCAGCTCCTGGTCGCCGCCATGTTTGTTTACAACAAGCTCAACTCTGAACTCTCAGCCCAGGAGAGAAACACTGGGAAATCCCGTTCCCGTTGGGAAGCGCGCGTTCACGAGCTGCTGCTGCTGCTGCTGCTGCTCTCACAGCTCCACCCCCCCCCCCCCCCCACAGCCTGTTACCTGTTGAGGCAGACAAGAGGCTACACCATACATCACTCTGCAGACTTTGTCGACATAGTTACATCTTTTTTCTTTGGCTAAGAGCATTTTTGTGTTTTATTGTTCGTCGCGCGTCGGGGAGTCACGCGATACAAAACGGGATTTCCCAGTGTTCTCTACTGGGCTGAGAGTTCAGAGTTGAGCTTGTTGTAAACAAACATGGCGGCGACCAGGAGCTGATGTAGCTCGGATATGCTAACTACAGTATGAGGGACTGAGACCGAGCGAGAAAAGTGAATTTTGAGCGAGAATAATAACCGGATTACGGGTTGACCCAAAAGGTGCCGTTTTGGAGCCGTGGGGTGCAGGGGAGAAAATCGAAAAATGAACAAAATGCTGCTTTGGGTAAAACAACACCTGGATCAGCCCAGAGCCTTCCTGGATCATCATTTCAAAGGTAGGAAAGTCGTTTTTGACCGAAACTCCCCTTTAAGTACATTTTGATGACAACAGAAAGGTACATTTTGTACCTTTACTCAAGTACATTTTGAATGCCGGACTTTTACTTGTAACAGAGTATTTCTACATTGCAGTATTGATACTTTTACTTAAGTAAAACATGTGAGTACTTTTTCCACCACTGGCTCCTCGTTTAGTTTAGAGATCTCTTAGTGCTCCTCCTCCTCTGAGCCTTCCCTGGATAGATGAGAGCGCCTCTTCCTCTACAAAAGCAGACTGCCTCCTCCTCCTCCTCCTCCTCTTCTTCTTCCTCCTGCTGCTGCCTCCCATCACACCCCGCCCCCTCCCAGCACTGTATCCACATGTGCTGGCAACAGCCCATAACAGCTCTTAACATGTTAAGAGTCATGTGCTGTTGATGTCCTTTTGCATACCATTCCTCCATTCCCCACCTATCACACCCCTTACAGTACACACCTCAAAATCAGCCCTCGGTCACGCCTCTCATTCATTCGCTGTCTTGTTATGCTAACACATTTAAACCCCTTGAGTTGAGTCTGTGCATTTATTGTTTTTTTTATCAGTTCTTTCTGTTGTCTCCTTTTCTCTTTTCTTTTGACCTTTTATTTTTTGTGTCGTTTCCTTTCCCCATGTTCATCTTTCCCTGTAGTTTGCCTCATTGTCCCTCTGTACCCTTGCAAAATGTCAGAAACTGCCCCATTGGCTCCTCTTTCCCCTACCGCCGTCCCGACTCCCCCTCCCTCACCCCTTACCCCTCCCTCTGTGCCCTGCTTCTATCCCGTGTCCCCACGCCGCTCTCCGAGTTACGAGTCGTCCATTTCCCTCCGTGACCTGGCACCTCCGCCGCAGTTTCAGATGCTCAGGGGCCACGCTGACCCCGCCCACCTTCCTACGGCCGCGTGCCACTGCGCCAGCTCTCAGTCGGCTCCCGCCGACCCACACCAGTCTGCTTCCTACCCTTTCTCACCCCACCCTTCCTCCCCCATTCCGCTCATCTCGTCGCCTTTACCTGCCACCCCGGTACCTCCCTCTCCCTCTCCATCCCCCACTCTGGTCATGCCCCACTCTCCCGCTCTCATTCCGTCTGTTATCCCCCCAACAACGTCTGATGCCGTGCTTGACCCCCTTGTTCCTTCGTGCACGGCAGTTACGTCCTCTCCCACCGCGGCCCCACCTGAACCTGCGACCGCAGTGGCCACTGTCCCCTCTACTCCTACACCTGCTCCAACCACTCTTTTATCCTCCTGTCCCCCGTCTGAACCTTTACCGGTGTCTTCCAGCCTCTCCCTGCCCTCAGCTGGGCCCTCGCTGTCTGCCACTCCATCCCCGGGGACCCAGCTGTGCACGTCCTCCCGTCCCGTCTCCCCTTCCCTCTCCTTGGCCAGTCTCCCTCCCGTGTCACCCTCTGGATCTCGTTGTCCCAGCCCCGGTCCCTCCTCCCCGCCACTCCGCTCCCTGTCCCCCTGTCCTCTCTGTCAGTGTACCTGTGTGTCCTCCGTCCCCCCTGCTCCCTCCCTTCCTGGTGATCCCTCCACTATGGAAATATTCATCTAGCTCCTCCTTCCACCTGCCTCTCCTGCCCCTGCTTCTCCCCTTCCTCGTCTTTCTCTCATCTCTCTTGTGTCTCATGTGAGCATGTAACTGAACATCCACTCAAATCGTAATCATTTTCATTCATCCCACTGCACCCTATGATTATTCTGGCCTTACGTCCCCTGTGTGTCTCACATTCAATGACTTATCTCACCAAAAACACTGTGAGTGACTCTGTTCTTTTAACAGCATCACAAGATAAGAAAACAATCTTGCCTGCTAAAATACTGTTAAAAGTTATTTTTTTCCCCAATATGCTTTTATCTTTTACCTTTGTGTATGACATGAGCAAGCTCCATAGTAAAGTCATTTTATTTGATGCAGTGCATCTGTTGCCGTATTGCCCGTATGGCGACGACTCATTGTGGCATCAGTATCACTGTTGTTAATGTACAGTATATCACCATCTCGTGGTTGCTTGGATACATGCTATACACTCCAGTTTCTGTGTCATTGTCCATGTCACGAGGTGTGCATGTGTTGGTGTCTGTGTTTTGACCGTGTGCATGGGTCATACTCAGTGTTTCATGTGCTTGTGCGTGGGTGTTGGTTTCTACATTTGTCATCCTGTCACCAACAGATTATCAGAGCATCCTAGCGGAGCTGCAGTCCCCCGCCACACTGCACTCCGACCCCCACTTCCTGGAGCCTGAACTCCCCGTCACCCCCAACCCCACCCCTGCCCCGCACCACCATCCCTACCAATACCATTACCCCGACCCAGACACCCCCGTCGCAGCGGGCCCCCAACCTCAGCCTCTGCCCTGGAGCCCAGAGATAGAGCCTGGTACTAGTGGAGAGCCGGACAGTCCCCCTCGGAGCCCCCCCAGGCCCTGTGAGCTCGCCCTGTCTGTCCCTGTCTTCGTACTCCCCGACCCCGTCCCACCCACCGTGACCAAGCCCCACATCGCTCTGAACGACCAGCTGCTGCTGAGTGAGGAGGAGGACAGATCGTGCCAGGAGGCAGAGGTCCAATGCAAGGCCAAGTTCTTCTCCTCTCCCGAGAGGTATGAGTCAGACAGAGAGATGGCCTACTCTACGTCCTCCCCCTCGGTGTCGCCGGTGTCGTCGGTATCCCCCCTGACGCCCGACAGAGTACACAAGGGGGATGGAGGAGGGCTGACTCCCGATGGAGCAACGGAGGAGCAAGGTGTGAACGCGAGTGGTGAGGGAGTGACAGAGAAGCCAGAGGAGGTTGTAACCATGGCTACAGCAGAGTCAGTAGAGAGAAATGGCAGGGTGAGACGAGAAGAAGCAGAGGAGGAGTGGAATGAAAAGGACGAGAAAAGGAATGAAGCAAGTGAAGGAAATAGTGAGTCGATGGCAGTAGACGGGCCTACACTGGCACTGGAAAATAACTTTACTGCAGAAGACAGGGGGGAGTCCGCAGGGGTGGAGAGAGTCGTGATACACAAACAGCTCATAGAGCTTGGGAAGGTGCAGACAGTGTGTGTAGCTGAGGCGATAGAAGAGGTGCATAATCTGATAGAAGGGGATCCTTTGACAGAATTGGGACACAAAGACAAATCTGAATTAAAGGTTATGGAGCAGGGGACTGAGTGGGTTGATCCAACAGGCCAGGCACTTGAAGGGCGACGTTCTGACAAGGCAGGGGAGAGTGAGGAGAGAGATGTGGGTGAACGTGTGGATAAACAGAGTAGAGGGTTTCCAGTTAGCGGTGAAGGAGAGACCCAGGTGGTTGAGGTTATCGTGACAGGGGTAGAAAGTCCACCAGAGGAGGCCTGCGAGGAGCAGGCCGCGGGAGACCTCTCCCCTCAGGCCTGGGTGGTGGCGCTGGGGGAGCTCCAGCCCAGCGACTCCACTTCCAACGAGGAAACCGAGGAGGAGAGGGAGGCCAGCGGAGATGGAGACGACGAATTAATAACGGAGGAGATCCGGTCTCTGCTGGAGGAGGTGAAGAAGGAGCTAGGCTCGGAGGACACGGAGGAGGGCGAGGAGATGACGGAGGCCAGGGTGCAGGATATTCTCAGTAGGGTGGAGCAGGCAGAAAAAGCTGTGTGTTCATTTCCAGCAGGTTGGCAGAGCGAGACGTCGAGCGTCAACGTGGAGCCACCCACGCCGGGCCGCAGCATCAGCTCGGATCTGCTGGACAGACAGGAAAACAGGTAACCACGCAGGACCTTTCTCAATGCCGTGCTCACTGCTATACCATAATGTCAGCATATGCTGTAAAATCGTCAGTGTTAACTTAATTCACAGTGTACAAATGGATGAATGAACACTGGATCTGACTGTGTAAGCGGACATTATGTTAGCACTGAATACATCCCTCCAGGATAATAGATAAACAACATAGATTTTTGTCATTTACAAAAATCGAATCACCATCTCGAATTGAGGTCTATTTGTTTATTTTTTTTATCTCAAGGTATCTTGGAAAAGTGTCTGTCGTTTTCAATGTTGGACTGTAGCAAGTGTTACATTAATAACAAAATATGTTTTTTAAAGCAGCTTTTACAAGGTCCCTCTGTTAATCTCACTATCCTCTCCCCCCCCGGCCCCCACACACACACAGCCAAGAGAACTCCAGTGACTCAGTCACATCCTCGTCCAGGGTCGAATCAGCGAGATCTCGGCAGAACGGTGACCACTTACAACACTCACCTCATGGCGGCTCGCAGGAATCATCCAATGGCAGAAGGAACGAAGAAGGAACGCTGGTGTCTGAGAAGAAAGTCCAGGTAATAACACTACCGATCAATACGACTTGTGCAGTGGTATTAGATAGAAGTAGTCTTCACTGCTGCAATTCTGTTAATACAGGAACACATTCACCAGATTCTACATATTAATACATTACCGAATGTTCAACTCAAAACCCTACTAGACCTCTTTCTCTTTTTTCAAGCAGATCTATTAGTTCACAACATGGCGCATTCCAAAGCGTTGTGAGCTTATAGGTTGCATATTTTCTCCTTTTTTGAAATAGGGCTGAAGTGATTCATTCACGAGGTATTTTCTTTATCTTTTGGGTCTTGAGCTAAACATTTTGGAAACAGATAAAACACTGATACTAAATGATCTCACCCCTCTTTGTACTTGCATATCTGTTTGTGAAATGACCTTATAATAACCTCTGCAGCAGTACAGTAATGAGTCTGGCTCGGACGAGGAACGGACTGTTACCACCAGAGTGTTCCGGCGACGGGTCATTCTAAAGGTACCCTGCTTGACCTGGCGTGCAGGCAGGGCCTGGTTTGGTTTGGTTTGGTTTCATCTGGTTCTGTTTGGATTGGTTCAGGCTACAGTCAAGGGTGGGGAGTCTGGGGACTTTGGTGTGCATTGCAGTGGTGTTGGGGTAGTTGAGCATAGTTTGCGCTCTCTTTCTATTTCCTCCCTCTTGGTTCTATTCTATGGGTTTGTGTACAGTATGTACAGTATGTGTCAAACCTTCTCACACCAAAATTTGCCTTTTTGAGAGCAAACGGTCACGTCTGAGATTAAATTGTGTGGTTTAATAAGTTTGACCAGGTTAAATGCAAAATAGGTTAATTTTATCTTCCTGACTGAGGAGTTTCAATAGATGAATTGTATTCAGCAGCATCAAAATGACAATTCAACGATTTGTTTTGGTCACACACACACACACACACACACACACACACACACACACACACACACACACACACACACACACACACACACACACACACACACACACACACACACACACACACCTCTGTCCAATAGCCCCACCTCCTCCATCTCAGCAGTGCTTCGCTCTCTCTTCTCTACTCCTCAACTTCACTTGAAAATAGTCTGCGTGTCACGGTGTTTCGTTAATATAATAAGAGCTTCCGCGACCAGCTTTGTCGTTCGACATTGAGCATTGCAAGGCTTAGCTTGTTCGTCAAGCCATACGAAAGTATCTGTAAATATTTAACTTTTGGGCAGCAGACTTTGTTGTTGGAATATGCTGTAAACAAGCTTGCATTTTCATGCAAGCTTGCACAACTTATGGTGTCTTGTCGCCTAACATTCAGTCTCTTACTAACTTGGATGCTCTCTTCTCTTGAGGTGGGTTTGCAGTGTGGTGGAGGTGCTGTTCAATTCAACATTTTGTATTGCTAACAATCGAACCAATCATTTTTGGTCCTGTATTCATCCCCTAATCATCAGGGCGAGCAGGCGAAGAACATCCCAGGCGAGTCTGTGACCGAGGAACAGTACATCGATGGAGGCGGTAACCTCATCACTAGAAAAGTAATGTGTGACTTTTGTCCCCCTGTGCCGTTCAGTTGTGACCTTGTGTCTTTAGCATCCATTACAGGGAAAACAAACCTCTCTAATCTCCTTCAAAACCTCTATCCTCCCTCCTTCCACATACTTCCACGGCTGCACATCCGGCAGGTGATCAGGAAAGTTATACGGCGTGTGTCTCCCCCCACACCCGAGGACCAGGGAGAGGACAAGGAGGGGATGTGGACCCTGGGAGACCCTTGGCCCAGTCCCATCCTCCAGGAGGAGCCAGAGGTTGGCATGACGAGAGTGAAATGGTTCTCCCTCTGAGAGTGTTCAAGGGTTCAAGGCTCAAACAGATTCACTTGATATAGCAGCTGTATAACATAAGAGACACAGACCTCTTCTCATTGTCTGAATGAAAATCTTCATCTGCAAAAACACAGTTGGTGGAAGGTAGAAAACCACTCAATGGTACACTGCAGATAATTTAAGCCCTTTTGAACCCGACCTCAGAGGGGAACGTTGTGTGACGGTCTCTCCTTTGTGTCAGTGTTACAAAGAGAATGCTGACCATGGCCTAGTTGCTTTGATGGTGTGCTACTATTGTGTGTCGGCTGTAGCATGAAACCATTAGGGTTGACATGATGCATAACTTAGTTCATTACAGAACTAATCCATGCTATAACCCTGCACTGAAATGCTTGTCAGGCTCTGTGAATTCTAACGTCATTTCTCAGTCCCCAGGTGTCTTGTGGTAACTGTGACACTAATGCTAGCACTTGCTGGGTTCTACTGTGTTCAGATTGCTGGTTTCAGGTTGCTCTTCCTAAGACGCGTGGAGTGTCACTTTTTCCTCTAAGCTTGCTGTTTCGGGTTGCTGTGTTGGGTTACAACTTCTCTCCTCCTTTGGAGGATTAGCATAACACATCTCATCTATATATTTATTGGTGTTTGTTCCAACAGGGAGAAGGAGCTAAGAATGGCAGGAGAAAAGACGAGAGGAAGTCAGGAGATAAGAAGCTTCACTCGTAGGGATGTGCTCTGCCAGGTAGTGCACTATTGTATGGTGTCCATAAAATAAAACAAAACATTCAACATTTTTTCGGTTCGTTAGTCCACTGCCGTCTTGGGCCCTCGATCAATTTATGAAGGTTGCATAGAAATCATTCTGCTGTATAGTCTTCGATATGCATGAAATGAAAGAGATGAAGAAACTCAGATTCTATACTGGAGTTGTGCTTACTGAGTTTGAGGCGAGACACAGTGAACTTCAAAAAAGTAGACCACATTTGACAAAATAAATATGTAATGCTACTGGTAAGAAGGAAGTGTGGGGGGGTCTCTGTTACAGATTATTTTGTTCTTTCTCTGTTCAGTTCTGACTTTCTTGAGAGATAACTCATGTACTGGAGGCCAGTGTACATATCGTCGTTGTCGGGTGGAAACCTTGTGTGTCCAAAACTGTTCGTTTTTATCATAAAAAAAAGAACTAAACTATTGAAAACAAGCACACAACGCCTCGCGGTGCGAGGCGTTGTGTGCTTGTAGATCGGCTGTGCGACTTCTGTTCGACGACCTTGCATGATGAAGCAGGGCTTTACTTGTGAAAGAACGTACACATTTGAAACTTGGAGATACAAGGTTTCCACCCGACAGCGACGATATACTGTAGCATCTTTGTGTCACTGACAGACAGCTTAAAAGCTGAGCATTGGCAGTGTTTCTCCCTGTCAGTAACCTCGCATCACCAGGCTTTCCACACGGAGGAAAGCCTGCTTCTCATTCCAAAGTGACCACTGGGTCTAGGCCTCGGCAAAAAAAGAAAGTGGTTTCCAGCTGTGGTTTCCGGTTGCCTCTGCATTGGTTTTGTTCCCCTACATAATGCCAAATAAATTACCGGTAGTTAATTCTCGCTAGTTGCGTCAGTATGCATATATGTTTTTGTGTCTGTGTCTGCATTGGGTGGTTACAGAGGTAGTGGTACGCATACCGGTACATATTGGGCTGTGCGGGCGTGCGTGCTTGCGTGTGTGCGGGCGTGCGTGCGTGCTTGTCTTTTTGTTGTTGTGAGGACTGGTTTTAGCAACTAGTTTCTATGGTAACTATGGTCACCATAACAACCCACACAGACCATTATGCTCCTCCAGAACCAGTGGATGATCTTGTCAGTTATTGTTAAAACAAAAAGCATCTTCGAAACCTTCACATTTTATTCAAATAGTTATGACTGCAAGTTCTTATTTTGAAATACAAGGATACTGGTCATTTCCTTCTCCATTTAATACCACAATTATTTATATGCACATTTTGGGCATTAGGAAATGGAGCATTTATCTCTGAAATCCTTTCTGCCCTGTTACATAAATGTAGTAAAGCATCATTTCTTCTATCTTTCAGGTGTAGAGAGACTTCCCGTGTCTCCTGGGGGATGAAAGAACAACAGGAGTAGAGAGCCAGAATGGGAAGACTCACGGCCCAACGGTGCAGTGTGCAACTTTCCATTTCAAAAGCATGGTTTTCAAGGGAGAAGACTTGACCCGTCTGACTTTTAGCATGAGCATGAAAAACTCACTTCCCCCTGTCAATCAAGAGGACCCGGGAGGTTCTCAACAGCGGATTCGTGGAGGAAGATTCTGCTTCCTTGTCTTGTGTGACTCAATACGTGCCATTGGTCCATTGGTGTCGTGAGATACATCGAGGAGCGTTGTTTGACGTGACTATGGGAAAACACTCCCGTTACAGAGAACCCCCTCCACCTCCACACAAACACACAGGTGAAACTGAACACAATACTAGACCCTGTGACCAAAGATGGCACAAAAGCTCAATTCAAGTGGTGGAAGACGAGAAAGAAGTAAATGAAATAACAGCAACAAAAATCCCATTGAAATGAACACTCCAGATCCACATTCAACACTCGCCTTATCGTTTTTTCTTGGACCCATTATTGTCAGGATGTAAATTGTTTTGGGTTGGGGTTTTGTTCCTTCCTTTTTAAAAACTGAAACTAACACGAAGGCTTTTTTTCTGTATATAAAGTGACGACGTGTAAAATTCTTTTAAAAAAACAAACAAACAAAAAAAGAAACGATAAGTTGCAGGTTTAGAATGCACTGAGAAGGGTGAACTTTTCAAGTGCATTCAAAATTTAATCGAAGCTAAACGGTTCCACTTTTAAGGAAAGATTTGAGTGTAACTTCACATGTTCTTGTATAATTAATTATTATAGCAGGTATAATGTTTGTATATGAAAAAAAAAAAAGCTGGTTCGATTTTAACAGAGGAAATTTCCAGAGAATCTTCTGCAAATTTCAGTTAATTCCCAAAGTGGGAATGGATCTAATCCTGCGAAAGCAGCCTTTCAGAGTACTCATATTTTCATGCATGCTGTTCACATTATTTTAAGTACAATTTTTACAAGTTTGCAAACACTGTATTCAAACGAAAAATGAAACCCTTTATCTGTGTACACGTATATCCCTAACATTTGTCACCAATTTTATATTTTAAATTAAAAAAAAGGATACCATTAAAAGCATTTATCATGTTGGGAATGAGGAAACCGTATGAAGAAAAAAAATGTCCTATAGCTTCTCAAGGGTCTAATGTCTTGTCTGTCTATGTAAAAGCGAGGGATGGCTTCTGCTACGAGAAAGAAATAACCTGAATGTAAATGCTAGTAGGCTGGCTCGCTGTAAAATTCTAACTGTATGGTGTGTATTGGCTATAAGGTATAGGAGTCTCTGTACACTGTAAGATTGTTTGTAACCATTTTAGCAGTGTGTCAATTTGGTTTTCTAAAGGCTGCTGTGGTAGTAACGAAAAACTGGGGCATTTCATTTTTGGGTTTTTTGGTGAAGTATTTCCTTAATTTAAAACTTACTCACATTAAGGTCACATAAAGACATTATTTGATTGTAGCTCTAAATAGCATATTGTATGACAAAAACACTGGATGGTCAAGACAATTATTTAAGCATTAAATAAATTGTGTTTAACTCTGAAACTGTGTGATCTTTTTAGGCTTCAGAATCTGTATATGCCGTGTCCAATAGCATATTTTTTTATTTAATTCTTTGTTTTATGTTTTTTTTTGTCTTTTCTTTTTTTGATAGCTAATTTTCAAACAATTACTTTGCATTAGACATTCTCTTTGTATTGGTTTGGATTAGATGCCCATGTAGTTCAAGTGTGGTGTTCTCCTGGTGTGACGGCTCAGACTTTAGTGTGCTGATGTTTATGCTGTGGACATGAAAACCATGTAAAGGACTTTTTCTTTTCTTTTTCTTTTTTTTAGGTGAATCACGTAGGGTATTGTATCCCCTTACCCAATTATGTCAATCAGAGGAGAGAGGATCCTTTGATATGGTTGAACTATCAATTTTGTCAATTTTGTTTGATATGTGTTTTCACCTGAGCAGATTTTTCGATGTACAATTCTTACTAACAGAGTGAAGCCATTGAAATGTAACTATTCTAGCACTTTGGTTATTCAAGGTCTTCTTTTAGAGGCTATAGCAGCAATGATGCCACCACAAATGTTTCAGACGTCTTTAAAAAATCAAATAAATGAATAAAAAAAATATCAAAAAGGCATTGATTTTGCAATCAGTTGTTTCTGTTTGTGTTTTTGTCTCATTGTACATCTTTTCTTCAGAATATAAGCAAGCGGCCAGAAAGCTTATAGGCCAAGCTATTTGTACATGAAATCTTCATTTTAATGTTGAGTGTCAGTTATTAGATAGATAGATAGATAGATAGATAGATAGATAGATAGATAGACAGACAGATAGATACTTTTATTATCCCAAGGGGGAAATTCAGTAGTTTTAAAACTAGAAATACTGTTCCTTCGAAACAGTAATTGTATGTATGAATTGTATGTAATTTACATGACCTTCACGGTTTCCGTTTTGTTGACACTAATTCTTTTATAGAAATATTTTTTTATGAACAAAACAAAAAGGGATTAACCTAACTGGCACACTGCTTTTGTGTGAAAATCTAACCCTTCTGTTTTCCCTTTCTTTTTTAACTTGCTGATGTAAAGAGATTTTGACACGTCATTTTAATTAAATCACAATAAAATGAGAGCCACATTCAAAACCTGTTTTAGATCTAATGTGGTTGAGCAAGGTGGTTATTGTCCTATATCTTACTTACTACAGTTGGTAGGTTAGTGCAGGGCGGCGCCATTGCTCCTATCTCTGTGTGATGCTTTCTTTCAGTGGCAGGAGGCTTCACTGGCCAATGGTGGTCAAGGTCATCCTTTGTCATCTGTGTGTGCTGGTGTCGTGTCGTGAGCTTGTAGGTGCACGTGCGTGTGTGTGAACACGCACATCTTTCAGTGCAACACTGTCACTTGGTTGCTTTATTATTTGGTTGAATACGTTGCATGTCCCACGCTTATTCTTTTAAATATGTTTTAGTTTTTTTGTGTCGTGATATAGTAAACAGATGATAGTAAACCGTACGTTGACAGGAAATGGGAAAGAGAGATGGGAGTGACACCCAGCTAAGGTCATAGGGATTGGGAGTCGAACCCGCGTCACTGTCAGGCTAGATTAGAAGCCCCCATGCCAGGACCAATCCATCAGTGGCCTAGGCCCCACACTTACTATCTATTGCTTTCTTGTATAACTGACTGTGTAAGTCTGTGGTTCTCAAAGTGGGGTCCAGGGACCCTTACATGTTTGTCACTTCCATTTGCATAATCTCTGAGTCTTGGGGGTCCTTGAAATTAAAAGGTTTGAGAACCAATAAAAGTAATTCAGCTTGGATGAAGCTGTCCTTCCAAAATAGTGCTGCCTGCAAGCCCCTGCATCCACCCCTGTTGGGATCTATCAAGGTTCAAGGTTGTACTTTATTGTTACGTATTTTGTACAGGTACATAAGAGTAAAGTGAAGTGCCATCAGCTCCACAACTGTACACGTGGTATAGCATCTCGGCTAAAATGACATATTTTCACATCATGAATCATGATAACACATTTCATTTGCAGTGCATTTGACACAAATCTCAAGGTGCTTTTATCACATAAAATGATGAGACACTAAACCAGGGGTCATCAAAACGGGCCAATGCTTTTTTAAGTGCTTCACATTGTGCATTACATTCACCCATTCACACACATTCATACACTGATGGCGGAGGAAACCATGCAAAGGCATCAACCAGCACATCGGGAGCAATTAAAGGGTTCAGAGTCTTACTCAAGGTCAAGGCCACTCTACACTAACTCTGGGGGAGCCCGGGATCGAACTGGGAACCTCTGTTCCTATCCGGCCGCTCTACTGGCCACTCTACCCATGACCCTCTGCCGCCCCAAAATGTGTCTGTAGAAAAGACTTGGTCTTGACTGTAACAAATACGATTTTTGTACACACCCATTATAATGTTATTATTTTGATGATAAGACCCAATTACTGAATCTGAGTCTACAGGTTTTCTTTAGAAAAGTCCAACCGGTACAAGTGGTTCTCAAAAGTTCTATTTGCAAGGACCGTCTTAACTCTGAGAGTTTACAAATGTGTATGTGTACACTCACAGAGTTACAGACCTGTTATGTTAATTCGGGGCTATTTCTTTATGCGTTTCTGGTAATATTACCGTATTGTCCAAACATTTTGTATATCAGTAGCAACATTTTTCATATATATATCCCTATATAAGCTTACTAAAGCAGGCTATTTAATACTCAAATGGGTTAAAAACATTCCCACACGTTTTGCCTACAGGGCCAAGTCAGCAGGGCGTGATCTCATGTCTCGATACTGAGAGTCATTTGATTTCAGAACTTTCCATTCATGTGCGATGGTTACAATGTTGAAATGGGAGTTTCGCATAGATGAAAGTATCAAAAACAAAAAGCATACTTTTTGCAATACGCATTGTGACCTTGCGAAACATACAGGATGTTTTTATTTTTGTCTACTAGCTGGGAAATGGTGGGTTGAATAGTTGAAGGTGATCTCAAAGGTCAACCAAAGAACAGGATTCTTGGGCAGGCTATCTACCGGTATGTCTCCAACAGTAGTGCAATGGGGACCGTGGCCGGTTCTCTCATTCAGTGTCACTATGCTTGTACCTCCTGGTACAATGGTATCTCCAAGCCACTGAAGACAAAGTTTCAGACCTCCAATAAAAAGCTATTGAACCCCGGGCGGTCTCATCTTACCTCCGCTCACTTCAGTAGAGTGGAGGAGAGAGTATCTCAGCTCTGTGTCCGGTCTTCAGGATCCTAAATGCTTCTGTTCCCAAATACTTCACAGGTGTTTAACCAGGGGAAGTTCATATAATCTTGTTCTCCCCAGTTTCCGGACACTTAAGGGGGAAAATGTGTTATTATTACGCAGGCACTACTCAGTGGAATGCCCTCCCTTCAGCCCTGAAAATCCCTATATCCCTAGCAAGATCTAAGAATGACCTACAGTACCTTCCCGACCCCATGGCCGATTGGTTCATTCTCTCAGGGTACAGCCTGTCCTATATGTATTGCTTTTAACTTCATAGAAGCAATTTTCATTTTCTTTGTTTCATGGGTTGTTTGTACAGTTTTTAAAGTGCTGTTCTGTGTCTCAAGGTGGACCACAATGGAAACAAGCTCCGGATTTTTTGGTGTATAATCCACGTTGGCGTTTTCTAAATGCTGATGTTGTGAGTTTTTTTTCTACACATTTGTATTTATGTGGTGTTCACACACACACACACACACACACACACACACACACACACACACACACACACACACACACACACACACACACACACACACACACACACACACACGCACGCACGCACACCCACATGCACACACACACACACACACACACACACACACACACACACACTGAACAGTACTCCATTTGGAGGGGCCGGCCAAGTGCAAGGCCCTCACAACCAACTTGTGCACATGCCCTAGTCTGTCAAAGATAAAAACTGAAAGTTTACATCTAGCTGTGTGATGAGGTGTTCTGCTCTCAGGCCTGGAATTTCGTCATGTTAGGGGCAAGGCCACATGGCCTTTGCTTTGGGGTTGTCCATTTGTTGAGGGTACAAAGGCCAAATGCCAGGGCAGGAAGGCCATCAAATAAAACAAGATTTTAGTCCGTTGAAATAATTAACTGAATTTAAGGGTTAGGGATGATTTTAAATGTAATATGCAGAGTATCTGCTGTAAAATAAATACATTGGTATTTGCAATCTGATCCATGATCAGCCCTGTGCTAATCAAAGATACTGGATTGGTTTAAAAACTGGAGTGTACTGTATTGAGGGGCAATGACGGCCATGGCCTCCCTGAAATTCCTGCCCTGGCTCTAGCCGTTGATATTTCAGAGTTTTGGTCAGAAAGATTTCCTCCGCCAAAGGTACAGTGGTACTCGATAATAAGACATCAGGGGTGTCTCATCATTACACAGTTTAAACATGCTTGGCTTCACAGTAGTATGCTTATACAGCATGATGGAGGACTGATAAATAGGAGAAATACCCACATATTTCGATATCAAATCCACTATTCTGTCATGCTTACTTAATGTACGTATGTATGAGGCACCTGGGACATGGTTTCAGCTACAGTATTTGCTCATGGCCATGATGAATACAGTGACGAGCATGATTGCCTGGAAAACAGATGAAGAGATTACGTTTAGATGGTAAAACCTGTCATCTTGCTTTGAAAGTAAAGACTATGATGCACTCAACTATGGCAACATTATTGAACATTTTGGTTCGCAGCAGGAAGGCACGCAGTCTCAGCTCAGTCCATTGTTGCCGCACAGAAGGTGACCTTGGAGTCAGTGGCATTAGTCAAGTTCCATCACACACACACACACACACACACACACACACACACACACACACACACACACACACACACACACACACACACACACACAGTCATAGTTAATCTGACAGAGATACTGGGGTCACACACACGCACAGGCTCAGGCACCAGCAGTGTACTTTGACATGGGAGATACACTCCAGCAATGCTTACTGTCAGAATTCAGAATGGACCAAAGACAGTAACCTCCAGTACCTTTACTGTAGGTCAGATCATAAAAGAACACTTTAACTTTGCCCTCAGAATGGGCCAAGGGCTATTTTTCGAATGAAATAGGGCAGCCATAGCTGAATGGGTTGAGAGGTCACCTGAGAATACAAGACAGTCCCTGGTTTGACCCCCGGCTCTGCTCTATGTGTCATAGTGTCCTCGAGTAAGACGCGTAACCCCTAACCGCTCCCTGGCAAACAGTATACAGTATGTGAAAAAGTTTGAAAACAACAAAGATTGGAATACCTGAATTGCTACTATAGTCTTGGAAAAGCATGTGATTTGTGATATCCGCAGTGACACATCATTTTGTGTCTCTATTTTGCGATGCAATGTAGCACCTGGCAGCAGGAGTTTCCCCTTCGTGGGCGTCAGAACGTGTATAAAATATTGTGTTCACCATTTAGTTTTGACACGGAACAGACGGGCATCACCATGGCTGTCTGCAGCATGCAAGGCTCTGAGCTCGAACTAACTGGCAGTATGACAGATGGTAAGAGATTTTACAACTACAACTTACAGAAAAATACTACTAGATAATGCTATTATATATTGCTATTTAACTTCCTTTTAGGTTCAAAGATTTTACACCCTGCTTTTCTCACACTCTCTCTGTCTCTCTGTGTGTGTCCTCTCCAGTTCGTCCAGCCCAGTTCAAATGGTGCAGTCGTTACGTCTGCGCTTTCGGAGGTCTTCTGATTCTCTCTGCCACCATCGGAAGCTGTAAGACAAGTTTCATTTCTATTGCAATTGTTTTATGTATCTACTTAATGATGATGCAACATGTATTTTTAACCATTGATTGGTATATATAGCAGGCCTAACAGTCAAATGTAAAATTATTATTTTTTGTCTGTAATTGTCACTTTATAATGGAGTCAAATGTATTAATTATACTGTATGTATCAATATTCTCCAGGTTCCGCTCCTGAACCTGGTCCATCCTATGACAACAACACCTCCAACTACATAGTTGGAGGTACGGATGCCAGGGAAGAACAATGGCCCTTTGTGGTCAGTGTTCAGAACAAGACTAATGGTGAACATTTCTGTGGTGGATCCCTGATCAACAATAGATGGGTTCTCTCTGCTGCTCACTGCTACACAAACGTGAGGTAAATGAGACAGACAGAAGTTATTTATAGCCTAATGTTTAGCAGCTGGGGCCTGATTGCGATATAGGAGAAACAAGTTCTAAGTGCAGCGGTTCCCCAAAATGTTCAGCTATTTTTTTATTTTTTTATTTATTTTTTCAGTTTAGACCCAAATCAATCAATAACAAATGTTGCAAACAATAGAAAATAGCCTGCTGTATCTACCGTACGAGCACACAATGTGTCGCAATGTGAGACTCAGAAAGAGAATATAACATTTCCCTGCCCATTTCTGTTTTCCAGACCAGAAGATTTGAGCCTTGTCTTTGGGAAGCTGAAGCTGATGACCGGTCCACCTGGAGTGACCAGAGATGTTGCTAGAATTGTGTGTCATCCAAGATATCACTATCCAGACAACGACGTGGCTCTGCTCCAGCTAACTTCACCAGTCACGTTCAATAACAAGATCAAGCGTGTGTGTCTGGCAGCCACTGGCAGCGTCTTCAGCCACGGCACTCCCAGCTGGGTCCTTGGCTGGGGCTTCATCCAAGAGGGAGGTGAGCATGACATCATATGTCACTTGAAATGGAGAAAATGGCACCCTGGTGACCAAGTCATTTGACAAAGTACAGTAGAATTCCATTGAATAATGTTTTGACAGACTGCAATTTTATTACAACGTGACCAAAATATGGGTGCAAGGTTGGAAGTGTTAATACTATGCCTATCTAAGCCAAGGCAGCCGCAAGTGAGAGCCTACAGACTGATAAGATTGTTCTGCTGTTTATTGTCTCCATCTACAGTCCATCTGCCGCCCCCGAAGTGCCTGCAGCAAGTCCAAGTTCCAGTTATTGACAACCCACGCTGCCGTGGTTACTATCCAGGACATATCACAGACAATATGATCTGTGCTGGTTTGGACAAGGGAGGCAAAGACACTTGTAAAGTATGATATGCTATTCAGATCCCATATAATCTTAGCCATAATTGATTAGAACTGAAGAGTAAATCAATGTTAATTTCTGTCTTATCAGCGCGATTCTGGAGGTCCAATGGTCAGCCGCAAGGATATCTTATCCGACTGGGTCCAGTCTGGAGTTGTAAGCTGGGGTGAGGGCTGTGCTCGTCCCAGAAAGCCCACCGTCTACGCCAGAGTGGACTGGTATGAGTCCTGGATCTACTCCCACATCATCACTGGTGACCTGTGCTTCAAACAGTTCAAGTCCAAAGTTCCAGATGCTGAGAGCCGCTCTACCAGCCCTGGCCAGCCAGCTGCTGTTGGCTCAGTGCCAGAAGGTAGGTTTGGAGTAGGCTAATACAGTTTAAAGACTGACTTTGAATTCAAATTGACATACTCTGTAGTAATCTGAGTATCTGACTTCCACAATACAGTGAATGCTGTAATTTGTATACTTTTATCTCATCCTCAGGGCCGGCTGACCTTGATCCCCAGTATCTGGAGGACAGTGAGGAGGAGTGAAGGTGGGAGGCGAGCAGATGGTGGGAGGCAAGGTAACGTTTTGCAATCTCATTCAACGTGCTCTCTCTCAGAGTAAATTTAACACTGATGAATCTATTGTGAACATTCCATTCCAACACCCCCCCCCCCCCTCCCTCCCCACACACACACGGTTTGTGTTTGTAGACACAAATATTATCTGTTCACTCTGTGTAATTCTTAAGTCACAGCTTTCATGGTCTCACCATTTTCTTGTAAAATGAACTTATTTGGACGAATGGTCTAGATTAAATTAGAATAATAAATACATGCTCTCTCTTGTTTCTCTGTTTCCAGATCATGGACTAAGGAGGAAAGGAGTCAGATCCCAAAAGCAATCATCTGCTCGCTTTACATCAGCAGCGGCTCCAAAGACCACAACACAGCACATTCCTCCAAGACCTTCAATGGCTTCCACTCAAGAAACCTACAAGAACCCTCAACAACCTTCCCCCTGCTGTATACATCCTTACCCACTAGCATGTTATCTGTTTCATCCTATTTTTCACTTAAGTGAATTTAGCAATACCACAATGTAGACATACTCTGTTACAAGTGTTTAAAATATACTTAAAGTACCAAAACTAAAAGTATTGGGCTTAAAGGTGGGGGTCGGGACTTAAGGAGAGAAGAGGTGTGTGTGTGTTGCGTTGTCAGTGTGAGTGCAGAGTGTGAAATAAATGGACATGCCGTTCTGCGTGACAGACGTCAGATGTTGTAATACTCATTCTTTCAATTCCTTCAGCAAGTATTCATTTTCAAGTCAAAATCGTTGATTGCCTTGTAGATCTCTTTCATTGTAGCCTACATTCTAGATATGATGAAGGATGCTTGCTCATATAATAATCTGTTTATTGCTGGACAATTATTCTATGACATTTCTGGGAAATCCACTTATATAGTTTTAGCGTCATATTCAACATGCCATTCATTCATTAATGTTGTGGCCTAACTAGAATAAGTTGATTAGAGTATTGTAACTGTATCTGAGTAGGCCTACCAAAAAGCGTAATAGAATATCAACAATAAAAGCTCACAAGGCAGTGAGCTAACAGATCTGCTATTTTGAAATTGTTCACTGATAATGACAACACCAGGTTAACAGTGTTTTAAAAAAAATATATAATATGTTTATTACATTTTCAAACATAATCCAATAGACATGCAACATTATGGAATTGTTAAAGGGATGACATATTTTGATGGGAGACACTGCATGCAAAACCACTACCTTTCATAATCATACATTGTGGCAGGATGGTGTTCTTTACTGACAATAATCCACAGTGAAGAATCAAGACGCACCGCATCACAGCTATCAAGTAAACAGTAAAATCCTCTGTGTTGAATTAGCCATGTGAAAGTATTTAAACCTCACAGCTCCTTTGGTCCTTTACATTTCCCTCATACAAATAAACAGATTTCCATGCTCACAGGATCAGAGAGAGTAGGGAAATGTACAAACAACAAAAAGATCCTATCCCTGGTAGATTTATGTCATCCATTTCATGGCATGTTTTTAACATACTCATACTCACTTCTTGCCTGTCTGGCATGAAATAGACCGAGCAGCAGACTGGAGAGGGAATGAAGTGAACAGGATTACTGTAGCCTAATACTACTGTCAATCTGAATCATATCTTATAAGAAATATTTATTTTACAAATGCTTGCAATGAAACTTGGAAAACAGTCAATGTGTGAAAAGAACCAGTGAGAGACAAGAAACCAATATGGCTCTCATTTAGACATGATGATAACATAATCATAAGCCTATAATATGCAGGAATACAGTATATTAATTGTTTGCTGAAGAATACATTCTGCAGCAGTGATACAGTGAAACCAAAGAGCCACAAGATGGCGATACTGGACAGGTAATGGACAATGGTTTTACACTGACTATATGATGAGTGCTATAATACAATACTCCCTTTAGATAGATTAGATAGATAGCCATTTTACAGCCATTCCTCTCGATCAATGGTAATTGGAAGTGCTGTTGGTGTATTGATGGACCTAACCTGGGTCTTTTTCTGGTTGATGTACAGCTACAGACAAGTTTGCTTTGCATCGTTGCATAGTTGGTCAGACTTTTCCTGGAGGTGGGTACAAGTGGATGACATTACTGCCAGGTCATCTGCAAAATCAAGGTCTTCCATATTAGGAGAACAGGGTCCATTGGATTCGACGGATGATCAAGGATGATACTACATTCAAAGTGTTCATAGATTTTCCCAATAATGTTGACAATTTTGGAAGGCATTCCATATGCCCCATATGCCCCTCACGATCAAATTAATTCTTAAAGTCAATTAAGTTAATATACAAGGGAGCATTCCACTCACACACACTGTTCGTTGATGTTGCATATAGGGTAAAGATCTGATCGATACAACCTCCACCTTTGCGAAATACTGCCTGTTCCTCTCTCAGCTTGACATCTATGGCACTATCAAATCTCTTGAAAAGGATTTTACAAAAGACCTAAAAACTGGTGTTGGCAAAGAAACTGAGAATTGCTGCAGTTGCGCAAAATAACATACTAGGGACGGACAGAAGTGTTATGCCTCGCCAGTTGTACTTTTTTTTAACCCATGCAGGACCCCAACTCGGTGTTGTTTCTTTGTTTTTAACCTACAGTATACAGCACTTTGGTCAGCCTTTGGTCGTTGTATTATGTGCTTTATAAATAAAGTTTCAGTCGAGTTGAGTTGAAGGAGGGGAGCAGTATCGGCCTGCAAAGAGGATGCTCATGGTGGGGTTGTGTCGGATGAAGTAGAGGAAGGGGTGGTCAGCAATGAAGCAAGGAGGGCCTGCACACTTCCCACCTAGAAGGGCAACAGTGGCGACAGCTGCCTCAGTGCCCTGCTCGTTCACTTCCACAAAGGCCTTGTGCACCACCATGGTAAGAGCCAGGTCGTTGATTGGAGATATGCCAGAGAAGTCACTCTTTGATTCGTCAAAGGCATCTACCATGCCCATCTTGATCAAGATCTCTTTCATGTCATACATCTCTTCTGTCTTGAAACAAGGCAGGCCAACCAGAACCTGCTCCTGCTTCATCATGTCTGGATTGGTCCAGTCCATACATTTTTCATAGGTCAACTCCTTTTCTAGCTTCTCCAGGCCTGTCGTATCGTCCTCCATCTTAACGGGAAGAAAGACAAGCATGCTAAGTTCTTTCCCCGTGTAGGGCAGCTCCAGGACATTACAGTTGACCTTAGGAATGAAAGCAAGAGGGAACCTAGAGTCCTGGTACATCATCTTCACTGGCTTGCTTTCAGTCTTGCTGAGTCTAAACTGTTCATCCCTGGTGTGGTCCTCATGGAACGCCTTGTCCCACTTGGCTTTGAAGTAGATGGCATTGACCAATGCCATTCTGGTAAGTCCATCCACCACATCCGGGACAAGCAAATCCTTGATTTTATCTTGAGTCCGTTTCTCCACCCAGCTGTTTATGTTCATCCTGGCTCCTTCTGCGTTGCCACAGAAGTTCACAGGCTCCAGCTGTGCATCATAGTGTTTTCTTGTGGCGCTTAAGAACTCCTCAACAAACTGGTAGGACTGCTCTCCATACAGACGGTTGGCCAGGCTGAGAGAGTAGGACTTCCCTGACTTGTTCAGGTCACTTATAAGCTTAGAAAAGTCCATATGCAAGTCATCCTTAAAGTGCAGGACCTCTGACATCTGTGTTGCTGTGTTGCCACGAGCCCCCAACAGCACCATGGCCAGAGCAGAGGAGATGCTGAGAGGAGAGTAGAACACATTGCCAGTGTTATTGTTTTCTGACAGCTGTTTGAACAGAGACAGGGAAAAAGTGTTGATGGCCACTGCCAGGGGGGTCGTTGGCATTGTGATCTGTGTCTTAATCAATGTCCAAAGGCTACAACTCACAAAGTATTACAGCTTTAAAAAGGTTTAACTTGACATTAGTATAAAAACATAATAGATTTATATTAACCAGTTGGCTCCAACCGTTCTTTTAGGGTGTCCAGTAAGAAATTAGTCAGCGAATACTTGACATTGAGGGACTTCAACTTTTGTTTAGATTTATATGAGTTGCTACAGGCCTCAAAAACATGATGCAGTAGTTGCGGTGCATTTTACTTTTATGCTGCTGTTCTTTCGCATCATCACCATGATGTCAGTCATGCTCAAAAATGGAGCCCTGTTTCAGTCTTGCCCAAATAAGGGGCTCTATGACATCAAACTGGACTCTAGTCAAATGTATCCATACTAGATACCTCTGATACCATGTGTAAAACAATGCAATTTCAGTTTTTGAATAATTTGACAGAACCAAACACATTGACTGACAGCCGTTTCTCAACCAGAGGATGCACAGATGAAACATCTACTGATCCTAGACCTATGGCTGTAGGCCTATCACGTTGCAAAAACTGGTGTTGGCAAAGAAACTGAGAATTGCTGCAGTTGCGCATGTTTAAGTGGATGTAAACAATGTACATACACATCCAACAAAGGCGATTTAAACTACACTATCTTTCGACAGGCCAGAAGGCGGAGATGATGTTTTCACCCTGTCCCTCTGTAGGCTATTTGTGTCAAATTGGCAGCACGGTGGCACTATATCAGGCCAGGTGTTCTGGTTAGAGAATGTGTGTTATTATTATCTGTACTAACCAGACAGATCTTTGGAGCGGTGAAGCCGGCTCCCACTCAACTCTGTCCTCAACTATGCAGTACGAACAGTTGCAATGTCACAGGCTGACCAGTGGCAAGCCTGGGTAACCAAGTGGCACTGTTGAGCAGCCTAGACACACACACACACACACACGCACACGCACGCACGCACGCACACACACGCACACACACACACACACACACACACACACACACACACACACACACACACACACACACACACACACACACAAACTCTCTCTCTCTCTCTCTATTATGTAAATGTAGCAATACCACAATGAAGACATACTCTGTTATAAGTTAAAGTCCTATTTTCAAAAGTAAAAGTATGTAGTGATTGCATTTGGGTGGGCTAATCAATAGAGAAAAGTCATTTTGTGGGTGAACTACTCCTTTAATCCTTTCAATTCCTGCTACAGTACACCTGAGCAGCAGACTGGCAATATTTATAACTGAAGTGAACAGAATGACTGTCAATCTGAATACAAACTATCTTTCTTAATATAAATGCTTGCAAGTTTCAACGAAACTTGGAAAACATGCGGTCAGTTTGTGAAAATAACCAGTGAGAGACAAGAAACCAAGATTACTCTCATTTAGATGTAATTATATAGGTCTAAGTGTGTAACACAAGCCAATAATTATGCAGGATATAATTGTTCCCTGAATTGGGGGGGGGGGGGATTTCACTCAATACACTGTTCGATGATGTTGCATAAGGTAAGGATCTAATCAAATCTCTCGAGAAGGATTTTACACAAAAAAACCTTACTGGGGACGGACAGAAGTGTTATGCCTCGCCAGTTGTACTTTTTTTTAACCCATGCAGGACCCCAACTCTGTGTTGTTTCTTTGTTTTTAACCTACAGTATACAGCACTTTGGTCAGCCTTTGGTCGTTGTATTATGTGCTTTATAAATAAAGTTTCAGTTGAGTTGAGTTGAAGGAGGGGAGCAGTATCGGCCTGCAAAGAGGATGCTCATGGTGGGGTTGTGTCGGATGAAGTAGAGGAAGGGGTGGTCAGCAATGAAGCGAGGAGGGCCTGCACACTTCCCACCTAGAAGGGCAACAGTGGCGACAGCTGCCTCAGTGCCCTGCTCGTTCACTTCCACAAAGGCCTTGTGCACCACCATGGTAAGAGCCAGGTCGTTGATTGGAGATATGCCAGAGAAGTCACTCGTTGATTCGTCAAAGGCATCTACCATGCCCATCTTGATCAAGATCTCTTTCATGTCATACATCTCTTCTGTCTTGAAACAAGGCAGGCCAACCAGAACCTGCTCCTGCTTCATCATGTCTGGATTGGTCCAGTCCATACATTTTTCATAGGTCAACTCCTTTTCTAGCTTCTCCAGGCCTGTTGTATCGTCCTCCATCTCAACGGGAAGAAAGACAAGCATGCTAAGTTCTTTCCCCGTGTAGGGCAGCTCCAGGACATTACAGTTGACCTTAGGAATGAAAGCAAGAGGGAACCTAGAGTCCTGGTACATCATCTTCACTGGCTTGCTTTCAGTCTTGCTGAGTCTAAACTGTTCATCACTGGTGTGGTCCTCATGGAACGCCTTGTCCCACTTGGCTTTGAAGTAGATGGCATTGATCAATGCCAGTCTGGTAAGTCCATCCACCACATCCGGGACAAGCAAATCCTTGATTTTATCTTGAGTCCGTTTCTCCACCCAGCTGTTTATGTTCATCCTGGCTCCTTCTGCGTTGCCACAGAAGTTCACAGGCTCCAGCTGTGCATCATAGTGTTTTCTAGTGGCGCTTAAGAACTCCTCAACAAACTGGTAGGACTGCTCTCCATACAGACGGTTGGCCAGGCTGAGAGAGTAGGACTTCCCTGACTTGTTCAGGTCACTTATAGGGACTGTCGGTTATGACATCACCGCAAGATTCGGGGCTTAACTCCGCCCACTTTGGCAGCCATTGCCATTGCTAGGTCTTGGATGCATCAAGATCAGTCTGTACTAGTTGTGGGCTCGCCTGGAAGGCGAGCACACGTATGTTATCTTCATTATTTATCTATCAGTCAGTCAGTATCCTCAAAACTTTGGCGCGATTCATCTCTTAAACGCTTACACCTTTCAACACCATTCAAATTTTTATGTGTTCAGCTTACTGAGGACACGTGTGCTTGTATTTTTGGTTTTGAAATGTTTTGTAGTATAAATATAAAAAAATAAAATGTTTAACTTTAAGCACCCAATGCATTTCCAATGGGTTTAGTGAGTGGAGAGAAGGATAATAGACCCATGTTTATGTTAAGGCGCTGTGGCTGCAGTGTTCACACTTCAGATATGCTATCTATATCATTGCGTTCACACAGGTCTGCTCTCTGATTTGATCCAAATATCTAAGCTTTGTGATGTATATATTCTGAGTTAAAACTACAAATATCTATAAATGTCCCTCTCCACTCTACTGATTGAGACAGCTGTGATTAAAGGCCTGTCTGTCATTGGCTGTTCTGTGGTGCTGCAAAGTAACTAAGTACATTTACTCAAGTATATACAAGTACTTGTACCTACAGTACAATTTTGAGGTACTTTTACTCTACTTTCCATTTTTGTTACATATACTCTACTATAAATACAGCATTTGACAGCCTCAGTTACTTGTTACTTTGCAGATTTTATTATTAATAAAAAACATAGATGGACCACTTAATACTGCTATGAAGTTGATCTACAATGTGCACACGCACGCACGCACGCACGCACGCACGCACACACACACACACACACACACACACACACACACACACACACACACACACACACACACACACACACACACACACACACACAAACAACTGTTACTGTGTTACTGTGAAGACGTTTGCTTGTATTTGTCTTTGAGACATGTTTTGTAGTGTTTTAGAAATTGTTCTTAAAAAGAATAAGGTTTTAGGATCCCGGGCAATGGGATTTACAGTATATATCCTAGAACCCGCAGGGACAATCAGCCGTACTAGTGGTTGTTGTTGGTTTTCAGGGAGATATCACAACCGATGCATTTTCAAATCAGATCCACAAACACAATAAAAGTCATGCTCCACTCCTCAGTCTGGAGTGGCCACATAGAAGAACACCTTGGTTATAGACATAGTGGAGGACAGATGTGATCTGGGATTGTTAACCTACAGTATATGCACTCAATATACACCTCTAGAACACATAGAATATGTACAGTAAGGTTCAGTAGAGTACAGTAAAAGTACAGTTAGGTTCAGTAGAGTACAGTAAAGTACAGTAAGGTACAGTAAAGTACAATAAAGTACAGTAAAGTACAATAAAGTACAGTAAGGTACAGTAGAGTACAGTAAAGTACAGTAGAGTAACGTAAATTACAGTAGAGTACAGTAAAGTACAGTATAGTAAGGTACAGTAGAGTACAGTACAGTAAGGTACAGTACGGTACAGTAGAGTACAGTATAGTATAGTACAGTAAGGTACAGTAGAGTACAGTAAAGTACAGTACAGTAAGGTACAGTACAGTAGGGTACAGTAGAGTACAGTAAAGTACAGTAAGGTACAGTACAGTAGAGTACAGTAAAGTACAGTAAGTTACAGTAGAGTACAGTAAAGTACAGTAAGGTACAGTAAAGTACAAAACAATACAGTAAGGTACAGTAGAGTACAGTAAAGTACAGTAGAGTACAGTAAAGTACAATAAAGTACAGTAAAGTAGAATAAAGTACAGTAAGGTACAGTGGAGTACAGTAAAGTACAGTAGAGTACAGTAAAGTACAGTAGAGTACAGTAAAGTACAGTATAGTAAGGTACAGTAGAGTACAGTACAGTAAGGTACAGTACGGTACAGTAGAGTACAGTATAGTATAGTACAGTAAGGTAGAGTACAGTACAGTAAGGTACAGTAAAGTACAGTAAGGTACAGTACAGTAGAGTACAGTACAGTACAGTACAGTACAGTAAGGTACAGTACAATACTGTAGGGTACTGTACCTTACAGTACCTTAAAGTATCCTATTTGTTGGGTTGGAATCGAGCCCACACTGTTTCGAAGGAACAGTATTTCTAGTTCTACTTGTTGAGCAAGCAACGATACTTTTACTTCAATTGCTCTAGGCTTTGATTGCATTTCAATAAAACCATATTTGATCAACATAACGATCACACACATTTTACTGTTTATAGGAATGTTATATTATTATAAACCGATCTTTATTTCCAAAGCAATGGATGAATGTGATGGCTGTTCTGATCTGCTTGTGCTCTTTCTGCGCTCATGCATGGACAGCCGAAGTCGCGATTTTAGCGTGATATCTTTTTATTGGGAGACAATAATGAGCACCAGCAAATGAAAGCAGACATTCCAGTGAATATGGACACGTTTAAATTTTAAATTTTTTATGAAAATTGACAGAGTAATGGCCGAGTCAAATTGCAAGTCGTCTTGGCAGTGGCCCAATAACTGGCTGTAGGCACGCTATGTGGTGTAAAGTAATTAAGTATATTTACTTAAGTACTGTACTTAAGTAGGCCTACACTTTTGAGTTATATGTACTTTGCCAATATTTTTACTTCTTCTCCACTACATCTCTGATCCAAATATTGTAGGCCTGCTTTTACTCCACTGCATTTATTTCAAAACTTTAGTTCGTAATGCTAGGCCTAGGCCTACTATACTTTGTAGATTGTGATTATTATTACAAAACATCATTAACCACTTCAGCATATACATATATTTTGACCATTTGAAAATAGCCGATCTACAAGCTTACAATGTTAGATCCATGCTATTTTCAAAAGATGTTTTGATAACTTGAAAGGGACATTCTGCACAATGAGTAGGCCTACTTTTACTGTTGGTACTTTAAGTACATTTTGATACCATTACCAATACTTTTAAACTTTTACTCATGTAAATTTTGAATAGGCCTACTGGACTTCGACTTGTAATAGAGTACACTTGCATTGACCAATCCATCTTATCTACAAACAGCGAACTGTCATTGCTGTTCTCCAGTCATTGCTTCCTTTTATCCAAGAGTCTCACAAGAAAGATAGCAACAAACATGGCGGGCGGAAGTGGCCGATTTTCGCAAGGCCACGCCCAGTCCTCACCCCCTATAAGCTTAGAAAAGTCCATATGCAAGTCATCCTTAAAGTGCAGGACCTCTGACATCTGTGTTGCTGTGTTGCCACGAGCCCCCAACAGCACCATGGCCAGAGCAGAGGAGATGCTGAGAGGAGAGTAGAACACATTGCCAGTGTTGTTGTTTTCTGACAGCTGTTTGAACAGACACAGGGAAAAAGTGTTGATGGCCACTGCCAGGGGGGTCGTTGGCATTGTGATCTGTGTCTTAATCAATGTCCAAAGGCTACAACTCACAAAGTATTACAGCTTTAAAAAGGTTTAACTTGACATTAGTATAAAAACATAATAGATTATTAACCAGTTGGCTCCAACCTCTGTTCTTTTAGGGGTGTCCAGTAAGAAATTAACCAGTGAATACTTGACATTACAATCTTGAAATGAGTATAGTGGGACTTGAACCCCTAGTTTAAATTGAAATGAGTTGCTACTGCTCTCAAACATGATGCGGCTTACTTTTATGCTGCTGTTCTTTCGCATCATCACAATGATGTCAGTCATGCTCAAATATGTTGTCATGTTTCAGTCTTGCCCAAATAAGGGGTTCTATCACATCAGACTGAACTCTGGTGTTGTCAAAAGGTATCCATACTTCGATACTTCTTTGATACCACCTGTGTAAAACAATGCGTTTATCTTCGTTCTGTCAGTTCATACTCCATCCTATGAGTAGCGCTAGCGAGCCAGGAAATACAGAACCGTCTTTCTTTTACTCCCGCAGGACAATAGCTATTGGACGAAGGGCATGTCAATCATGCTCCAAGGCGCGCCGACCCATTGTTCCGCCTCTTTTTCGCATAACACTGCCTGCCATGCATAGAGGGCCGAAGGTCGGATGGAGTATTCCTTCCAGAACTTAATAAACAGGTGTTTCGTTCGAAACACTTGTCATTTCTGTTAAATAATTTGACAGAATCAAAGACATTGACGTTTCTCAATCAAAGGATGCACAGATGAAACATCTAACTGTACTTTCATGAAACAGTACCTTCCCCATGCAAACTTCTAATAAAGTCTTCAATCAATCAATGATCCCTTTTCAAACATGTATTTTATGGTGTTATGTCTTTTTTGGTTGATATGTGTTTTATGAATTTATAGCACTTTATAACTACTACAATTCACAGTTTAAGCCGATCTAGGAACTTACAAAATCCAAAATAGGATTACAACAACGAGGCATAAACACTAGTCAACAAAAGACAGGGTAAATGGTCAATGTGCGCAACAAATCAATTGCTCCTCAAAGTAACTAGGCTACCAGGTAAACCGTGTTGACCGATACATTAGGCCTATTTCATTTTTTGATGAATTGAGGACACAAGACCCTAATGGAAACAAGCCATAGGCTTTCTTGGAAAAGTCCTTTTAGCAGACCTTGTATTGTATACTTGACTCCCTGTACCCCTGTTAACTGTTAAGAAAGTATTCAATCAATGCAATGATTATAATGCTATTAGGCAATTATAGGCTACATCTGGATACAAGAAGAGTGACCACTATGGAAGAGTGGGCATCTCGATGGAAAATTGGCTATTTTGTCCAAAATGTTAATAAATAAAACATTTGTCAAATCATCTTCTTAAAGACAACTTAACCACTTTTCAATTCCCATCTTCATATAATTTGTCCTCACTAATGTTCAAGATAAAATAACAAATTCTACTTGGTCTGTGTCTCTTAGGCTTCAGCTTTTGGTTTATGCCCAAAATAATAGGATACATTTTGTAGCAATTTGTAGCGTGTGTCATGTTCAATCAAATATGCTTAGTTTTTTCCCCTCAACATTTTGGACAAAATAGCCAATTTTACATGGAGGTCAGGGGCCCATTCTGTCGTTGGAGCAAACAGCCACAGAGCGGCGCTATTTCAACAATCGCAAGCAAGGTCACACGGTCCTCGCCTGCAGTGGTGGAAAAAAGTAGTAAAAATATCAATACTGCAATATAAAAACACTCCAAACTACATTTTTTTTCATAATTTATGGTTGTTATATTTTTCTATTATTTATTAATGAAATTAATATTTTTATTTTATTCATAGAAAGCTTTTTGGGGAATGTTTTTATTTTTTAATAAGGGTAATAATAATAATAACAATAAGGGTAATAATAATAATAATAATAATGAAGAAATGAAATGTGTCCGTGACCCACAAATGGGTCCCGGCCCACTGTTTGGGAAACAGTGCTGCACTCCACCTCCACTCCACTAGACTGGGATCAAGTTGCTTTAGAAGTTGCTGATCCGGTCTGGGTCTAGTACCGGATACGGAAACATTTCTCGCATGTATTGTGTGGGTGTAAAATAACCGGATACAGTAGGTCGGGCTTTAGACCGGATCACACGGCTTGATTCGCAATAGAAACCAGGCTTCCCGCGGGTGCTGCGGAACGCCTGGTGAAGCGAGGTTACTCCACACACACGCAGTCCACACTGTCGCACTCACTCACCACACACACACAGTCAGCCATGGCGGACAGTGCGAGCGAGAGCGACACCGACGGAGCTGGAGGGAGCAGCTCGGCCGTCCCCATGTCCACCTCCTCCTCGGCCACCTCGAACTCGGGCAAGCCGAGCGTGGTCATCTCGCAGTTCCGCCTGGAGGAGCTGACGAACCGCCTGGCCTCGCTGCAGCAGGAGAACAAGGTCCTGAAGATCGAGCTGGAGACGTTCAAACTCAAGTGCAAAGCGCTGCAGGAGGAGAACCGGGACCTGCGCAAGGCTAGCGTCACCATTGTGAGTTAGCCGTGTGTTAGCCTCTCTCTTAGAGGCTAATGTATACGTTTTATACTTGGCTTCTCGTTTTGAGGAAAAATGACGTTCTTTTTAACTGATAAAAGTGTCGACCAGACTCGTGCTGTCACTGTTTGCTGTCAGGAAAAATCGTTGTTTTTGTTGACAGAATGGAAAAAGGCTGGTTTATTATGAACACATGAAGTAGCATTGCTGTGGACCAGAGCTATGCTAATGTTAGCCGGACTAACGCCCGTTGGTTGGCTAGATGGCTAAATTAGCCAGCGAGCTAAGTAGCTAGGCGAGCTCGCTTTGTTTTGTTTTTGCGTGGCTAATGTTGGCTAACATTAGCAGGTGGGCATGGTGTGGTAATGTCAAGTTGAGAGGAGAGCTCAGTGCAGGGTTGCCACTCCGCTGGTGTCATGTTATTGGTAACTTGGATGATATAAAGGGCTGTCAGACGCATTGTCCCCATGTTACGTCCAACAAAGCTATTGTTAATTGGATAATTGGTGGGAGCTTAGCTGTACCCTTAGCATGGACCAATGCGTCATATATCCTCATGCTTGATTCATCAGTCTGGGGACCGTACCTATGTTCCCCAGGTTCTATGTCCCCACTTACCACCTAACCCTAACCTCAGTAAACCTAACGCTGGTGAAATGCTAACCTGCCGACGCTGGTGAATGCTAACCTGTGGGGAACATAGAGGACCCCACAGGGAGGACCCCTCAGCCTGAGCCTGTGCCACACAAAAAGGTGTAACCGATCACTTTGAAAAGTGAAAGGTGGGAAGCACGTAGGCCCAACTTTGCAAGCTAAATGCCAGCCTTGAATATTGACCAGTCAGCCCACTTTTTGCACTGTCTGACTCTGCCCCCCCCTCTCTCTCTCTGAATGTATGTGGCTTAGCTAGCTATTTGCCATTGTCCTTCTCATTGTGCTTGAACAAGTGATAAAGACTCCCAGCTTGCAAAAGAGAATGTGGCCTTGATGTGAATGAGAGTATGATGATGGAGAAAGTGAGAGCGACATGACAAGGGCAATGATATGACACCTGCTGTGGTGGCTGCTCTTCCACCCTTCTTTAGAGCCCCTCCGCACATGTGCGCCCTCCTCAAAACTCACTTTCACTTCTCCCCTTACTGTCCGTCACCCATTACTGCAATATCTCGAGTCACGAGGGGAATAGGCAGGTTCCTCTTTTGCTGGCAAATGTCTCTGCAGCAGATGTTGGGTTGATTGGTGTGTGTGTGTGTGTGTGTGTCTGTGCGTGCTGTGTGTGTGTGTGTGTGTGTGTGTGTGTGTGTGTGTGTGTGTGTGTGTGTGTGTGTGTGTGTGTGTGTGTCTGTGCAATGCATGCTGCGTGTGTGTGTGCAGAAATTATTGGAAGCGCTTTCAGCAGGATGAAGGCTACTGTCCAACATTTTGGCACATCGTGCTGCCAATCCCATCAGAGTCTAACCCCCACCCTCACATGTCTTGCAGCAAGCACGAGCAGAGCAGGAGGAAGAGTTTATCAGCAACACTCTGTTTAAGAAGATCCAGGCCCTACAGAAAGAAAAGGAGACTCTGGCTGTCAACTATGAAAAGGAAGAGGAATTTCTCACCAACGAGCTGTCGAGGAAGCTCATGCAAGTGAGTGATGGGGATGGGGCAAGAAGCTTTTTGTTAGTCAATAGTCATTGACCACAGTGACTTCTCTCAGTCCAAGCAACTCATAGAAATGCAGTAACACAGATTTGATTGCCTTGTGAAGTGACAAGGAGAATACTAAGCGAACTTACTGACACTGCCATCATTGACCAGTATCTATCTGGGCTGTTTGCTTGTATCGATTTCCTACTCTTAAAAGGAGAATAGTTGCTGTCTGTCGTGGTTGGTGCTGGTTTGGCCTGTGATAGTTGGGGGAGCTTATAATTGGGTCAGTTCTGCACCCATGCTGGAGATAATACCTGTAACCTGATCTCTCATCCGGTTGAATGCAAGTGCATAAGGAGTATTTTTGATGTATGATTTCTTTTTCTAAACGTTATTGACCATCCACAATATATACTGTATTTGTTCCTTTTCCAAAGGAAAAAGAGTTCCCATACACAAGGAAACTAATGACCCTTGACATATTTGAGAACATATATAGAAGAACATAGCGATTATAATAACCTGACATTACTGATGCCAATCCTGGGTTTTGTCATGTCTCGAAAGGAGGTGGAGGTGGTACTCTGTATTCAATTGTTAGTTTAACTTGGGAGTGTACTCTTTTAACCAAATGGACGGTAGGGGTCCATTTGGATAAATCATCAAGATGATTTTACTGTGTGCCACCCTGGTCATGTACACGCACTTGCATGTGTGACGCATTTTTAGGGTTGTTCGATATGGCCAAAAAATAAAATCTCGATTATTTTCTCTGAAATCCCGATTTTCGATTTCGATTTCGATTTTTTGTTAAAAGAATAATACATTGTTTCAACTATTTTGTTTTCATTTAAAAAATGCAAGGAAATGATTTTTTTTTTTCATTATTGTTTCATTTTTTGATTTTTTTTATATAGCCAAATAGCAAAATGCAATAAAACAATAAGGGTATTAATAATAATAACTTTAGTTGTGCAACAATCACATACAACTTAGCGTCCTTAGTGTTTCATTATCAATAGTGAGTGACAAAACAGCCAAAACAAGCCAGCTCTTGGAGGCTGGTGAGGCATTTTGGTAGGCATTTCGCCTACCAAAATGTAATTCCTGGCTACGCCCCTGCCCTGCACCACTCATGCACGGAGATGTTGACTGATTGTAAACGGAGGCGAAGCGCTTCGCTTCCCGACGCAAAATTAACACAGTGACAGGGACAGTAGGAGAAGACTACAGTCAGTAGGTGGGTAACACAGAATTAATAAGCTTCTTTCAAACTACAACAAGTAAGTAAGTTTACCAGCTCAGCAGCGTTTTGTTCTGTTTGCTGCTTGAACCATCGCGAGTGAGCGCAGTGCGGTGAACTCTGCTCAGTCTGACGTGCGCTAAACGCGCATCAAAGAAATTACACATCAGATAGAAAGTAGTATTAATTTGGTGTCGGACCTTGTCGTCCTGCTTTAGGAGGACGGGGCTGTGTACTTTTTGCGCGTGCAAGGCTCCAATGAGTAAGAATTTCCCTAATTAAAGTGAAAATCGATTTTACGATTTCCATTTTTTTAAATCTTCCAAAGGAAAAAAACCGGGTTACGATTAAAAATCGATTAATCGAACAACCCTACGCATTTTAGGTGTTCTGATAAGTTTATGATTGAAGAAAATGTACATTATTTTATCACCTTTTACAGCATATTTTATTTAAAAAAATCAATTAAACTGCATTGCAAGGTCTTGTCACTGAGCAAGAATGAATAGTTTTGCATACCAAATAAATAAGGCCGTAGTCCTTAATTGCAGCTGGCCCAGGTTCTAATCTGACTCGAGTTACTGTACTTCATGTCATCCTTCTGCCTTTCCTGTGTCGCTGTTCACCGTCTCAAGTTGGAAATAAAATATAAAACCACAAATAATCTTTGGAAAAATGAAATGTGTGGTGTTAACGTTAAACAAAAAAAACATAAAAGCTAATGTTACAATTAACAAACAGCACAGAGCTTTGACATAATATCAAAGTACGGGTTTCATTTACAGAACAAGGGGTCCTCTTGCAGTGTAGTTAATAGTTAATTAAAGACATCATTTTCATCTACACTACTTTACAACCATTGTAGAGGCGGAACATTTCCATCTCCTATTTTTTGCCCTCCTTGTATTCTAAGGCCTCCTGGTCTGGTGTCTCGTGTCCATTGTGTGGCTACCTTGGAACACACCCCTCCTTTAGTATATTTTTGTTTAATTCTGGTACAGTACAGTTAAATGAGGAGATTGTGTGCGTACCTGTATTTAGGCCAGGTGCTAGATAACAAGGTTGGAATCAAAGATAATTTAAAATATCCACACACTGGGTTCAAGCTATCAAACAAATCCATTTAAAATCCATTTGTTTTTTGTGGAAGTTTTAATCCAGTGCTCTCTATTATTCTGATACAGGCATGAATGGTGATGGTGCTCTCAATCGTTTACAGTTTAAAAAAAGAGAGTGCAGAAATGATCCTCTTGTTTGTAGTCTAGACTCAGGATGAGATACAGCTCATAGGATTCTGGAGATACAGTACAAGCCCGAGAGCATCTTCTTCCAGGCCATTTTGTATAAAGTAAAGCAACATGAGAACAAAGATACAGTTATGGTCGTTGCACACTACTGCATTTTTTCGGCGGAATATAGGAGTGAATTTCGGAGAACGTAAATAAAGAAATCAACCTCGTTATGTCAATCACGTTTGCACAGTGCCGCCCGTATTCGTATTTATTTTCGGACCACTGGGTCTCTTGCTCTCTCTCTCTCTCTCCTTGCCCTGAAAAACGCATTTCGCAACAAAAACATGAAACAGTGTGCAACCAGCTGTAGTCTTTAAAACTAATAGACTTTGGTGGTGGTGCAGTTAATGTAACTGAATACATAGCAACTTAGGAGTCCCACTCAGGGCGGATTCAGATTGGGTCCGATTGTTCCAGAATATGATTGCCTGGTCAGCATTCACGTTACACTGCATTCAACTATAATGCTACTTATGTGCCTCAGCCCCTCTAGACACTGTCACAGAAGAAGAGTCACTTGTCAGAGTTTAGATCGAATATTAAAGTTTTTTTTTAAATTAACTTAACAGTGAATTGCATGCCTGCCAGAATGTGTCTGGGAAAGAACAAAATGAAGACAGAGAAACTGCTAGTGCTAGTGTTTGGAAATCATCCTTCAATATTCTCAGACACTGGGGTCAAAATGGATTTGAACACATTTCTTTTTTGTCAACAAAAACGACTACGCAAATACATACAGGCCGTTTTGACCAAACGCGCGGTATGGGAAAAGAAGCCGAGATATATACATTTTTCTGCAGCCAGAATGAATACAATTCAGTGACGTCTGGAAGTCGCTGGATGTAGTATTTTGTGAGGCATCATGGTAAACTGAGTCTTTTCCCTCACTCCCGCCTGTGGGAGCTCACTGGCTATTGGTTACCATGGTAACATCGGGTAACGTGTTAACGGGGCTGCGGCACTTCACGGTTGTGAATCGTTAAAACATGTTAGGCACTCCGGGTGTTAACAATACAGGTAGTACAGTCAAAGTCCCAGGGTCTGGTTTATCTATTGGAAAAACAATAAATTCCAGTGCATCTTCTCATACTCAAGTTGCATTATGCACAAGACGGGGGAATAAAACTGACTAGAAGGAATACAGTTCTTGAGCTGTTGGATAATTCTGGGCTTGAAACTAGAGGTCTGCAGTGAAAGCAGCCAAGCAGGCAGAATCCAAGCAGGGTGCAGCATGTCTGTTTTTTCCTTATTTGACTCCCACCTGGTTGTGTTAATTAAATGGCAGAATAATCTGGCACTGAATACTGCTGCATTTACATTTGGCGGAGTAAAAAAAGCCATATAACTCCTTTATACTTAGTTTGTTAACCAGGGTCTATCCTCGTCCGAGTCGTCCCTCTCCTTTTTTCCCGAATATCTAGTCAAGTGGTTAAGACTGCTCGTCCTGTTGCTGAAGGCCTGATAGAACCATAAGATTGTTTACAGTCCTAGCATATTTAAAGAGGTATTGTACTCCATCTGCCCCTTAATGCAGACTGACACGGTCAGATTGAACGACGACCCACAGAGAGAGACCCACACAGAGCGCACGCAGTTATCAGGCAAGAGTCCCGGAGTCTCTTTCCAACTCTGTTTTTTTTTCCTCACTAAATAATTAGCAGAAAATACCCCCCCAAAATACAGCCATCTTGATCGAAATTAATCTATAGAATAAAATCTACCGGTAAGAAGACAGTTGCAGCCCCGCCCCCTATCCAGTTGCTTGGTGAAAGAGATGTTGATGTTATGTCTCATCAGCTATTAATCCCCATGCAGGATTTTGACAACTCTGCTGGGCATCCAAAATCTGTCTGATGATCTCCACCATTTCTTCAATTATATGGCTGCTTGTACTGTATATCCTTGGGGCAGAAAACTAATTAGTGTGGCCTACTTGACAGTAATTATGTGGAGAAGTTCAAATTACAAATCATTGAAGAATTTACATTCAAACCATGAACATGAGCACAGCCCACTCACTTGCATAAGCAAGTAATGGGCCCTTTTATATATCATTGTAACCGCCTTCAAGAGTCCTTTAGTTAATGTCCACTTGTGCAGCTATGATACACTGCTGTGTTCTCCTTAACACATGGGATGCTAAGGTTTCTAACATTTCTAGCTGTTGCTGCTGCCGTCGTTCACTCACGCTTTATTTTGAAGAGCCTTGGAAGCTTCGTGCGTGTGCACGTGAGTGTCCGCTGACGATTGAGGAAGAAAATCCATTTGTTTACAAACGCTCGTGAAACTAAAATCCAAACCGCGGCCGACCAACGCGGTAAAGTGTCGCCGTGAAAACAATCAGATCTCTGCTTCCCTGGCGTTCTTTTCACCTCATTCATAGATAAAGCCCTTTTTATGTTTCAGCCTAGAATGGAAATCAATGCAACCAGCTCGGGCTACTTTCTCTCTCTCTCTGGTGAGGTCCATACGTCACTACGGGGTGACGTATGCACTAGGGTCATTCACAGGGCACGCAGCATGCACGCAGAGCTGTACCAGTTAACCCCTTGTTGTCTCGTTCAGGAACGAGACAACTCCTTTTGGCAGGGTGACCCCTAGTGGCCTTAACTCGTTACCGAACGAGTTTGGCACCCAAGTGCCATTCATTTATTAGTGAATTAACTTTTCCCATTGACTTGAATGGGGAAAATTCAAATGGTAACTAAGACAAGTTAGACAACATTTTCATGGCAACCACACTTGCAATTTCCAGTTGCATCTTTCTAGTTCTTTAGAACTAGAAAGTTTTAATCTTTTCATTAGATTAAAATTTTTTATCGCATCCCAGCCCTAATATATATATATTAGGGCTGGGATGCGATTAAAAATTTTAATCTAATTAATTACAGGCTCTGTGATTAATTAAACGCAATTAATCGCACATTGATATTTGACCTGAGAAGCATTTTTTTTCAAGTAAAACACATTTTGTTGTACAAGTGAATCAACAAGTGAGTTTTTTAAATCTAAATTTCGCATCCACTGGGCCAAGCAAAGCGCTCTGATCGGCTACTTCTCCCTTTGCGTTTGTTGTCTCTTCTTGGTTGGTGCATCACTATGATCGGTATGCCCGAAACTGAAGGTTCTGTGGTGCAAAAACTAAGTGCGATTAAAATGCGTTAACTTTTTTAATCGCGTTAATTTTCTGTAATTAATTAATCGCAATTAATCAGTTAAAGTCCCAGCCTTAATATATATATTCAAATAAATGGTTCTCCCCAGGACCTATTTGCCATTTCTTTTACAATTTTGACAAATTAATTCATAAATGGACTTCTATTTGCTAATGACTTGGTAAATATTGTTTGAGCAAATTACACTTAAAGTTCCATTTTATTCCCATTATTTCCTGTTAATTTCTCTAGCATGTTTCCTCCTTGAATATTACCTGAATTGTCCTGCACTCTTGACTATGATCCTCTCCATTACCGGTCCCTTCCACTTCTTGTCAGTAATATGAATTATTGCTTTTTAACTGCCGGTAATAATCAGATAATGTCTGCACTCTTTCACCTGCCCTCATGATTCTCCTCACCAACTGGCATTGTAAAGGAATCACTGATTCTCCCAGCCATATATGCATTCTGCAAAGCTGAAAACATTTCAATAAAGGGATTCAATGGAATGTGTTAGAAAGCAGGTCTAGGCCTGGCTTTGCTGGACTCTTGGAAGAGTAGCCGATGGCTAAAAGAGATCCAAATAAAAATCAAATCAAATTCAACGCTAATTTAGAAAAATAAAATGATGTTGAAAGAAACTGTATTGACACGTTCAAGCAGCCACAAAATGAGGCTGCCACCTGACACATTTCTGCTGTAGGGAAATAACTCTTTAGTGGAAATTGCAGCTCTTTAATGCCATAATTGCAGTTCTAAATGACAAATTCATCAATTGCAACTCTTGTTAGTGTTTTCCACAAAGACACTTTTTTTGCTGAGCTAGACACGGCACCATGTAGGTGGCTGCCTTTTTTTAATTCTCTGCAGGAAAAACTCTGAACCTATGAAACTAGCCCTTACCCGTTCAAAGATATGAGCTCCAAAATGATGTGCAGTGTGTGGGTTATGGGATGTGCACTGTGCACACAGTATATGAGGGATGGAAAGTAACTTTAACTGGTGCTTGCATGATGTAGGAGCATCAATGTAAGAAACCCGTTTCCTTTAATGGCTACAGAGATACTGTCCCCCCCCCCCCCCCCCCCCCCAGCCCGCCCGCCCACCCGCCTGCACACACACCCGCCCGCCTGCCTGCACACACACACACACACACTCCCCCCGTGTGTGTGTGTGTGTGTGTGGGTTTGTGTGTGATTGTGCATGGCCTGAACAACAGCGCCCCTCCCTTAACGTGTGGTCACAAAAGGTACTGTAGGCTAAATAGATATAGATACACCATAAAAATGCAAATATACAGCATACGATTTGCGAAAGTGACAAACGGGCTTCACAGTTATGTCAGGTGTGTTCATATGCTTATGGTGATGCGATTTCAGATCAATTGCTCCAGCCACTGATGAGAAACGCGGTTTCAGACAGACACTCAGACAGACAGACATTCGGAAAATTATATGTTAGACTAGCCCTTACCCGTTCAAAGATATGAGCTCCAAAATTATGTGCAGTGTGTGGGTTATGGGATGTGCACTGTGCATACAGTATATGAGGGATGGAAAGTAACTTTAACTGGTGCTTGCATGATAATATGTAGGAGCATCAATGTAAGAAATACCCGTTTCGTTTAATGGCTACCCCCCCCCCCCCCCCCCCCCCCCCCAGCCCACCCGCCTGCGCACACACCCGCCTGCCTGCCTGCACACACACACACACACACACACACACACACACACACACACACACACACACACACACACACACACACAGAGCTGGTTAAACATGTTGCCTCATGCTAGATGCAGAATAGATTAGCCTCAAGCTAGATGCAGAATAGATAGTAGATACACCATAAAAATGCTAATATACAGCATACGATTTGTGAAAGTGACAAACGGGCTTCACAGTTATGTTAGGTGTGTTCATATGCTAATTGTGATGCGATTTCAGATCAATTGCTCCAGCCACTGATGAGAAACACTGTTTCAGACAGACAGACAGACAGACAGACAGACAGACAGACAGACATTCGCAAAATTATAGTATAGATATGCATTGCACGATAAGTGTTTGATTTTCAGCCCAGCACTCTGGAGTATTTTACTTCTATCAAGTATTTGGCTGCACCTATTTTGTCTAGCCTGTTTGTGTCGTGCGGTTTACTGGTGTTGAGAGTAGCGGTCAGATCAGCACGTTGTCAACCGCATTGGTTCTTGCCTGAAGGCTGGAACTACTCAAGATGACTTTGCTTTGGCTGCTGGACTGCTCTAAATGACTCTCAAATGACTTTTCCTCTTGGTTATTTGGTCCAGCCTTATTTTCCACATCTTATTTTCCCCCAAACAGCAGAACATACAGGATGCCCACGTACATTCTGTGCACAGAGTGACAGACATAAACACAACTTTGAACGGTTGGATATAGGTCTGGCTGATGGATTGTTGATGTGTAAAGAAGCAGGAATCTGGTTGGGCCACTGGGGCCACATGTACAGTATGTGCCTCACCGGACCCCGTTTAAGGTCATGCAGATGGACTTGTTGTTTAGGCATTTTGTTATCTCGCCTTTTCCCTAACGTTAAACAGGCCTTCATCTGCTGCTGCCCTGAGATGTGGTGTTGACAGCCTATAGTGTGTATGTGGGTGGGTGAGTGTGTGTGTGTGTCATAGTTCTAAGCAATACTGAAATGAGAAGCGAGGATTTGTGGTAATTAATTCTGCAGGCTGTTGTTTATGCACTCACTCCTTTGCAGTCATTTTTGTAAACCTCCGTCCCGTCTGACCACCACCTCCCATACCCCCCTCCTTAAGTCTAGATGACGGCGGTTTACTTAAGTGGTCAGAGGCAGACGGAACAAATTATGCCTCTGTGAATCGGGAGGGATTCCAACACTCTTCCCCACCTTCCAATAGATATTGGGGAATTTAAGGGACCCGTTTTTACTACGGCAACGTGAGGCGGGACTACGGCTGCTATGACACAATCGCCGTTGCGGTCCAAATTGTTAAGCAAAGAGCCGTCGGCGACGGGGTCCCACCTCTTTCACTGAACGATTTGGTTCCCATGGCGACACGTCAACGCAGCAGGCGTAGTAGGCGCAACGTGGAAAGGGACCTACTGGCGTAGTACAGACGGCTGCTACGGCGGCAGGTTGATCTATCGAGCGCTGATCATTTCCGGTTGCCGTCGCTGATCATTTCCGGTTGCCGTCGTCATCTGCCGTCGCCGTACTAAGCTTAAATAGCCTACTATGGTATGGTCCATACCCCGCGTCCTTCTATGTGGACAAATACAGCTCTCCACGCTTGCATCTATTAGACTCCCCTTTTCTGATAGCTCAGCACACCTATTAAAGCCTTCGAAGAAGAAGGCAATTATAATTATAATAATTTATTCACTCATATCACCTACTGGTTATATTCGATCATGAAAAATATGAGTTATACATTATGTACAGTTAGTGCACACACCTTTTTCACCATAACATAAGAAGAAATATTTACTGATCCCTGGAGGGAAATTCAGGTGTGCTGATTTGTCTGCTCTGCAAGAATCTTGCACGCATACTGCTTGTATGTGTGTCAACCAGTGCATTAATAGAATGACTGTGGTGGCATTCTGCTACCGACATTGTAATATGCTACGCTGGGATTATGTACTACATAAAATAAAATCATGCCATAAAAAGGTTACCCTGTTCATTAGTTGGAGAAATGGCTTGACTGGGTGTGGCCCACATCTATCAAAGCTATTTAGGTGCACATTATTCCTGCCAGGTTATTGAACCACAGTTGACATGTGTGAATGCAATTGTATATTGAAACCAGTTTGTGTTGCTTTGAGGTGTTTTTTCATTTATTTTTTAGTTGCAGCAGTAGCAATTTTACTGCTCTCAACTCTTTCCTTCCAACAAACATCATCCAGCCCTTTCCTCCTAATGAGTAATCGCTTACATAATCCATCATCACACAGGCATCCCATTTTGAACCAGCGCTGAGCCGCACCCCTCACTTTGTATTGGGAGGCTGCCAAAGGTGGTTACTTTGGTCGCTTCAGGCAAAACGCCAACCATGCCATATTCTCACAATGTGAATTCTTCCTGGAATTGTTCCATTAACACTTCCAACCACTTTATAAATCCCATCAATATGTACAGTGCCATGTAATTGAGGGAATATAATTGTCAAAGTATGTAACTCATGAGTCTCATCTGTTCTCAACTAGTCTCTCAAGTCAGACTATCTCTTCCTGTCTGCCCTGTCAGGAAGCTGCCATCTGCTCTTAGGACTGGAAGGCTATTCAACCAGTTACAATGTGTGTTTCCCGGAAAATGTATATAAAAATGTATATCATTTGTTAAGCAGCTAGCTAGATAGGCTTAGAATAATTTGGTTTCCAGTAGGAGTTATTTACACGACTGTACAGGCAAAACAGAAGCGTGCGTGCTGTGTGTGGGTGTGGGACCCAAGCTCTTGACTCTTCTCACTCTTCCTGCTCTCCCTCCAGCTCCAACACGAGAAAGCGGAATTGGAGCAGCACTTGGAGCAGGAGCAAGAGTTCCAGGTCAACAAGCTGATGAAGAAGATTAAGAAGATGGAGAACGACACCATCTCCAAGCAGCTCACCCTGGAACAGGTATGCTCACCATGATAGGAGTGGAGAAGGGGATACAAAAACCACAGAGAGCAGGCTGTGGGACCTACTGTAAGTGAAATAACACCTGAATTATACTTAGCCGTGCCCCGAAAATAGCTGATCTAAAAGCTCAACACTCGACAATCTACAAGCTCAACACATTGCAGTGCGACACGTTGTGCTTGTATATTGGCTATTGTCGGTGCACAGCCAAGCATACATCAGGCATAACACTGAGCTCAGTACCAGCTCAGTGGCCTTGTGGTCTGGCCTGAGACTGGGAGGTCGGGGTTCGATCCCTGGCCGGGTCATACCACCCCACCCAGTGCCTCCCTGCTTGGCACTCAGCATCAAGGGTTGGATTGGGGGTAAGTCCCTGTGACATACTAGTCCAGGGGGTGTACTTGTACATCAAGCTGCTACACGCTACAGAAACAGGAGATGGGCTCCTGCCCTATGGGCCTCATGGCTCGGCATGGCTTACTTGTTGATACTATGGTTGTTGATAGTATGGCCATGGCGGGCCTGGGGATTTATCAGCGTTTCTTTTTACCAGACTTGTCATCAATGCTGTCACGTTACTTCCGAAACACTGTTGCATTCTTTCGTTGCGTTTTTCGAAATCCGAAATCATCAAAAAACGTTTTTCAGTGGCGACAGGAAAAAAAGAAATCGACCCTGGTCCGAAAAATATTCACCCGAAAAAAACACAGCAGTGTGCAAAGACCTTTAGATCTAGAACTATGTTAACCCCATGTGTGAGGGGAAAAAAGAAAATAACTGTCGCACTCTAATATCCTTCATGTGCATCTAGCATTAGTGCCCTTGAAGTGCAGGTGGGTGTGTCTGCATTAAATCGGGCATTATATCATGCATATTGTCGCCATGCAGTCATGACTGCAGATCATGGGAGGTTTTGATAATGTAGAATGGCGTTATGCAACAGGTTCTTTGTCCCTCAAGGGAAGAAGCTAATTGGAAAGAGGACCTAACAAGGTCATTTCATATCAGTTGGCAATGGAGTGGTCTCCTGGCTCTCTACTGCCATTGTGTTCTTTGTGTGGTGGTGGGGAGGGGGCAAGTGCCATGTGAATGAATTCAGCAGAGGTTTTCTTCTTCCGCTTTCCAACTCACACTATCTCTGCCTCTCTGTTCTCACCTTTTCTTCTCCAGCTGAGGCGTGAAAAGATCGACCTTGAGAACACGTTGGAGCAGGAGCAGGAAGCTCTGGTCAACAGACTGTGGAAACGCATGGATAAACTGGAGGCTGAGAAAAGGTACTGACAGTTTTCCATTTGTAGATGAACAATAAATCTGCTGCCAAAATGAGCTACTATGAGTTTTTATGGAAATGTTTTATTGAGAAGCTCGGTGTTCCACTAAGGTTAACAACTTCCAGCCTCCTATCCTTATCTTGAACTTGTATTGCAACGTGTCACAATGCAACGCATACACTTAGCAAGACGCCCTGGCTCAGTCTTTGCCGCTTCCAGCTGTCCTTTTCCGATGCTCGGCATAGCAAATGAAATTGATGAGCGGCGCTCGTCTCCAAACGTTTAATTCGAGCCACCCAGGGCGCTCTGTGTGGAGTTTACATGTTCTCCCCGTGTCACCTAGGGTAGGTACCCTCACAAAAAACATGCAGTAATCCTGGTCCCTATAATGCCTCCCCCTGGCCAGCCTGATGGAGGGGAAAGGGACTGGTTGGAATAACGTGTTCCTTCCACGCGCTACGTCCAACTGGGTAAACTCCCCCCCCCCCCCCTGTCAGGTGAAAAGATGCGACTTGGACTCCTCATGCATAGAAGGAAGCATGAGGTCAGGTGTTGTCTCCCCAGGTTGGCAGAGGGAGTGTAGCGCCCAGGATTACATTAGATAATTGACACCGGGTGAAAAATGGGATACAAAATCTTGGGATAAAAAATAAATAAATAAACACATGGCAGAAAATCACTTTCTGTGAACACAGCCCCAAAGTGGTTAATCACATTTAAGACAGACCTGTCATCATGCCCAACTTACTACATTCTTTGTATGCGTGTGTGTGTTTGGGGTTTTCTTTGGTCCTTCAGAATCCTTCAGGAGAAGTTGGACCAGCCTGTTTCAGCTCCGCCCTCCCCCAGAGATGTGTCCATGGAGATCGACTCACCAGAGAACATGATGCGACACATCCGTTTCCTGAAGAACGAGGTCGAGAGGCTAAAGAAGAGCCTTCGCACAACCGAGCTGCAGCGTGAGTAGAGAGACCGGCCTGTAGTCACACCCACTCAAACTCGCTCAAAAGCAGTCATCCGCAATCCCAGACACGGGATTGGAAATATAACTGGAAGTATAACTGACCCCTCCGGATAGGTATCTAAATAAATGCAAATTCACCTTATGCCCCGGCAACGGCTTGGTTACATGTATCAATTGGAACTAGATACTGCCAACCCCTGTTCAGTGAGCCTAAAAGGAAGACTAATGGATCTTGCCCACTGTGAAGTCTGTATTTTTGTGTCTCTTTTATCCATCTGATGAAAATCGTTACGCACACCCACCTTGCATACTGAGTCCGATGTCTATTTTTTTTAATTGCAGACAATTTCGCAGAACGAAACAAAACAAACATGAAGCAGTGAGGATGATTGTGTGGTCACGGTGGTTCTCGCACTCGTTGACAGATTGCTACTCTCCCCATCGTTTCAATGTTTATTTCATTGGCCCAGTGTGATGCTTTGCTGTACTGGAGAAATATTAAAAAGAAGAACACCACAATCCTAAACAGTGGCTGGCGTTAGATACACACACATGTACTTGAAGAGTATCATCCCATCTGAAAAGTGCATGCAAGGCAATGTGCCTTTCCTCAATCCACAAACTTCATTCTTCAGGGCAGGCTACAGTCTCAAAACACTGTAGCTGTGGCGTTACTGTGAAAAAACGCAGAAAATCGGAACTGGTCCAAAACAATTTTGAAGTCGGTGGGTAAACGTGATTGACACAAGATGAGGTTACATTCTTTTTTTCTTTTTTTATACGTGCAACGACTGTAAATCAACCTTCCATAGAGGTTGATTTTTGATTTACTGCTGACAAATTCTCAGAACTAGTACAACACTTACGCCAACTTATTTTTCTTGATCCTTAATGGGAGTTGACCTTGGTGAAGTGATGAAAATGAAATATTGTTTTACAGTTACTGAACTTACGGAACGTAACTGAAACGGCGTAACGCCAGCGACCCTACTACTTGATACAAAACAGTTACTTTGGCTTTGTGGGAATGATTTAGAAATGGCAAAATTATTAGGAATGTCTTTTGTTCATTTTAAACTTTTTCGGCCCGACTTAAGATCAGCAAAGCCTTTTGCATGTATGGGTCACCAAGGAGCCACAGCCAATCTATGGCTGAACAGGCATCAGATTTGTCTGTGGATGGCCTCTGTGGATAACACGAGAAAAATGTAGGTCGGGTTAACAATTTAATCCAGCCTCGGAAAGATTGAAACACGGACATACGCTCGCCCAGTTGAAGCCAGGTCCAGCCTGTTGATGCCAAATCGCTATTGAGCTGCTCTCCTTCAAACATCTCTCTGATTATGCGTGTGTGTGTGTGTGTGTGTGTGTGTGTGTGTGGGGGTCAGTCAGTCTCAACTGTCCTAATAGGGAGGGTGTCAGTCTCAACTGTCCTAATAAAGCTCCTCTCATCCTGCTTCAGTTGGGTGTCAGAGGAACACGACACCCATCAGTAATTGATACAGAGCTCTACAGAGCCATGGAAGTCTTGTAGCACTGAGAAGTGACTCTTAAGTTATCCTTGTGCGTCAGTGGTTATTGCTGGGCACACCACTTTGCAGGGATTTCATTTTGCATAGGTTTTGTTTTAGTACAGATGGGCAGTCATTATTTTATTTTTTCATACGTACTCTTAATCTTGTATGTCGCTGGTCATTTATAATTTCTGTGCTGCTAAAAAGTTGGGGTTGTAGTCTACTTTTACTTGGGTATTAGTAGGATTTTATTGATACCGATACCTCAATGCTGCTTATAGATATAATTATTAATTTTGTGGAAATAAATATATGAAAATAAGTAGCAGCTAGTTATAGTTATTACTACATTGGCGACTGGAACAATTGCTATAAATAAATATCAATGTGCCAATGAATTTCCGCTCCTTTTATTGGCTGCTCGGTTGCCGCCCGCACCCAGTACAAATTACTGATGATGGCCTACAAGGCAGCCAAAGGCATGTCACCTCTATACCCTCAACTGGACTTGATCCAACCCCACAACCCTTCCTGCTCGCTTAGATCAGGTAACACAGGAATACTGTCTGAGCCTTCCATAAAACACCCTGGACAACGCTCCAGACATCCTAGACTCCCTTCTAGACTGTGGAATAAACTCCCCATTGCAGTCAGAACTGCACTCCCAATTTTCCGCCTCCCAACTCCACCTCACCCCCTAGTACTTCACTCTTTTTGAATTCTTGATGCTAGCTTTTTACTCATCTTGGCTACTTGTTCTCTTGTTTTGTGTTTTTTCTCAACAAATGTAGAGAATGTGATTTAGCACGTTGTTGTGACCGTCAGGTCGGCAGTCTGTCTGTCCATCAGACGTCACACTTTTGCCCTACTCATATCTCCACCACCGTTGCCCCGATCCATGCCAAACTTTGCACACCCACTCCTTGGCTGCCAAACCACAGGTCATCTCACTTTATGTCAATCACGTTTGCACACTGCTGCCCGTTTCGTATTTATTCTCAGACCACTGGGTCCCTTGCTCTCTCTCTCTCCCTCTCTCCTTGCCCTGAAAAACGCATTTCGCAACGAAAAAACACAGCAGTGTGCAACTAGCTTTAATGTCGGGAGTCAAAATAGATGGCTGATCAGTTTGCCATTCTTACACTACCATGTTTTCACCACTAGAGGGAGCTGTCACTCTGACTTATTGGTGTGTGCCACATGGACTAAGGCAAGAAGCACAACAAGCTGATGAAATCATAGGCTTTCTTACTTAATAAGTTGACTTGACCAATTATAAGAATGTGTTACAGAGGACCTTTGCGATGAGGGTCACCTGCATCTGGAAAGAATTATGCCTTCATAAACTATTTCATACATACTCTTGATTGGTTTGGAATTTTAAGTACATTTTGTTACCACAGAGACTCTATTCACTTGTTTACATTTTGTGTCAATGCTGTGAGAAAGTCGGAGACGGTATGAATGCACAAAACTCAGTATTTGTGTCTCATGGCGTCGGCGCACAAAACATAAAATCCACGTTAAACCCATTTAGGCCTAGACTTATTGAAGTCATAGAATTGCTAGCCATCGATTGCTGAAACATAGGTTTTTCAAAAAACCTTAGAAGGATTCAAAAGACACTTATAGAATCGGGTCAAAATTCAAATTTTCACGATCTTTCAAAAATAGCAGATCTACAAGCTCGCAGCGCGGCACTCGGTGCCGCGCTGTGAGCTTGTATATCTGCTATTTTTCAATAGTTAAACCAAAAATTAATAATACACAATGTGTAACCGTTCTAAATTGGTTTAAATTGTAGTCTGTGCATGAATTTGACGTATATCGTGCAGCACATGTACGCCTGAAACGAATCGTAGTGTTTGAATATGTGTATTTTGACTACCTGCGTGTGTCTCCCTTCTTCCACAGACACAGAGAAGCGCGCCCAATACATAGAGGAGGAACGGCACATGAGGGAGGAAAACATCCGACTCCAGAGGAAACTCCAGAGAGAGATGGAGCGCAGGGAGGCGCTGTGCAGACAGCTGTCAGAGAGCGAGTCCAGCCTGGAGATGGACGATGAGAGGTACACGCAGGGCTGTCGCACCAAACCCTGGGCCCTGGGTGGTACAAGGATTCACTGCGGGGCCCCACCCATGAATGTTCTTCATAGGGGGAGGGGGTTTAACCCATTTAGACTGGGAACGCATTATTACGCGTTATTTTTTGCTTTCGCTATTGAAAAAATAGCAGATATACAAGCTGCAAGCTTTTAGATCTGCTATTTTTTTATTTATTTTTTAATCGTGAAAATTTGTGCAAGTCATTTGGCCACGGACCCCCATCTCAAAATATTTAGTTCCAGGGACCCCCCAGAAGCAAAATTTTAGTTACAAATGTTTGCATAAAAAATACATATATTAAAAGATTTGCACTCATTTTCACAACTTTTCAAAAATAGCAGATTTACAAGCTCACAGTGTGTGTGAACAGTTCCAGATTAAATACTGGCCCGGAAGTGGATTCAGACAGGTAGAGGGTGGTGGGGGGGCTTAAAAAAAATTGAGGTAGAGGGTGTGGGGGCTTAAAAGCCCCACTAGAGGCAGGCTCCTAAGGATGGTTATGTCAGTTGGTTTGTCCGTCTTTCCATCCAATTCTCTATTCAAACACCATCTCAAAGTTGATTGTCTGGATTGCCACACAATTAGCTGTGCACCTTCATGCTCCCCAAGGGGTGACCCCCAACAATTTTGGCCACCCCTTGGCTTTATTTGTTTTACCTCAGTTAAGCCAGTAGTTCTCAAAGTGTACTCTTGGGACCCCCAGGGGTCCTCGAAGGGGTTGCAGGGAGTCCCCAGCTAATTTAATTTATATAGCTTCACAATCAGTTTAACCACTTTTAACACTTGCTTACATTGATATTTAAAAAATCTACAAGCTCACAATACATTGCTTTGTTGTGAGCTTGTAGATACGCTATTTTCAAATTAACTTTTTTAGAAATCTTCTTTTGAAGTTCCTAGCATACGTTTTCAGCATGGCCTCTAGGTTCACCAATGCGGATTATGTTATCTGTAATGTTGCGTTCATTGTGATTTCGTCTTTTTCTTAGTAACAAAGTAATACATTGATGACATTTGTTCTTGATGTGCTGCAGCAAAGGAAACAGCAGAAACAGCAGAGTCAGGCCACATGACGCAAAACGCCTGTGATGTTATTTTTTAGGTAAAAATGAACTGACAATGTGATGGTACTAATGTGTGTAACCTAGTTCATCTCATCCTGTCAGGTACTTCAACGAGATGTCTGCGCAGGGCCTGCGGGCGAGGACCGTGTCGAGCCCCATCCCCTACACCCCCTCCCCCAGCTCAAGCCGACCCATATCACCTGGTAAGTACAGTCAGACGGGGCACCCCAGAATCTTCGTCCTGTTACGCAACACCACTGGCGGTGCATGAGCAGCAAGTTTATAAACACCTTTGGTATAAAATTGTATCATTTTATTGCACTGCAGTACAAAGGCACATATCCTTTTGATATGAAGTTGGAAAAAAAAGTGTTGCTATCTAGCCTTCAATCTGAGACACATGTTCCAGTTTTCAGCATACCGCGTGACTGTCGCTAGGTCAAGAATATGAACTTGCTTCCTCTGCTTTATGTTGCCCCATTCATTGACTACTTCAGGTCTCTAAATGCAGGTCTGTCTCAAACAATAAGCCAGTCCCAAGTGTCCATTGTCAAGGAGTGCTGAAAAGGATTTTCTTCAACCGAGTATTCTTCCTGTTATATAATTGAACTCCATCTATACATTGCCAAACATATTCTCAGCTCTGTTAACTCATTTACTGCTTTATCCCGAGTTTCCCCGAGTTATTCTCATTGTTCCAGGCCGCCACGCCCGAGTTTCCCGAGCTATTAGATTAATTAGATTTAATTCAGAAAAATCTAAAATGTGATCGCCGAAATCGGGGTCCTAAGTGCTCCAAAAACGGTGCTTCCGGTTTGGGTCCGGAAACGGACACGGACATGCTTTTTTGGGGGTGGGACAACATGTTCCTCTGTAACATGTTCCCCTGTGTCAATCTCTCCTCCATTCACTTCCTCGTTAGACAACGAGGGAGCTGCTGCAGCAAATGTGGCATGGGTCTTCCTTTCCCTAGATTCAGAAAGTGTGTGGAACCATGTTGGTGGAATATGACAACAGTCTTATGCAGGAAGGTCCATCTTTTGGTGCATTATTGAGGTGCCGTTGCAGTGTCAAGTATTAACTTGTGTTTAGGTCTGGTGACAGAAGGCCATGGTCCATGGTTTAATTATTTGTTCATAAAACTATTCAGTGACAGAGAGAGTGTCATCCTGAAAGTCCCATGGGAATGGAGTAAATAGGTTTGTATTAACTAATAGAATTCTCGATAGACAAATCCATTCATAAGTATGGGCCAGGATCGCAGTACACTCTAACAAAAATATAAGTGTCTGTAATGATTTCTAGGTTCTATGTGAAAGACTAAGAACAAGGCTCAATTGAGTTATAGCTCAGTTTAGGTCAAGGGTTCACTATCATGCTGCTGTCGAAAATAGTTGCAACTGCACTTCCTCAAGCTGGTGCTTAGTCATGTTAATGTTGATGCATTTAGACCAAACATATTCTTCCTGAACCATATTGTTTACCAATACAGCATTGTGGTACTGCTGCAGTGGTGTTAATTTGACTCCTTTTCAGTTGAATGGTCGAACAATAATCTCCATTAAGCCCCACAGATGCTGCAGTAGCAGTCATCAGTTGTTAGTCATCTGTGACTGTTGATGGCCTGGTTTGCATGGTCTCATCAGCTGTCTTCCTTAGCAACTGACTCTACACATGGCAACCAGACTGAGGGTTAGGGATGGGTATCGTCTGCGATACTTTTAATGGTATCGATTGCATGACGTCGATACTATCGGTATCGTTTCACGTAAAAACAAACGATACCTTGTTTCGATACTCTGGAACGCACCCCTGGCCGGTCGCATCTGTAACAGTTGGGCTACTGAGAGTTTAATGACTTCTTTAGTAGGCTACACTCGTTACTGTAGAAAATAGCCGACAATAGCCTATAATGTTTATTATTATGATGATTATCCAACGTATACTCTCCGCTCCGCCACACTGTGTGATCATCATCATCACCTCAAACTTAAATAAAAAGTATCGAAAAGGCTATCGAAAAGGGTATCGTATCGATTCCCAAGTATCGAAAAAGGTATCTTATCGATTCAAAGGTGAACGATACCCATCCCTACTGAGGGTTTACATACACTTTTGTCTGTTTGTACATGATTCCAGGTGTTCTGTGAGTGTCTTTCTCAGAAGCTATAGGCGTAGCAACCAAGCTGACACACAGGGTGTGTTTGTACATGATTCCTGGTGTTCTGTGAGAGAGTCTTCCCCAGAAACTGTCGGCATGGCAACCAAGTTGACGCACCGGGTGTGTTTGTAAATGATACTTCTTAGAGAACAAGAGAGTCACTCTCGGTGTCATTTCCTTTGGAACAACGCAGAATGTAATGATTCATTTAGCAAACATGATGGGAAGTTATGTATTATCAAAACAATAATAACAATAATAAACATTTGAAATGGGTCGCCACCATGCCCACATACGCTGCCCTTTAAAAATGGAAATTTTTAAGCCAAACATTCCCCAGTCTCCATAGACTTCCATGTAATCCATAGTGCACGGATCATGCATGCCCATGCATAGATCATGCACCACATATGTGCACGCTGTTCACAGCTTTCAAACAAAAAAATCTGCTTGGAAATCCGTTTGGGCATTCATGAGATAGCAGCCATCATGTTTTCTTCAAATAAAGTTAAACAAACATGGCTGCCATGTTTGAAAGATGGGGTTGGTATGGGGATCAAACACGATCATGCCTAGTAGATAGAAGGAAGTCTATCCTTTTGGAATACCACTTCCTTTTGTGGTAAGTAGGGATGGAGCTCATTAATTTGTATTGATAATGAGCATCTTATCGATCCTGCTTATTGAGCCGAGCTTTTATCGAGCCCACTATTGAGCGTTTTCTAATATTTCGTGGAAAGGCGTGAGACGACAAATTCTGAACAGAACTGGTATCTTTTTTATGACTGAGTTTGTGGCTGACCATCTATGAAGATGACAATTGACAAAAGTAACAAATATTATCATTGCAAATCATTAAAACAATCATTCATTAGTGTGCAATAAGTGTTAAATGACTTTATATTATAAATAGTACTGTAATAATTTCTTCATCACCTCTTGTCTTGATTGTTTAAACATGAGGTCATGGGCCGCTGTGCTCAATAACAGGCTTGATAAGCCCAAAGCTTATTGATACCTGGTACTCAATAAATCTGTTATCGAGTTTACCCTGGCCTGTACCCTTGTTTCGATCTCCATCCCTAGTGGTAAAGCCATTGTCCATGCAGAGTGCTCAAGCTATCAAATGTACAAATGTACTAAATTGTCCCATCCTAAATGGTACCAAAGTGGCCTAGTTGCCACGCAGCCAGCAACTGATGTGAATGTCATTTGGAATTTATGTGTGCCATCGCATACATTGTCATGAAGGAGTGCCTCTGGTATGTAGAGTGTGTGTGTTGTCCCCTTTGGGTTGCCTTAATTGTGCAAAAATCTCCACAGGTGGATTGACGTCATTGCTATTGAGTTTTATGGATATTGAGCAGAGAAACCCTGGAACATGCAGAATTGTGTGCCACAGCTCTCGTACAATATCTGAACCATGCAGTTGTAAAATAAAAGGTGCATGGAATCATAAACGTTTATAAGCTGCCGAACCAAAGTCAACATAATCCACCCTCCCTCATTCTTTTCACCATTTTGGGCAATTTCATTTGTTACATTCCCATTTGTCCAAGAGCAATATATAAAGGAAATCAAGGGGTCATCAGAGTTACTACAGGGGGTCCTCCAAATCTTTGTGTGATATTAACTTTTTTTTTCCTGAGAACTTTAGCCAAAAACAGCAGATCTACAAGCTCACAATGCCTCATGCTGCGAGGTGTTGTGAGCTTGTAGATCGGCAGACGAAGTATTGAGTGAAAGGTCAAGTTTATTAAGTATTGACGGTTCAAATGGTTAAATATCTGAAAACACAAATTGACATGAATCCAAAATACACTGATGATTGTGCTGTCAAACGATGAAACTATATCGAATCTATGAACAGGTTGTTGGGGTCCCTGCTTCATCTCTCTCTCAACTAAGGGGTCCTTGGCCTGAAATGTTGAAGACCCCTGCAGTAAATACAGTGGCACTGTGTGATTGCCTGTATTATGGCACCTACTGTAAGTATTGCTGTGACACCAACTCCGTCTTTCTTCCCTCATCCCAGGGTTGTCGTACGGCAGCCACACGGTTGGCTTCACCCCCCCGGCCACTCTGTCCAGAGCCGGCATCTCCCACTACAACACCCCCGCTCTGCACGTCCACGGAACCTCCGGCCACGCCGTAGCGGTGAGTAACCCCTTCAGTTTGCAAGAGCAGTGAATATACGGTATTCTACTGTATTTATCCCTTCAATCCCGCAGTTGTATTCTCTAAATATGTTCCTGTAAAGCTCACATATTCATAAAATTGGCAGTATACAATGAATAACGTGTTGTTTTTGTACAGTAAGCCATGTTAAAGTAAAATCTACAGTAGTGTATGAGCAACCAGCATGTTCATTGCTGCTGGCTCTACCATGGGAGAGTTCCAGGACCATCATTGAGAGGGGGTTTAGTGCTAAGTGCCAACTCGAGAACAGGGATTTCTTTTCCCTCCAGGAACTATTCCCATGGAACCACAATGGAATTGGGTTCCTGTAGTTGAAAAGTTATGGATTTCAGGGAAAGTTCCTGTGACTGAGAAGGTGCTAACCACTTTCTCCGCAGGAGCTCATTTTCAAAGGAGATTAACTTTTTCTTCCTCATTTTGTTCCTAGCATTTAAACGTTATCCCAGTAGCATTCTTGACAAAAGAGGGAGGAGGGTATTTGTTCTGTTCTGCTGCCTCTCATTCAGGGAAACCTGGATGACTAATGCATCGCAGGGCGACATCTCGGATCACAATTCTTTCACAGTGCATTGTCCTCCGCAGGGCCCCGCCCTCCTTTTTCTACCATCCTGCAGAGAAATCCTTGCAAAAGAGAAAACGGGGTCGATCTGTGTGCAGATGCATTGTTTTGGCTTGCCTCGTAGAATAGCACACTTTGGAGCATTTATCAGATTAGGGTGGTGCCAAATCCTCAGTAATGTCCTTTTGCTCTAGATGCTGTGTGTATTGATCCTTTGAGAGATGGAGGTGATTGCTTCAAAACGCCTTATTAAAACCAGGAAGGGAGAGAGAGAGAGCGAGAACAAGTGAATGTGTGACATAATAGTCAGTCCACAGTGCCATTTGTTTCCGTTTTCTGTTATCTTATCTCCACTATCACTCTTGTCTTTGTAGTGGGATTATGGATTGTCCATAAACTTTCAATCCTAGTCTTATTATGTTCTTATGTAACCATCTTTCTGGTTGGTGTTGTCAGTCATGGCAATCATCAATTGTGAGTCAAATGTTGTCCAATCAATTAAATGATGGGGGGGCTGAGCCAAAATTCCGTTTCATCATGTCCCTGGTTCAACTCATTGTACAGTATGTAAATGCTGTCTCCATCGTGTTCCTGGTGCAACTCCCTGGCGTGTATGTACAGTATGTGTGTCATTCTCCTTTGTCTTTCATACTGACTATTGAAATTAAGAAGAAATACTGGGAAAGATTTATGGCTCACATTGTGATTCCAAATCAGTTCCGGAATCAGAGATTATGTTTCAGTGAGTCGTGCACGTGCGTGCGTGTGTGTTTGCACAGCTAATCTCAGAAACACCTTTAGTCGGTGATTAGCGTCAATCTGTGCACAATGCCAGTAGGCCAAGGAAATTGGCCTCATGGTGGCACTATACAGGCTGCTTTACATTTGGCCTATTACCAGGGGTGACTTGGAAGTTCTTGCCGGAACGATACCCCAACCTTCATCTCCTCATTATTGTTTTCCTCATTCGTGCTACCTGAACACGTGCATTCAAGGTATAAACCGCACTCACTTTAGGTTCTTAGGAGTCTTTTTTATTTATGATGCAGCAGCAGCAGCTTAACAGGCAGACAGACGTGTTTCGGCTCTAGGCCATCATCAGTGTTACAGTGAAGAAATACAAGCACATGGTATCATGCATAAAATGATTTATTTAAATAATGGAAATGTTTTAATGTTGACACAAAAAGCACTTGATTATATTAAAACTTCATTATCAATATCAAATTCGCAAATGGACAAAACATCTCTGTGCATGGAGTAAATACACAAAGTAAACGGCACGGATTACGTTGATACAAAAACAAACTGGAGCTACGTGTTGATGGTAGGTTATTTGACAGTCTCCTCTCCCTCCTCTTACCGGTACGGCATGTCAGACTCACGGCACATCATTTTTTTTGCGGGACGCCGTACTCGGCCGTTCTGCCCACTTTCACCCATGACAATAAATCTTGAACTGTAGATTATTATTACAATCAAAACTATTTCCCTGGATTCCTGCTAAAACCCCCTTATTGACCATATTTTCATCAGATCACACTTTCTGCTACTATTCCAGATTTGGTCCAAAACTCAAACAGTTTGAGGAAGGAACTCATTTTTTTAATGTATCATCATCCGATAGACCCCAAAATGTAATCACCCATTGAGGGGCCTAAACAACGCAGATCCAAAACGATTTCACTTGGACCCATAGGGTACCATAAAGGCTACAAATGTTACTGCTGGAAGAACATGATTTTTCTCTCACTAACTAAGGTACAAATGATCTTGAGTCATGACGGAGATCATCATAAACAGGGTTTTGAGATTTCATACTGTTGACCCACCCTCGCTGCCATTCCGGATGCTTTTCGTGACTCTGTACTCTTACTCAAGAACTCGGGTCGAGTACTGTCCATGGCTGCAGCGCCTCAAGCCTGATTTATGCTCTGCCCGCAAGATCTACAAGCTCACAAAGGTTGCATTTGCGACGCGATGTAAGCTTGTATGTCAGCTGTTCTCAGACGTTCTCTGAACACTTCACCATATCGTTGCGGGGTGAAGTGTCTCGCTTCTCTAACACACAGAGGAGGTTCTTTGAATGAAGTGAAAGCAGCGCTGTGCAGAACAACATGTTTGGGGATCTGCTGGGAATTATTTTCCTCACAAACTTTATTTAGCAGTCAATTTTCACCGGGATAGTAACGTGTAGCGTTTGTTGGACGCTAAACGTCACTACTGGGGTCTAAAAATAGCTACGCTACAGAAAAAGCTATTTGGTTCAAAAGGAGCGACGCTATCGTGACACTACTGATAAATGTAGTTAAGCTATGTAGCGTCGCTACTTGTAGCTCGCTACTGCCCATCACTGCAACTCGGGCTATGCTGTTCAGGTGAAAAAAGTAACTTTTGGACTCAAATACTTCATGGTGTGGAACTGGATAGTTAACTTTTCTGGTTTTAGCCAGCAAAAGAGAAATGCTTCAGTTGCTGAGAGTTTGACCTGCTGGGTTAAGTAAGGCTTATACACTTTATACACACAGAAGAATAGCCTCTCTGACTCAACGTGTCACTCTTGTCACCATTCATTAAGCATTAGAAAATGTCCACGTCTCTCTTGGCCTGAGAAAGGTTCCCGGTCTGCGTGTATTCAGGTCACTAGGTCCCATCATGTCACTAGGTCCCATCATGTCTAGATCAAATCTGACGCCTACTCTCAAAGGAGTACTTACCCCCCAAAATTCTATTCTTTTTTTCTATTGATTACAGGCATTGACACTAAGGCTTGCCCACCTGCCCCCGGCAGGTAAATAAAACTTTCGGGCAGGTGAAGTTTGCATTCAGGTTGCCCGACCGGGCAAGTGCTAATTTGAGAGAGGACACAACCGTCTATAAACACAACACAAGATATCTGTCTAAACACCTGACCGTGGCCAGCACGCTCTGTCTTCTGGTCTTTGGAATGTAACAAGTGTGAAACCATAGACATATTCAGCCATAGCCATGCAGGTATTTGGATTTGGAGGTATTGAGGTATGACATTTTTTTATCGCACACCCACAGAAAGTAAAGAAATTAGTTGAGCGGTAATTTAAATCCTACCTATCATTTTATAATGGACAATTGTCTTTTCGGGCAAGTGGGCATGACCTTTGGGCAAGTAGAACATGACCTGTACTTGCCCGACGGGTAAATGTACCCCCATTGATTCTGGACCGGAACCCAATTGAGGTACATTTATTTACTCTCTCTCACACACACACACACACACACACACACACACACACACACACACACACACACACACACACACAGAAGTCCCTCTTATCGTCTAGCCTCCTGCATAGCCACACCATATACAGGGGAACGGGGTGTTGTACTAACTTAAATTCGTGCATCAATGACTTTATAAAAACATGCCCTTAGACAGAGGGTAAAATTTGCCCTCAAGGCATTTCATAATCATCCCACTTGGCATATGGTATAGTCCAGGTCAGCTTGTTCCCTCTGTCATCATTCAGACCACCCGGGAGTTAATCCAGGCCACAGCTCAGTCTTGGGGATCACACTTTTCTTTTTTCTCTCTCCTCCGTCTTCCCCTCCAACTTTTTCCCATACTTGTCTTATTTTCTTCCATTACTTTTTTTTCCTCTGAGGAAAGGCAGCTCTACCTCCACAGCCTCCCTTCTTCCGTCTATGGTAACAATGTTCCACGATGTATTAACTTCTGCCTGTCAAAGCCATAACAGTAGACCACAATCCTAGCAACAGTGGACAGCAAAATGCCAGAATAGATAACAGTATGCTAAAATAGACCTAGGTGTCGAGCCATGATATGAATTGTGGGATTGTGTGGGATATGTGATTCTCTGGCATTATAGTCATTCATTTCTACAGGTAGAAGGAAGGATTACTGTAACACATCTTCTTCCTTTCTCAATGTGAGGAGTGTATGATCAGTTACTTTTATTTGCAATGATAAAAGCAGAATGAAAAGCAGAATTAAAACGTAAATGTAAAAGAGTGTTGGTGATGCTCCTGGATCCAGCGGGATAGAAAACATGAACAAAACAGAAGTTAAAAGAGGAGAACAGGCTTTATTAATGAAAATGCCAACGTGTTTTCGACCATCAGGTCCTCATCAGGGCAGGAATGATCCGGCCACTCCGGGCAGATCCGGGGCACTTAGGACGTTAAAAGAGGAGAACAGGCTTTATGAATGAAAAGGCCAACTTGTTTCGACCCTCAGGTCTTCATCAGGGCAGGAACCTTGAAAGGAGTAGGTTCCTAATCAGACCGTAGTATATTAACCCATTTAGGCCTAGAATGATTGAATGCTTTAACCAGTGAAAAATAGCAGATATACAAGCTCACAGCGCGGCGAGCTTGTAGATCTGCTATTTTTGAAAAAGTCGTGAAAATGTGTGCAAATCTTTGAATATATGTATTTTCAAAGCGAACGTTTGTAACTCAAATTTTGCTTCTGGGTGGTCCCTGGAACTAGATATTTTGAAATGGGGGTCCGTGGCCAAATAAATATCATTTTGGGGGTCCTTCACGTGAAAAGGTTTGAGCACCCCTGACATAGTAGTCTCTCAAGAACAGACTGACTGAGCTCCAGTTAAGTGAAAAGGACCTTTTCTTTGACGATGGCTAGCCAGATTGCTGACATATAGAAACATAGGTTTTTTCCCAAAATCTTAGAAGGATTCAAAAGACACTTATAGAATCGGGTCAAAATTCGAATTTTCACGATTTTTCAAAAATAGCAGATCTACAAGCTCGCAGCGCGGCACTCAGTGCCGCGCTGTGAGCTTGTATATCTGCTATTTTTTTATATTTAAAGCATAACATATTGCGTCATAATGTGTTCAGGCCTAAATGGGTTAAAGGCATTTGGTCCCTGTTTGGATGAGGCTGGGAAACCTGTTATATAGAGACTGTCAGACTGGGTCCATCATAGTGCCAAAGAGAGAAACGGAGTGTTTTAGAAATAGTCTCTTGATTATGGCTCTGCCCACCTTGTTTAGGAGCTGTGCAGTCAGTGTACTGTTCTCCGTTTCTCTCAGCCTTGAAAGAAAGATAAGCTTCATGACTAGTGCCAGCTGGCTGTTACTGGAGCAGCCACTTACATTCTTAGACATTGTTTTTATGCTTTTTAGTTTTTAGTTTTATCCTTCTTGCATTACTGTTCTTTTATTCTTTTAAGGACTAGTTCACCCCCAACAAATCGTATTTTCTATCAATTACACACCCCATGAAGCCTTGAATTCGTAAATGTTTGTTTTTGTCGCATTCCCAAGCCAATAATTTGATGACCAGCAGAGAGATGCTAATGTGTCCAGTCTCCATTGAGTCTCCTATTAAACGATGACCCAGTCTAATTATTGACTCGGGAATGGCTCAAAAACAAAACATCTCCATGAATTCTAGGCTTCATGAGGGGTGTAATTGCTAGAAAATGTATTTTTTGGGGTGAACTACTCCTTTTAATTATAGCATTGCTGTATTTTAATAAGTATATAGTTTTTCTATTCAGAAAAGTGCTGTACAAATTGAGGTTGTCATTTACATTTTTTCTAAATGATTAACTTCCCATACTGTAAGAAGTAGTTATGGAGTCAAGTGTGTAAAATAAATTAACACACACACACACACACACACACACACACACACACACACACACACACACACACACACTCTCACTCTCACTCTCTAACTACAGACCGATGGATGGTACATCATTAAGATGTTCCATGAATACTATAACAGGAGGGATGATGGCCAAATAAGGTGTGAATTATTACCTGCATTATCTATATATAGTTATTTATCAATCCTATTCATTCATCATTTATGAGCTTGCATTTTATACCTGCTGTAAAATTTCTCCAGTCAGGTGTCAAGGACACTTGGATAGAATGTGTGGAATTACCTCATGACGTCAGTAGTAAATTTGGCGAGACATCTTGCTCCTTTGCGTCATTGATAGATTATTGGATTATCAATTAACTAATCAACAGAGCAAGATATCTCACCGATTGTACTAGTTGCATGGCAAAGTAACTACGCAACCCAAACCTCTATCAATATGTCCTTGTTAATTACGTTTTATTGGCTTTAAATGAAATGCAACCATTTGAGGAGGATAGAGAACTGTTCACCAAGACCACAGAATGCACAAGGCTTGCAACGCAATAAGCATAAATCACGCAAAATGCACAACTGACATTTTGGTATTTCTCTCTACCCTCCCCTTCTTTGTTTCTCGCCCCCCAACAGAGGCCGTCCCCGCGAAGAAGCGCTAGTCCCGACAAATTCAAACGTCCGACGCCCCCGCCTTCCCCCAACACGCACTCGGGGGCCCAGCAGCTTCAGCAGCCTGCGCTGCCCCCGCCAGCCCAGCCCATGGTCCAATCCATGTCCTCCCCGGCAGCCATGTCTCAGCACGTGGCGGCCTCATCGGTGGCAGCGATGCAGCAGCAGCCCCCCTCCAGCACCTCCTCCCAGCCTTAAGCCCACACGCGGTCTTTCTGCTCATCCCGTGTGAGCGCGCCCGCCTGTGCGCCACCGTAATGCCTCGACCGCTACTGCAACAACAGCAGCAGCAGCTTCCATCATTACCGGCCCTGGGAAGTTGAAGTCTCTTACTACTCTACCAACTCGACACACAAACACATAAACACTCACACATACTGTATACACACACAAAGTATAAGCGGAAGCTTTGACAGTTTGGGTGAAAGGGAGAAGAAAGAATTAAGTTGGCCTACTGGAATTTTGGCGCTTATCAGTCCAGCGCGAGTTTAGTTCGGGGAAAACACACACACACACACACACACACACACACACACACACACACACACACACACACACACACACTCACTCTCTCTCACCCCTTATAGACGGCTAGCCTCCTACAGAGCAAAGCCGTAAAAACAAAAAAAAAGAACTGTCAGAACCCTCTCCCCACACACTCCCCAGGAGAGGAGCTAGCCGAGCTAGCCTAGCTACTCTAAAAAAGGCATGGACCGACAAAAAAAAACAGCCGCTTCTGGGATTTATCTGTTCAACTTCCTGTCCTGTACATGTATTTTATTTTTTTATTTTATTTTTCTCGTTTCATCGATTACATTTCTTTGCTTGGGACTGTTGCCAATTGGAAATGTTCTGACGCTTATGAGGTAGCACAAATAACTGTCTCGTTGTGATGTTTTGTTTTTCTTTTTTTCTCCCCTGAGTGGTCTAATTATCGATGGACGGATTTTTTGGATAGATGAATGTATGTATGGATGGATGGAAGGACAGACAGACATGTGATGGACAGACAGACAAACGCGGTCAATCCTTTCCATGCCTACAATGCCACAGTTCATTGCAGTAATGTGCTCCACTCCAGCTCACCCTGTCCCCCACCACCTTTTGTGTCAGGACCGTTGTAAAGCGATTGCCCCACAAATTACACACAGCTTTCATAAGATTCATATGTAAGAGATACCATACAAGACCGCTCAACTTTGATCGGAGTAACTCCATCATAGGGCATTGATCAAACGGAGCTAGTGACACTATATGTCAATATTTTGTTTCCAAAAATGATTCAAATGGCAATGCTGCTCTTCAGTAGGAAGTCATTAAAAAATGTAAAAAAAAGATACAATGACATAATCGAGGACGGACACTGGTACATAAACCACAGATAAATGTCGCCTTTTGAGGTGTTTAAAATGTAGTCTGAGGTGTTGCAACTTAGTCATGTACTCCTGTCTCTTCTCAGCTCTTCGCTCTCTTTATCTCTCTGGTGTAGCTTCTATCATCCCTATGGATATTCCTCATCACAAAAAGAAGAAAAAAAGTAATGCTATTTACACTAAATATACATACTGCTAAAACATTCTAAACGAATGGTACTGTTGAACTTAATTTCTATGTATGATTAAAGCTCTTGAGAAGACTACTTTACTTGCTGTGTTTTTGAATGCATGTTTCTGGGTAGTGTATGTGATATGAAAGCAGACGGTTATAGTTTGAAGCACAGATTATTTTAAAATGTAACCATCGTATATTTAGACGTGATATATATATATTAGGGGTGCAACATATCGAACCGAATATCGAAAATCGAATCGAACCGAGAAATATCGAACCGAATGACCCTGTATCGATGTATCGAACAATACAATACAATACCACTCCACATCCACATTCCCCCTGGAACCCCCTCAAGGACCCCTATGGGTCCGCAGAGCCCACTTAGAGAATCACTACCCGATAGGTTGGGTACCGTATTGTTCAAAGTTAAAACAAAATAATACATAGTTATAAAAATACATTTATAAATCAAGGACATTTCTGTTTATTTTTTGTATCGAAAAAGTTTCGAACCGTGACACCAAAATATCGAACCGAACCGAAACGAGAATTTTGTGTATCGTTGCACCCCTAATATATATATATATATATATATATATATATATATATATATATATATATGATGTATGCTAAAATGAATTCGTTTTCTTTCTATCAGAGTAAAGCCTCGTGCATGAGCTTTCTTTCCTTTGCGATATTTGAAATGAACGTGGCCCACAAAACCGTATCGAAGCTCCTACAGCATATTTGGAGAAGACTTGTGTCATTGGCACAGTCACAAGATATAAGATCATGAGGAATAAGTACCAATATGATGAAGAATTTGGCCCAGCATGAGGAAAATGAATGTTTATCTAAGATGCTTTTCACTGACCGGTGTTAGCATTGAGCGAGGCTGGCTGGTGTTCCACTTCCTGTGAAGTGGTACAGGAAGGGGTAAAAAACGAATTTCTCTTGTAAGGGCCCTTTGACATTCCTTTAACTTCACAGGGTACATTTTAATCCCCTTTCTTTCTGTCTAGCCATGGAGAGAGGCTGATACTGAAGAAATATATCTCAGACTCTGGCTGGCCTTCTTCAAGCCATTGCAGCGATGTTAATCTACTCTCACACAACTATTTCATGTGCTGTAAATCTCTTACCCTGGTCATTTTCTTTCACTTTCACACATAGCACCTTGCTTCGCCTCTGGCTGAGAGCCTGTAGCCAACGTCAGTCATTTCCTGGCCCAACCTGGTTTAGACTGGCTCAAACCGGTTGAAGGTCGACCGAAGGCCTCACATGACTGTTCTCCCCTGGACAGTTTGGTGTGATAAAGTTTTATAATGGGAGTGCAGTAACCCCATGATGTCAGTGGACCGGGTAGGGATGGGAACCTGTCCAGTGCCCAACATGCTAAGCCATCAGTTCACTGGCGGCTATGCAGAACCACAAAGCATTCCCTCAAAGTTGCAACTATCTAGTATCTTCTTAATAAATCGAATAATCGAGAAGCATTTGTTTCTTCAAAAAATTTTGTGACAAAATGTGACTAAATTGACAGATCCACCAAACCACCTAAGCCCTATTGTATACGTCATATTACAACATTGGTGCGCAAAAAAAGCCAAACTTCTACATCTATTTTGCACAATTTTATTTTATTGATTAAATGTTACACCCCTAAATTCACACAACGGTTAAACCACAACACAAAGTCAACCAAAGCACTTGCATAAGTACAAGATTTGCTGAGTGTGGATACAACTGCATTTGTGTGTGTTTCACTGTTTCTGCTATGACAGGGTTTTCTGTTACAGTCCTGGCCTGCAACCTGAACTAATCCCAGCAGGAATCTGGACTAGGAGGAGGTTCAGTGCGTCCATGCTGGGTGTTTGAGCGGCCTTCGACCACGCAAGCTTCATGGTGGAACCAGCAGAGAGGTTTATCCACATGGCAGGCTCTCGCTGTGCGCTTACGCCTGTCGAGCCTCTTACCCTGGCAGGTTTCGGGGAAGGGACGCAGCAGGGCGCTACTCCACAGTGCTCAATGTTGCAGATGTGCAGACAGATGAGCACTGGGAGAATATTTCTAAAAATATTTAGAAATCAAAATCGCAGAGATCATTCTTCATGTAAAGCTACAGGGATGCAAAGGTCTGTGTGCGTGTGTGTGTGTGTGTGTGTGTGTGTGTGTATGTGCGTGCGCGTGTGCAATGCAAAGTGGAACCAGGATAATACGAGGCTCTATCCCTGAAGCTAGTCAGACTGGTTGTGACCAGAATTGAGAATAGCACATGCTTCAGTGGTGTACTGAACACAATACATTGCCATTCTTGAGATTTCCTGCTACTTGCCTAGAGTTAAGTGCACACATGTTGACTGATGATCTTCCAGTAACTTGTCTGCTAATTTCTTAAATGAATGGTGCCCAAATATATATACATACATGTTATGGGGTTGTGTGTGTAGTTGCCTCATGTCCAATTGTTAATCTCAGAATCTTGCCCTGAGAAGACCCCGTTTCAGAGTAGTTATTGTAAAATATATTCAAAAAACAACTGAGAAACATGAAAGTTTCAATGAAAATTTGTGAATATGATTTTAAATGTGGGTAGTGTTGTGTTCGGGATGCCCTAAAGAGACTTAACAACAGAAAGGTAATCCTTTTGTCTGAAATACACAAATATAATTTGCAGGCCTTGAAAGATCTTGCAATTGACAAAATAGTGTCAAACAACTAATAATGAGAAATTACGCCCATTATTTATTGCTATTATTACACATGTAAATGCAAAACTGAAATATTTGTGAGCATAAATCTAAATTAAATTAAATTAAAATAGCCCCAGCATAAGGTAAATGCTATTTTCGATAGCATGTTGACTTGACAGATGCTAGGTTCATTCTTTACCTGGTAGCCTAGATTCTTTGGTGCTCCATTTTTCTCTCTGCACTCTACTTGGGTGGCTATTTACCTTGTTTGCAGACTAGAATTCATGCTTACTCTGCTATTCCGATCTCACACTTTGGATAACAGTGTCTGCTTTAAAGAAAATGGTGCAAAAAAGAGAGTAAAATAGAGCATCATCAAATGTACAACATGTGCATATAATCTATAATGTATACACCAACAGCATTTCCCCCCAGTAGCTGCCACCTAACTTTGTGTAAACAACTTCACAGTATATTCTTTATACAGCCGATTAGGTTGGTGCAGTTTAAGCATAATCGTGCAAGAAAGGACAGAATTTGTGTGTGTGTGTGTGTGTGTGTGTGTGTGTGTGTGTGTGTGTGTGTGTGTGTGTGTGTGTGTGTGTGTGTGTGTGTGTGTGTGTGTGTGTGTGTGTGTGTGTGTGTGTGTGTGTGTGTGTGTGTGTGTGTGTGTGTGTGTGTGTGTGTGTGTGTGTGTGTGTGTGTGCAGATACTGTATGTGAACCCTGCAGCTTGCAGACGAGCTGCTTATGTACAATAGTAAGCCCTTACTTATACTTTAGTGTTGGTCTATTAATAGGCTAGTATTCTATAACGCATCAATAACTGCAAAGAAATATGCAAGCAAGTGCAAGTCAGTGTAATTGATAAGTCAGTGAGAATCAATACGGTGTAATGTTGAAAGGATAATACTGGGGTCACTGTACTGTAACACTACCGCCCCTCTTGCGTGCACAAACGGCCAGATCCCCATTATCTCTGGAACTGTAAGGAATCACATGTCAGTTCAGTACCAGAGAATGTAATTAAAGTTTCCACACACTCTCTCTCGCTCTCTTTTTTCAGGGAGAAGGGGATTATAGATTGTAAATCTTCCCGTTAAGACCTTTCCTGGCTGTGGAGTTGGACTGTGGGAAACAGTATCAAAGTTCCCCCAAGGTGCAGGTGTAGTGAAACACATTGCATTGCTAGTCTCTAATACTCTTTTATTGTATTTTTCTTCCATCCTCTCAGTTTATCTCAGTTTGACACTTGGGTTAATTGTGTTATAGTGCTACTAAGAATTTGTGTGGGTGGCTTTCAAGTAAACGTCTATGCTTACGGCAAGTTACCAAATGCAGAACGTTTGGGCAATGTCCATGAATGCATTGCTGCAAGTCAGTATACTGTAAATGTAATTTAAGATAGCTTAGAAAGTTAACTTTAACTTGTTAACAAGTTAAACTCTGTATTCTGATAGTTATCAGAATACAGAGTGTATTATCAGAATACAGAGTGTGAGCACTCTGTAGTTATCATTGCTAGAAAGTGTTTGTTCAGTAACATGGGCCTCCCCGTCTCTCCAACTTGTATTTACATTTCTTTTCATGACTTCCAATTTCAGTTGTTTATCCTGTATGAGTTCTCTCTCCTGATTGGAAGAACTTGAACTGAGAGTAGATTTAACACAACAAAAAGGGGTTTCTTCCCACTTGGATGGACGGACGGACACTATCAGCTTATACAGTTACAAAAAAGCTGAATAACTACCAATGTGATGTAAAATAGAATAAAATAAAGTATATACAACCTATAGCGCATGTGGTTGTCTTGGTTACTAAGCTGGTGTCTGTGTTTCAAAGGATGATTGGAGGGCAGAGTGTGCCCTCAGTGGAGATCTGGCCCACCTGTCTCACACCATGCAGCTCACTGGGAGCACTCCAGGGGGCCACAAGTCAGTCCGAAGACTCATTACGCCGTCTACGTGGCTACGAGTGCAGTTAGGGTTAGTAATGGGGTTAGTCGGAAGAACGCAACGTAGTTGGTTAAACTGTGCACATGAATGAATGAATGAAACTTTATTTGTATAGCACCCTTCATACAAAAATGCAGCCCAGAGTGCTTCACACAACAAAATATAAAAAAACAAAACGGCAATAATTACAATACAGCAAAACAAAAGTAAAATAAAACGTTAACACAGAAGATAACAGCAATAACAATAGAATAGCAACAAGCAAAGACAGTTAGGCTAGGGTAGGATTATCTAAAAGCAATAGAAAATAGATGAGTCTTAAGTTGAGACTTAAAGCTGTCCACCGAGGTAGACTGCCTTAGATATAATGGGAGCCGGTTCCAGGCCGTCGGCCCATAGAAACAAAAAGCAGCTTCACCGTATTTTCTAATTTTCATTTCAATGCTCGGAATTTCAAGTAGGTCAGCAGTAGCGGACCTAAGGGGACGGCCAGGAACATATCTATTCAGACAGTCATCAAGATAGGAAGGTGCCAGGCCATTAACACATTGACCGCCATTTTAACATACCTCCGTACTCCCACCTGCCATTCGTCTCCATAGACTTCCATGTAATTGGGTGTGCACGGATCATGCACACCCATGCCTAGATAATGCACCACGTGTGTCCACATTGCTCACAGCTTTCAAACAAAAAAATCCGAATGGAAATCCGTTCAGGCATTCATGAGATAACAGCCACTATGTTTAACAAAGATGGCTGCCAAAATGGCTGCCATGCTTGAAAGATGGGGTTGCTATGGGGGTTAAACATGCAATTTCGCGATTGCTATCATGCCTACTCCATTTTTGGGGGTCAAAAAAAATTTTTGAAAATTTTTTTTTTTGATTTTTTCTTTTTTTTTTTTTTTAATTCTCGGGACTATCGGGCCTGGCGGGGAAAGACATTGGAATAATCTCGGGACTATCGGGCCTGGCAGGGAATGAGTTAAGGGCTTTGAAAACAAGCAAAATAATTTTAAAATCTATTCTAAAGGCAACCGGAAGCCAGTGTAGCGAAGCCAAAACTGGACTGATATGCTCCCTCATCTTAGTTCTTGTTAAAACTCGGGCAGATGCATTCTGGATGACTTGTAGTCTGTCTGTAGTTTTTTTAGGCAAGCCAGAGAAAAGGGCGTTGCAATAATCGAGTCTAGAAAAGACAAAGGCATGAATTAATGTTTTAGCGTCATCCAGTGACAGAAAAGCTCTAATTCGGGCGATATTCCTAAGATGGAAGAAAGCATGCACACCCAGAACATGCTACACTCATTTACACACATGCATACACCACTGATCCTACTGACTTCCATGGTTACATATTGAGTTTGTTTGCATTTTGGTTATTTAAGTTAGTGTTAATAACATAATTTAAATGTTCATGTTTCGCGTGGGCTCCCTCATTGTTGGGGGCCCGTCCTAGTCTTTAGGGGGATGGACTGCAGGATAATATAGAGTTTGGGTTTGTTTGATGTCTAATGTGTGTTTTAACTGTTCGGGGTTGTTGTTAACACAAACAAGAACACTAACAAATTATTATTTGTTAGTTGGCGTGTCCCAGGGGGGAAGAGCTTGGTTATTGGAGTTAATTATTTTTGGAGTTGCCTATCGGTAGGGTTGAGCAACTTGTCCCTCTGGCCTTAGAGTTTATTTCAGTTTGTTTTAGTCGCTAAAACAACAGATATTTGTGTATATAAACACAATTAACCTAATTTCTGGATGGGCTGCCTTCAGTATTTGAAGTCACATTTGCTGACTGTCAGGCGAGTAACGGCAGATAATGCAGGTAAATACAACTAGAAAGATGCAATTGGAAATTGCAAGTGTGGTTGCCATGACGCAAATTTCGCAACCATGTGAATTTTCCACATTCAAGTAAATGGGGAAAATAATGGCCATATCATATATGGAGATCTCTGTGTCAGTCCTTGTTCCTTTTTTGCCCATATATGGAGATCCCTGGACCCTGCCCCTGAATGTTCCCCTTTCAAGTCAATGGGGAAAACGTATTCTCTAATATTTGAATGGCCATACTGTATATGGAGATCTCTGTGTCAGTCCATGTCCCTTTCATGCCCATATATGGAGATCCCTGATGTCATCAATATTTAGCCCATATCTTGGAATTCCCATTTATGAACATAATACTGTGTCATTCTCATGTGGTCTATATATGGACATACTCTGTCAGTCTCGTGTGGTCTTTAATGTCAGATATGATGATGTCAGACATCAAATCCATATTTGGGAAAAGTTTTTATTTTTAATTAAAGTCAATGGAGAAAATTAATTCTCTAATACATTTATATAAATTAAATTATAATATAACCTATCTCTTGGCAATATAATAAAAGGTCTATTCAGAGCCTGAGGTCACCTAGGAGAAAGTGCAACTGAAAGTGGGGCCTGGCTAACACCAAAGGCCAAAGGGGCATTACAGTAGTCTAGTCAGGTCGAGATAAAAGAATGTTAAGTAGGCCTATAAAAGGACTTGACCTTAGATAAGAGCTTCCACTGCAAAATGCTACATTTCATCGCAGAGTTTATCTGTTTGTCCAATTTACAACCACTGTCCATCTTTGCACCCTGATTTTAACAGTATTTTACACTATGGCTGCAGGGGAAAACGGTTCAATATGAAGCACATCACATGCAGACAACTCTGGGTCCAAATATCAGGACTTCAGTTTCGCTCTCATTAAAGTTGTCTTTCAGACATCAAAGAATGGCTTTAAAGAGTTTGAATCTTTTTATTAAAGGCAGTTAGATTTGTGTTGTCTACATAGCAGTGAAACGAGATGCCATATTTTCTAAGAATGGGCCCTAAAGGGAACATATAAAAGGAAAAAAGGATTGTCCGGACAGTCTGGTGGTCTAGGTCTTGAAATTTTTATTTGGGGATCCTTGGCATGAAAAGGTTTGAGATTAGAAGGCATTTGTCAAATCGGCCTCAGTTCTTAATGGGTTAAAATAAGTGGGGGTACCTATAAGCAGAAGAGAAATGTACAGTATGTGGAAAGGTTAAACATACAACAGCACATGGTTAGTGATATGACAGGGGAGAGAGGAGAGTTCAAATAAAACAGGCATGTGATCAGAAAAAAACTATTGCATATGTCAATGTTAAGAACACGTACAGTAGACCATGTGATAAAACATGTGGTGGGACTTTGTCCATCATGCCAAATCAATCTTTTTGTCTATTTAAATGCTCAGTGTATAAATATATTATGTATGTACACAAACTACTTTAATAATAGCATCTAGGACTAGGTGGTGTAGTTAGAGCATAAAGAGTAGCCTATTCATATTATTTAGCCTTTTGTATACAGTAAAAAAGTATGTCTTCTGTGTTTGGTCTGTGTGCATTTACTGCATTATGATTATGAGCACCTTATGTAAGTCTGTTGATGTCAGGAACTACCTGCCACACATACTAAAGCTATAAAACTAGCCTATATGTTGGACTGTGACACATGCAGGTGTGCTCTCTCACACACACACACACACACACACACACACACACACACACACACACACACACACACACACACACACACACACACACACACACACACACACACACACACACACTCAATCCCTCATTGTCATGTTTCTTAGTTTATTCTGGATTGGTAGCACCTTAGTAATGTTAGTATGCTTCTGCAGGTGTGTAGCATACCCCCAGCCCCCAGGATTTGAACCGAGGGTCAAACCCACCAATAAAGCCATGGGAGCAGGGCTGCTGTGTTACACTTATTATTATGCAATGTTGCATTAGACTATATTATTTAGTCCATGCACTGTTGGTACTTTACTACTTGCCACCTTTATGATATTGTTTTTGTCTTTTTATGGCACCAGAAACATATTATCTATGGTCCTATAGGCTATGTTATTGGGGCTATATGGTGCCATAAAAAGGGAGGAAAACAAGTACAGCTCATGGGTGATAAGTGGCCTAGTAGTAGTAGTACTGTATTGAGTTCATCACTGCTCTGCAGGGAGGGCGTTCATTCCTGTCATCACCAGTGTCAACGCGCGCCCACCCAGTGTGCAGTGCAGTACTGTACAGTCTACACTGCTGGTGTTACTATAGCCTATACTGCCATTTGCCAACAACCGGTTCAGACTGGATGAATGACAATATTAACAATGTCACCAGGAGGCAGACCTCACACAACCAGCCCCATCATCACACCAAGGGGATGTTGCCCATATTTAACCTGAAAACAACATTCGTTTTTTCTTTTTCTTTTTTAGGTTAGGTGCTCTTTTTGAGACGAAAACTCCACTTTATTTGTAGCTACTCAAAGATGTGGAAGTGTCCTGAGGAGCCCATCAGGTAAAACTCAAGTTTGTGTTTAACCAGGCTATGCTGTTAATTGCGCATGGAATGCAGTGGACAGTGTTCTTTAATCCATTGGTTCTCAAAGTGGGGTCCGTGGACCCCCAGGGGTCCATGAGAGAGTTTCACAACGTAGCACGAAGTGATGCATTGTGAGCTTTATAGATCTGCTATTGTCACTAGTTAGTTAGTTAGGGTCCCGGGCAAACATCTAATGTCTCTTTTGGGTCTTGAACTGGGGATCCCAGGTCCCTGGCAGGCTATATATTTTCAAATGGGGGTCCGCGGGCTAATACAGTGTCCATTTGGGGGTCCTTGACGTGAGAGCCACTGCTTAGTCCAAATTAGAGGTGGGTGGGAGATGAATGCAGTTAATGCTCCCCACTGCTACTACCCCGCATTAATATTGCCTACCAGTGCTACCCCACCACTACAATGTCATGTGGATGATACGCCCCCAGCAGATCTGTATTGTATTGCTGTCTGCTCACCGCTGGGCGGTGGGCGCACATGGAGGAAGCGCTCATCTCCCTCCTCCCTAAAGCTGGACCAGCAGAAACAGCTTTGAACCGGTTTTGTTCGCCGGCTATAAAAACGCGTATAAATCGGATACTACAAGTATGCGAATCGTTGACACCGGGTGCAACGTTTGCGCCTCAAATGTTCAGCATCAGCCGCATGTGATGGTGATGGCTGTGTTTTCTGCATACAACAAGACAGCAAGGACAGGGACACTGACAGCAGCATCCCGCTCTCCCTGTAGGTAGTAGGAGCGCACTTGATCTGCAGGCTGCCCGGCTGCTGCTGCTGCTGCCCTATTGTTGTTGTTATTGCTTAGGTGAGTGTTGTGTTGTGCATGCATTCATGCTGTTGCTTTTCTTCTTCTTCTTTTTTCTTCCTTTTTTCTACACCGCAAACAATGCACGTTTGATCACTATAGGCTACTTTATCACCACTTTAAGCTTATTCAGGTTTCCAGAATGACAGTTGACAACAAACACTGGGTCGGGGCCGATTTGTGGGTCGTGGACACATTTTTTATGGTGAATGGGACCCTTCATATACATTTTTTGTTTCCTACATTTTGTCAAAACTTTTCCAAAAAATATTCCCCCAAAAGCTAAGATTTTCTTGAATAAAAAATATAATGATTTGTAAAGTAATTTAATTCATAAATAAAATAAAAGTCTAAGAATACATTCATACATTCCATACATTTGAAACAAAATGTTTAAGAAGTAGTGAGAATAGCCGATCTACAAGCTCACAATGTGGCACGAAGCGATGCATTGTGAGCTTTATAGATCTGCTATTGTCACTAGTTTGGGTCCCGGGCAAACATCTAATTTCTCTTTAGGGTCTTGAGCGATAAAGTTTGGGAACCACTGTAATTCCAGGGAGTGTTGTTGAATTACCTATGGCCACTTGGCCAGGGCATTTTAACCCATATGTTATAACCATTCATTGGAGAACTGTTATAACCCAGAAGAACTGTGTGATAATATATGTACCAAGTAGGTTAGCATTTTAGTAAACTGCTCTCTCTCTAGCCTTGCTGATATTTGTGTAAATGTTCACCAACATCGGCACCCCTGGTTAGTGCAGCAGAGACTTTGTTGATGTTACTGCAGCAATGGTGCTTTTGCTGCATAAAGTCACTCCCAGCACAAATTATTTATGAGAAAAGGTCGAAAAACATCTCATGTCAGCAGAAGAAACTGGGCATGTCTCTCCTATAGGTCAGTGTCTCTTGAGGTCAGGAGGATAACAGTAGGTGGGGAGTTAGAGCAACTGAATCAGAACAAAGCAGGTTAAGGTACATGGCAGTTTAGGGGGAGGCAACGGGCATTCCCATGCTTTCCCCTCCTTCAAGGTGTGGTTTCAGAGGATAGGACAAAAGGGGCAGCTCGCTGTGAGTTAGGTGCAGTCCGTCTGTGATCAAGACCTAACACAGGTGACCAGCCTGCCTGCCTGCCCGGCCAGGCAAGAACGATCAAGCCGCCTTCTCTACATCAAGGCTGTCCGTAAGTGTTCTGTAGAGTGAGTGCTATTAGAAAGACTGCCAGGGCTTTTAGGATAAAGTTTCCTGTGTGCTCATCTAGTGGAAACTGTTTGTCTCAAAGTCTATAATGCTGTTTTGGCCATCGTTTATTATCATGTATTTTCTTTTTTACGAATAGTTTATCACACAACTTGTTTTTAATGACAAATGTTTTTCTCTTCTTTTTTTCTCCTCTATATAGCCGTCCTTCATCAAGGTTGTACCAGAACCAAGAGAACAGCTCCAGCACAACCATGACTTCATCAACCAAGACATTGGACGGAGGTTGGGGTTGGGTGATTGTCGCAGCCTGCTTCATGGCTCAGTTCCTGGCCTATGGAGCGCCCCAGTCGGTGGGGGTCCTCTACCCAGAGTGGCTGCACATCTTCCAGGAGGGCAAGGGCATGACGGCGTGGGTGGGATCCCTGGTCTCCGGAGTCGGACTCATTGCGAGTGAGTAGTTAATACCGTTGCATTAATCCTGCAGATGTGGGTCACTGTTTGGGTCAGTCAAGTTAGACCGCTGCAAGTCATGTCACGAGAATTACAGTTAAGTCATGTAAAAAACTAAAAACTAAACAAAATGTCATGCCGGAAGGAAGGGAGTTAAGTAAAAATGGATATTGATGATGGATATTGTTGATTTGATTTCACAGTGTTATAGACGTACTGTACAACAGAGACACTTTACTGAATTCTGTTTTCTAAACAGTCCAATTTAAAATCTTTCCTAACTTATTGACGTCAGCGTCTAAATTGACCCGTGGGAACCTCAGTTAACTTGTGCTCTTGTTACCGTAACACACATTTTGCATAGTATGACAATTTTAGACTCACCTACCTCTTAATCTCACCTACCTGTATAGATGCCAAAGTCACTTCCTTCAGTTGCATAATACGACACAAAGCCAGGTCAGGAAGCTCACTGCAGACAAAAGACTGGTCCAAAACTCTGTACAAAGACGTTCATGTGTCGTGGTGATATTGGCTTTCACGTTACATTGTACAATCCCAGAGGAACTGTTTATTTGTTATCTACGGTGCGGAAATTCCTATGAGCCAGCAAAAAAGAGCTTCAATGTCAATTATCTACTATGAAAGATGTGGCTGTGAAAGAGTATGTCTTACTTTAGCACCTCTGGTTCAATGGGACAGAAAGAAAAAACTGTATCAATATCTGCTTGGCACTTTGCCCGCTGTGCACCTGAAATGCTGAGTTGTTTTTCATTGATTTGTATCTGGAGTAAGCCAAGTGCAAGTCATCCCTGCTACGAATGTTAGATCACCTTGCACTTGGCAAAGATAGTGAGACACATACAGAGATATGGTGAGATAGTCAGAAACTGTGAATGAATGTACGGTGTCTCCATTATGATCTAGCAAGGTTACATTGTTGTATGATCTCCAATACTTTTTGATCCTCTGCCGATCTGACTACAAGCTCACAATACGTCACATGATTCTTATAGTGTTGTGCAAGTAGATCTAATATTTTCGCTATTTTTCAACAAGTTAAAACGTTTTTAAATCTTTCAAAGTGTTTGCCTATAATGATTAGCTCAAAATAGGGACGCCAGGTTGAAAGTGCCTAATGCTGAAAGAATTAAAGGAAATAATACCTGAAATTGTGTGCAAGATGACAAAGACTTTTGAGACTGGAGAGTGAATGTCAGAATTATTAGTCATGAGACAAGGCTCATTGGAAAACTTAATGTCATTAAACAAAACATTCTTTTTTTTTTTTATTAAATCAGTAATAAATGTTAAATCAATAAAATCAACTGTGTCACAGACAACCAATCATATTTCCAATACTGCATGCAAGCAGACCGATAGATGCTGGAGCATGCTGTCTTAGATGACATTTACGACTAAGGAGGAGGCTGTCTGCTAACCAGATCTGTCCTCATGCTGTCCTCGCCCTTCTCCAAAGTGGTTAGGGAAAAGTCATGACTGGGCAAATCTCGCCTCAGGCTCCGGCCAAGTACTGGACACGTCACGTGTCACAGCTGTATGACAGTCAGCAGCATTGCGGTCCCCTCGTCCACGACACCCGGCTGCTCGCCCCACTGTTCAGACGGGGAACGGGCCATAGGAAGGCTTGGTTCTGTGCCATCATTGCCAACGGTTCACCCTCCCCCCCGGGATATTGGAGTTCCCATTGAGAATTCGATATGTGCTATATACAAGAAGTGACGCCCGCGAAACCAGGGCAGCCAGTCTCACACGCATAGAAACTCTCACACACACAGTCATGGTATTTTCTTTATTGACTCTCTCCACTGAAAAGTCAGTACACTCTCGTTCTGAGCGTGCCTGTAATTACAAATTCTGTTTTTTACGAGTGATGGAGAGCGCAGCTCTGGGAGATTATCGGATTGTATTGGATATGATCTGGCAGCTTCCTGGAGCTTCATACACTGTAAAATCCTGAATGTTAATTATAACAGTGTAGAAATTGCCCCATCAATCTTTTTACACAACACATCAACACCCCTTTTGTTTATACCTGATCTTAGGAAGGAAGGTAGAGAAACTATGCACAATTACAATACTCGCCCCCTAGAAGAGCGCGTGTCAAATAACTGTTGCTAGATTTAGGTCCTCTGTGCCAGGGGTGGGAACATGTGAGGAGGTGGAGGGGGGTCACAAGTTTAGTGAACACACATGCATGTGGAAGAGATCAAGAGGCAGGACACTGTGCACTGTGTTTGGAATGAGCCTCCAGTACAAGATGTAATTCTTACATAAGATGGTGATGACAAAATGTTCACAATAAGGGAAGATCCGGGAAAAGCCTGCCGTGTGTGTTTCAAATTGAGCATTATGTTTCCCTATCATAAAAATAGCATCCCATGTCTGAGTATTATTTTCCTCTTTGTTTTGGTCTTTTGTTTGTTGGGGAAACCGATCTACCTCGTTCAACCCAAGGATCCGGAAAAATAACACACAAATTGGTATCATATTTTTGTTGCCTTTGTTCCCCAAATGTTTTTCCCTCCTCCTTAACTCACTGTCCATCTGTCTGTCTCTCTCTTTGTGTCTCTTTGACTCGCTCTTTCTCTGTATCTCTCTTTGTATCTCTCTGCCTCTGTCTCTCTCCCTCTCCCTCAGGTCCTGTCTGCAGTGCCGCTGTGGACAGCTTTGGGGCGCGTCCCGTGACCATTTTCAGCGGTGTGATGGTGGCGGGCGGGCTGATGCTCAGTGCCTTTGCTCCCAACGTCCAGTTCCTCATCTTCTCCTATGGGATTGTTGTCGGTAAGGAAGCCCAGCGGAAACCTCTCCGGTCGATCTATATAAAACAAATGTTTTTTATAGACAGTTTCTGATGTTGACATTGAGAGAGAGTCAGAAAGGGCGCGATAGAGTGGGGGGATGACATGCAGCAAAGAGCTTTGGTTCAGATTCAAACCTGGACCAGCTGCAGGAAGGACCATATAGCCTTATTTATCTTACCAGGGGAGCTACCGGGGCACTCCTTCCAGTGCATTTTATAATGTAAAAGCGAAACCTGGAATGAGTCTGGAGACCAAAGATATGTCCCCCCTTGCCTCGAATTGGCCCCTTACATACAGTAGAGGCCTGGTCCCTTGCCTCGAATTGGCCCCTTACATACAGTAGAGGCCTTGGTGATTGGTTGATATGAGGGAAAAAAGAAAATGAGATGGAATGTCCTTGTTCACACAGTGGTCATGAACTCCTGCCCCGCACAGTAAAATCCAGTGTTAATCTAAAGCTGACAGTGTGAAACAATACGAACCATGACATGATTTTACTGTGTGGGTGGGAGATTTTATAATTATACAAGAACGAAGGGTCAGTCATTAGGTCTAACCACAATGTAAGACAGGCTAACCATCCTCTCCTTCCATTTAGTCAATGCCATTTGCATTTATGCAAAGCATGCATGGTTGCGGTCTAAACTTTTAGCAGCATGTCAGTTTTGTGGCGTCTGTGTTTTATGTTGTGGTGTTGACAAGGCAGAGAAATAATGTCCTGGCCCCATCTGCACGTGACTCTTGATGCCTCTAGTGACACCCCCACTCCCACAGTCTGCCCACTCAGGCCCCATCTCCACCCGCTATCTAACGCTTAGTGACAGGCAAGCTGCGCTCTAGGCCGGTCAACCACATCAACCACGTCAGCCTTCTCTTGTGCTGCCTGGGAGTGGAGGCCATGCATATTTGAAAGGCAGACTTCTATTTTTGGAGAGCCCCTCAGACCATGGCTTTGACTCTGCTCACACGTGCATCTCTGTTAATGCTCATCGAGTGATGAGCCAGATTCACTGAGGGCCAACGTTATATGAAAGGGATTTATGTGTAATTCATCTCCGCCTGCAATGATTTTCTGACTCTGGGCGTACACTGTACAGTAACAGATCTTGCTTATGTGTGTTTGAACTGTAAGCTAATCACAAATATTGCAGACTACACAAACAGCAATATATTGTACCGTATATTCATATTTTAAACAAACGCATCCTGACACATGTAGCAAGCTGCAGATTACGATTACAATAGCAGTTTACACATTTTTAAATGGTGTCTCTCTTTGTTGTCTCTTCCACCCTACAGGCTTGGGCTGTGGCCTGGTCTATGCTGCCACTTTGACCATCACCTGTCAATACTTTGACAAGAGACGCGGCCTTGCCCTCGGCATTGTCACCACAGGTACTGCAGCCTCCTCTCTGCTCTGTGCACTGCACACCACTTCTTTCATGTATGGGCAGCCAGGAATCTAGGGATACCACGGTAAACATCTGTAGCGTAGTAGGCCCTGTGTTAGGTTAGGGGCATGGACTGGTGACCACTGACTCAACCAGATTGACTAGGAATCAAAACTGTAAGCCCCATCTCTTAAGCAGTGCAGTACATTTTGGTCTACAACATCATAGGTTTGGTGTTTGTAGTGCACAACCATCCAGTTATTACACTGTCCGAAGAAATAGAAACGAAAGAAAGAGAAAAACATAGGACAAGACAAAGAAGACTAGACAACATCACCGTCAGGATTACTACTTTTAAGAGAGTGAGATATACTCCAAGCGTTATTTATTAAGTACCCACCGTCAAAGTACAAAAGTCAGGAGGCAGCTAGTTTTCATTAGAGGTGTTAATCTAACATTTTAGCGACTGACCTTTTATATTGAGGCAAGTTGTACTAAATGATGCCTTCCTCTGCCCACCCAGGCACCAGCTTTGGAGCGTTCATCTATGCCACAGCTCAAAATGAGCTGATTGTGCTGTTTGGCTTAGACGGGTGCCTGCTCATCGTTGGAGCCCTCGCACTGAACCTGATGGCCTGCGCCGGCTTCATGAGGCCACTCAACATGCCAGGGTACTACCTCAAACAGAAGGCTGCCCTGGAGCGCAACAACGATGAACAGCTCTTCGAGAAGCCCCCTCTGGACGAGTTGAAGATTGCACCAGGTTCCAGCACCGCTGACCCGGAGAAAGCTCTGATGATGGCCAAGGAGGTGCTCATCACCATCGACGGCAAAGACCTCGTCATCCAGACGGAGAAGAAGCAAGGCGGCCTCCTGGCCACCTCGAAAATCGTCAAAGTCATCAAGAAGAAGTGGCAGGCGTACTCCAAGTACATGACCGCCATAGCGGACATCATGCACGATCGCGTCCTGGTGGCCTTCTGCGTGGCCGTCTTCTTGTTCAGTCTGGGGGCTTTCCCTCCCGTGCTGTTCATGGAGGATGTGGCGCAGAGTGAGGGCTTGGTCGAGGAAGTGAGCATCATCCCCCTGGTATCCATCGTGGCCATCGGCACTGGGGTGGGCAAGCTGGCGCTGGGAACCCTGGCGGACGTCCGGTGGGTCAACAGCATCTACCTGTACGCCTTCACCCTGCTCGGCACAGGCACAGCGCTTCTACTCATACCCATCACTAAGAGTTACTTGGGACTGCAGATCCTCTCTGCCATAGTGGGCTTCTTCTCTGGGAACTGGTCCCTCACCTCCTACATCACCACCCAGATTGTGGGTCTGGAGAAACTGACCCAGGCCCACGGCATCCTCATGTGCTTTGGAGGCTTTGGAATCATGCTCGGACCCCCTGTTGTGGGTAAGTGGACTTTACCTACTGTATGTCTCAAGAAGTAGTTATCAATTATTGTGTAAATTAGTGGTTTGGTTGCTGGATGCTTGTATGCACATGAACTCTTATGAGGTCAAGTTTTTTGATAACTCAAGCATTGGAACATTTATTTGGCTTGGCAGACAGAGTCAATGGGAGTGGGTTAAACCTCTGTAAAGAGTTGGCCTGTGACTCTTCAGCTGACTGCAGCATCTTTCAGGAAACTTTGCTGACTCTGCTAAACAGCCACAATTCATCTTTGTTTCTCCTGTTGTCTAACTTGTCTCTTATTTCGTCATTTCCAGGGTGTTTCTTTGACTGGACACAATCGTATGACCTGGCGTTCTACTTCAGCGGGACCTGCGTGTTGCTTGGAGGATTCACTCTCTTCCTGCTCGCCATGCCCTGCTGGGACAGGAGGAGGTCTGAGAGCAGCAGACCAGACGTCCAGTACACCAGCAGCTGTGACAAAGTGGCCTCTGTAGCCTGAACAACACAACAACCTTACAGTACCATCACCTACAGATGCCTAACAATCTTCTGCTAATAGACTGGTCATACACTCAGCCCATTAGGAGTTTAACCACTCAGACCCTATAGTATGTCCGGGGGCTATACATGAAATCACTTTTCCGGAAATAGCTGATCTACAAGCTCACAATGCGTCACATTACGACACATTGTGAGCTTGTAGATCCGCTGAACGCTCACCCCTTAATTGGGATGCTAAGGTCCATGTGGTTCATTTCTCATTCCTTGACACAGGGAAGTGTTTTCCCTGTGTTTTATTCAGGTGCCAGATTTCCATATACAGAAATACAGAATTACAGTGTACCTGACAAACATTTGAAACACATATACAGTACTATACCAGGCCTTTTTCTCTGGAACCTTCCTGTGCTTCTGACAGTTCTTACGCTGAAATGTACTTGAGAATCAGAAGTCTGTGATGCAGAAGTTTTTATTTTATTTTATTATTGCCTCATTTTACGAGGCCAATTCAGCAACATAGTTAGTCTCTCAGATCCTCGATCCTGTTTACTTGTAGTAGATAATTATTTTCACTTTCATAAAAGAGGCATTACTTTTGGTTACCCTTGGGAGCACAGCATTCTGCATTAGGTCACTACAAGTGTCCTGGTGAATAATGTTATATATATATATATATATATATATATATATATATATATTAGAGCACACTAATGATTGTTCATGTCAGTCTGCGTTGCTGAGCTGTAATGCCAAATTTCCAATTCCAAAGACTTTCCCAGGAATTTCACCTGGAAAACACTGTAGATAAAAAAGAATTGGAAATGTGGGAATGCACTTTAATGTCATAATTATGATTCTGGCTGGTCTTTATGTTTGTTTGTTTGTTTTTCTTATCCTGTTTTTTTTTTTTTTTTTGTAACTATAATGAATCCCTGTGTATCGTACCAAAGCACCGATGACGGTGAATGCCTGTCCGCACAATATGCCTGTTGAACTATCTATATGCCTTGCCCTGAATCAAACATACAGTAACTGTTGTTCTCAGCTGCCTTGACCTTGTACCGTATTTGAACTGTCTGAAATAGTTTGAATCTGAAAGATATACCTCCTCCTGTCTTCGTAATCAAGTCCAAGACCTTCCTGAATAGTTTTATCACATGTGCATAGCAGAGAGAGAATAATCATTTCCATTGTAGCATGCTGATAATCTCTCTCCATTGCATGCATAGGATAATGACCCATTCACTGCATCTATTTTCACCAGGCTGGACCTTGCCAATCTTGTTTAACTGTTCGTTTAAATATGTATGTGTGTGTGTGTGTGTGTGTGTGCGTGCGTGCGTGTGTGCGTGCGTGCGTGTATATATAATATGTGCGTGTGTGAGAGAGAGAGCGTGTGCGTCTGCATACATGTGCAGAAAATAGTTTTTTTAAATAACTCTAAATTTGTAAAGTTCTCTGTTATAATGTCACATTTTATATGCACTGAGCCAGTCATAGATTCACCATGTATGTAGGCCTTCTGTAAAGTTAAATGCTATTTGATTATTTGTTTTTTTTATAGATATTACTATGATTATAATTGTAATGAATACTTTGCAGTAGGCTATTATGGTCACTTGAATGCTGTATGTAAAACTATAGTCTGCTACAGACATCTGCTTTATAGATGAGATTATTTACAATTGAATGTGTAAAACTACAACTGGGATATTGGTGTTTTACTTTCTGTAGAAGTTATTTGACTTATTTTCATACTTGTAGAAGGTGTACAGGGTGCAAATGAAGTACAAGAAATACAGAAAGACAAGAGACAGTGTATTTGGCTGTCACTTAATTTTTTAACTACTTATTTTATATGTCAGTATTACAGTATTTACTATTTATGCCTGTTGGTCCGTTCTTTTATTTTTGTTATTTAAAAATGCCAATAAAAATATATTTGAAATGATTAAGTGGAGTTTACTCATGTCAATAATAGACCCTTTTCAAGCACAGTTTGACAAATACACCCAGCTGAAGGTTATAACAGACCGTTTGTCAGCCTTCTGATTGGTCCCTGAGACTCCCTGACTGGCCAACCAGAAAAAAACATTCACTTTTTGCTATCGGGGGTGGAGTTTGTGCAGTGGAGAATGTTGCTTCAGCCTTTCAAAAACTGTCCGCAGTGCGCGACACGGAGATCGGCCGGTACGGTGATAGCGACGGCAAGCGTCAAGCGATCTCGCTCATCATAACGAATAAGCTTCAACAAACTAGTTCACATGTACCTTATCAATGGTCTAAGAGTCACGATTGGGTACATATAATTTAAATGGGCAGAATTACGAAAAGCCAGCCTATTATGTGAGGAGAAACATTCTCTCTGTCCTCTTCCTAGTACCCAAGATGCAATGCGCTTCTCTTTCTATCTCTTATCCAGAGGATTAAACTAATTAAAACATTTATTTTTCGGGGGAAAACTACTGTTTTGCTATGTAATTACTGTACCTTTTTCTTCCCTTTTTATTAATATCACGTAGATGTGTTTTTTGTGGTACTTTATATAGCTGTAATGAGGCTATGAAGGGAAAAAAAATCGCATCCACTACCACTATAAAAGAATCTGCAAAGAGGATTCTGTCCCACTGGGATTAAACAAATTAAAACATATATTTTCGGGTAAATCCCCTGTTTTGCAATGTAACTACTGTACCTTTGTCTTCCCTTTTTATTAATATCACCTAGGTGTTTTTCCTTTGGTACTTTATATAGCTGTAATGAGGCTATGAAGGGAAAAAAAATCCCATCCACTTCCACTATAAAAACAATCTGCCCAGGGTTAATGTCCCATCATAGTAACAGGGCAGAATGGGGCGGGATTTGCAAAAGGGTTTATTGTGTTGTGTTTCTGTGTGTCAGTGTGGACACACCTACAGTATGAAACACCCACAGCCGGCGTGAGCTGTGAAAATGGTCAATGTCAGTGTACTTCAGTCTCATTCCAATCCATGTTTATTGTTTATAGCCAATAGCTTTACGTTGGCAATGGCATGGTTGCCAAGCCATGCAGTGGTGGAAAAAATACTAAAATGTTTTACTTAATAAGTAAAAGTAGCAATACCACAATAAAAAAAATACTCTGTTACAAGTAAAAGGCGTGTGTTCAAAATGTTACTTGAATAGTATTGGGATAAAAATATACTTTGAAATAGCCTACCAAAAGTAAAAGTATAGGCTACAAACATTTTTGAAAATAGTATAAAATAGGGCTAAAGTGATTAATGTAGGTCTATATGTTTTACAATATAATCAATCATTTATATCTAAGTAACTAGTAACTAAAGCTTTCAAATAATCGGAGTCATAGTGCAATATTTGCCTCTGGAGTAAAAGTTTTGGATATTGGAAATACTCGAGTAAAGTACAAATACAAATACCTCCAAATTGTAGGCTACTTAAGTACAATTATACTTGCACTGTGCTTTTTGATAATATCCGAACATCCTGCGACTGGAAATGGTCTCTACGTTGGTTTAATAAAAAGAACAGAAAATGAACGATTTTCGCACACACTGCATCGACACTAATGAGTGCGTTTTTAGCCTTGTCCTGGCAACCGTCTGAAATCACCATGACTACACTATTATGTCACATGACCAGCAACCTAAACAACTTCCCCGAGAGCCCCGATGGCTGGCAGCCGACGACGCACCGTTAGAATATTTATATTTATTCATTAAACCTCTGTTTTAGAGTGACGTTCCAGTTCAAGCAATCCCAAATCCTGTAGGATCATCATGTCAACAGTTATATTTCACTTGTTATATTTCAACTTTCCAATTGGTGGTTCGTTGGAGCATCACAATATGTCGAGGAGGGAAAAGGACGTTGTCACACTTGGAAAAATGAAGAGCTGTCCTATCCATTAAGCTAAAAAAGAAAAGAAAGGAAAAAGGATGGGAGCAAGTGCCTCAATATCTCTCTGTGTAAGTTTAACTCATTTTGTGCCAGTATTAGTGTTTTTTTTAGGAGATGTGACTAAGCAAATAAGTGTATGCAGGGCTTTTATGCAAGGATTAGTTTTGAATTATTAATGTAGGCTACAAATAATTGAGCTAGTGGGTTAATTAAACTTTGTTCAGTTCACTGGGTTTTCACAATGTTGTAAATGTTGTCATAACATCTGGATTATGTAACTGCATTGCTAAGCAGCTATTCATGACCTCTTTATAACCTGGGTCATTAATGAATAGCTAAGATAAGCAGTCATCATCTGAGTATACCCTAGTATATCACAGGGCATCTCAGTGCAATTATGTGGAGGATCATCACATTCCAGAAAACACTCCTTTTTATGTGATACCTTGAAGGCAGTAATGGGGAAATTAATGATACTAACAGCATGTTCCGTCTCTGTGAGCAGAACGACCCATCCTCTGTGAGGATCAGGAGGTCTAATGTCAAAGTGGGCCCAGAGCCCACTACTCCAGCCCGGGTCCCAAAGCTTGACCTGGGGTCCAGTTCGGTGTTTGGTGTGGCCCTGGAGAGGCTGAGAGAGGATGGGCAGCTGGCCTGTGGCGTACCCCTCGTATTGAGACAGATGGTGGAGTTTCTAGACAGGAATGGTAATAGAGTTGTCATGATGCCATATGTGTACACCAGGGGTCTTCAACAGGGGATCCGGGACCCCTAGGGGGTCCTCAGTGTTACTAAAGGGGGTCCCCCAAATCTTCCAATGTTTTAACAACTTGAACCTTAGTGTCCATATTCTGAGAAAAAAAAAGAGAGCACACTAAGTGAGTGAAAGGTCAAGTTTATTAAGTATTGACAGTTCAAGTGGTTAAATATATGAAAACACAAATTGACATGAATCCAAAATACACTGATGATTGTGCTGTCAAACGATATGGAATCTATGAAAAGGTTGTGGGGGTCCCTGCTCAATCTCCCTCTCAACTAAGGGGTCCTTCGCCTGAAAACGTTGAAGACCCCTGGTGTACACACACAATATTTTGCCATTCCACTTTTAACCGCATGAGTAAATGTTTCTATTTCATTGTCAAATGTGACATTTTAAAATCTTACATTTGACAAAATGCACTCACACCTACCGGTATGTAGACTTTAGCTTTTCTCAATCGCTTGGATGCATTTCTTGAAACTCTGACCTCTTTCTCTTAACAGAGCCCCACCATTAATGCAACTGGCCAATACACTATTGCACTTCTCATTCACACAGAATGTAAAACACATTATCCAACATGATCCATTCGCATTGACACAGTTTTTCACCGAGTAAGTCATTGCATGCAAAATACTATATACCAGGGTTCCCCAATTAGTTTTCCCCAAGGGCCACATTATGTCTAGTGTACCAAGCCGAGGGCCACAACATTGCAGGGGGCGACGGTGGCATTCCCACTACTCCAGCGACAGTTTTCGTCGTTGGCGGGTGAAAATCTTGTATGTCCAAAACTGTTCGTTTTGAATTTATCATTTTAAAAATGATTTAAACTAGTGAAAACAGCCGATCTACAAGCACACAACGCCTCGTGGTGCGAGGCGTTGTGTGCTTGTAGATCTGTTGTTTTCACTACTTTTGTGCGACGGCCTTGTATGATTTGCGAAAGAACGTACACATTTGGAGATGCGAGATTTCCACCCGACAACGACGATATACTAGTGTTGTTGCTGCTCTTATACCACCATTATTACTGGGGTTGGTGGGGGCCAGACAGTAGCCCCCCACGGGCCGCAAATGGCCCGCGGGCCGCCTGTTGGGGAACCCTGCTATATACAGTTCAAGGGGGATTGTGTTTGTACAAAATATAAGGACAGCGTCATGGGTGGTTGAAGTAAGTCACTTCTCTTCACACAGTTGAAGAGTAACCCATGCTGTCCACCCTACAGGTCCAAATGGTGAACACAATACTCACAGGCATACAGTATATATAAATGCTAAAATGTTCCTGTGCACGGTTACTACATTTTGTGTCCAGAAATATTTTACATTGACAGCGACACTAACAGTATGTACACAATCTGTCCAGTCTTATGCAAATACCTTTTAACGCAATGACGATTATTATATACATTTGATGATATTGTGTTTGTATGTACATTGTTGTGATTGGCTAACTTAGTATATCTTGATGCACGTGGCTATCATTTTGATTATTATAGTTTTATGAGAAATTATTGGGGATTGTACTTAGAGTACTTTGGGAATGATGTTAGAGTCTGAGGAAATGCATTCACTAACTGATCCTCTTCGATTCTCAGGAGTGCACCAGAGGGGTCTGTTCCGTCTGTGTGGCTCGGTGGTCCGAACCAGGCAGCTGAGGCTGCGCTGGGACCAGGGGGAGAAGTTGGACCTCCAGCAGGAGGGTGATGTTCCCACGGTGGCCTCCCTCCTCAAGCTCTTCCTCCGGGAGCTTCCGAGTCCCCTCGTTCCAGAGCCTCAACGCAAAGCTCTGGCTCTCAGCTTCACAGGTACACTTTGGAGCCTTTTCCACCGGCAAAGAACCGGTTCTGGTTCTTTCTCCCGCCTATGGGATGAACCAGAGGTGAGCTTTTCCACCGAGAACCGAGTTGGTTCCTAATCGTAAAAGTTGGTTCGCGGCCGGTTCACAAGAACGAACCAAGGTTCCAAGAAAGTTGCCATCCCATAGGCGGGAGAAAGAACCAGAACCGGTTCTTTGCCGGTGGAAAAGGCCCCCATGATTACCATTAGCCACACTACAAAGTACACAACAATCCATAGGAGACATAGTCACCACACATTAGCATTTCTTTCAATTATTTTTGGTAGATTTGAGGAATTTAGAAGGCTCATCACCAGTGCTTATTCTGAAATATTAGTTGGACATATCTAAATCCGTTATTAACCTTTGGTGTGACATAGCGGTTTTTCGACATGTATGGTTGTGCGGCTTGTGCCGTGGATTTGTGGCGTGTTCGTGCTGGTTCACAGGCTAGTCTGAATGGGCTCTGCTGTAAGTGAGCCTGGGTGTGGTATGGGCATGCGGTGGGGTTGGGTGGGGTTGGTGTCCCACCCTGATAGTGGGAGAAATATGTAACAAAAATAGGCTAATGTGTTCACTTCCGGCAGAAAGCGTGAACATTTGCACTTTTTTGTGGGCTGAATTCAAAAATTGACGGATCCAAGCACTTTCCCCATGGGATCTGGTAATAAAATGGGAATTAAAGATTGCTCTAATTCACCCCCCCAAAAAAAGAAAATAATAATCTTCTTCTGTTTTGTAAAAAAAAACATCCCTTGGGCTAAAAATGGACCCTACAAGACCCTGTGAAAAGTGATGACTCATACTAAACCCTACTAAATCATAGTTTTGTGGTTTCCATTTTTAGCCCAAGGAATGTTTTTCGTGCAAAACAAATGCTTGCAATGGATTCAGAATCATGAAAAAACTCTAGTTAGACCCCTCACATGCTACTTAAAGAAGATCCTTTTTTTGGGGGGGGGGGGTATTTTTTCCCTGTATAGTAAGTGAATTAGAGACATCTTTAATTCTCATTTTACGACAAATCCCATGGGAAAAGTGCTTGGATCTGTCAATTTTTTAATTCAGTGCACAACAATAACTCTAGGTGCAAATGTTCACGCTTTCTGCCAGAAGTGAACACCTTTTTCACATATTTCTCCCACTATGAGAATAGGGACTTTAAGCAAGGACGGCTACGGCAGTAGCAAGGACGGCTATAGACGCGTCACCATGGGAACCAAAGAGTTCAGTAAAAGGGGTTAGGAACCCGTCGCCGACGGCTGTTTGCTTAATGATTTTGACTGCTGCACCCCTTTCAAGATATGTTGTGTGACTCAGCACTGTGACTTATTGTCTTGTCTTGAATTTGAAATGTGTAAATAATGTTTTTCTTTGTTTAGTTTTATGTCTCATCAAAATATCAGCAATAGAGGCTAAACTAACCTAAGAATAATTGCAGACTAGATTTCATTTAGAACAGTTGTAGTCTCATGCAATAGGTTGCATTGCTGCTACATCAGCCTATTCTTCCACCAGTTACTGTAAATTCTCATGGGGAAAAACCAAGGAAATTGAGGAGAAAATAGGCTACTCCCAGTGAATGCAATGGAACCCCAAGTCTTACTGGCAGCACCAGGGGAAATGATACCATGATGATTATTATCCCTGGAACCACCTTGTTCTAGTCTTGACAGCGATCTCCCTCCTCTGTCTTCTTACATAAGATGCAGACTCTACATTCAGAAATGGGGAATACGTGCCCTAGGGACCAGCCATTGACTATCCTGTCACCGCCAGTGCTAGATTATGCTATACAGGTTGAGTTCAGGACAGTGTACCTTTTTGCCTGTCATAAGAGACTGCAGAATACTGACTGACAGTAGCCAGCGTGTTATGTAATTTGCTTAATAATTTGGGGTTGTGATATAAAACGGTTTCAGAATCAATTCAACCGCTGCAACTCCAAATCTTGCTAACCAATGAGGAGGACAACACCAAAACGCACCGAAATGAGCAATGTATGCCAGTTGTGAAAAGTAACTAAGCACATGTACTTAGTTTTAGACCCCATGTCATGAGAATGCACAATGGAACAAATTATGAAACCCTTTTGAGTCTATTTGGTAGGTTCCTTTTACTGACAATAGAGGCTTTAGTCATAATCATATCGTGGAGATTTAATTTTTCATGATATCGTCCTCCGTCATGCACTGGGATCAATTCACCTTTTATTTGCTGAGCTGCATATCCGGTACCATTTAAACCCTCTATTGGTAAAAGGTACTTATAATATACCTACTTGATACAGTCTTTTTCTCACTCAAATGTCTTAGCCAAAAAATAGCCGATCTATAAGCTCACAACGCGTTGCAACGCAACACGTTGTGAGCTTGTAGATCTGCTATTTTTTGGCAAATCGTGTTCCTCCGCCCCAGGATAATGAATTTTGATTATCGCGATAATATCGTAAATCGCGATTTCTTTTGTCACAATGATCGTGATGTGAAATTTTCATATGGTCCCATCCCTGTTGTGTTGTAGGATGTGCCGGTGAGGGAGAACTGAACCGGTCTCTCAGAGAACACCTGGGCCACCTCCCTGACGACAGCCTGTGCGTCCTGTCTTACCTCATCCACTTCCTGGCCAGGGTGGCCGCTCACAGCCAATCCAATCACATGCCAGTGGAGAACCTGGCAACCATCTTTGGACCCTGCATATTCCAGTGAGTTGCTGTTTCTAATGACATCACCAAGATATAGGGGTGGGCGATATGGAAAAATACAATATCACGATATTTTCCCAAGCTGTATCACGATACACGATTTCATCACGATTCTTTTTCGCGTTGGTTTTTATGGTTATTTTTCAAGTTACTTGACAAAAACTAGACTGGGTTCCTTTTGGGAGGTCTAAATTGAACTTTACAAGTATGTAACTCTGACAGTATACAAATTAAACCAAATGGACCCTTACGGGTCCATTTGGTTTCATTTGTATACTGTCAGAGTTAAGTGGAAACCTTGACATTTTAACGTTTGAGAACTACTGATTTAGACCAAAATGCAGGTTTAAATTGAATTCTGCAATGAATCTCTGTATTAACGCTTAAACAGTATTTTTTTACAAGGCTCCCTCAATTGTATCACGATATATACGATACCTCTGAAAAGGCATATCGTGGAGACATTCTATCGTCTCAGCGATAATTATCACCCTATCGCCCACCCCTACCAAGATATCTCTCAGAGCACTGATGAGACCTACACCGTAGGTTCTCAAAGGCATATGTTGGGCTTTAATCAATTATTTTCTTAGCGAATACCCTATCGAGTACTTATCTTGAAGCGTATCTTTCGATCAATTTACAATAAGCAAGGACACCACAAGGTGACACATAAAATGCATAGAAATAGTAATCTAGAATTGTAGGTAAATCAATAACCTATCATCAGTATAACAGTAGAATAACCCAAAAATCTATAATCTGCACATCTACATTACATTTTAGTCTTTGCATAAGCCTGGATATATTTTTTATATCAATGAATTGACGGCAAAAATTCTTGGTATGCTGCTGGAAGCTGAACTTGGGTGATTGTGGGCTTGTTAGCACCATTTTATAATTCATCATACAGTATGACCATGTTGTTTGCCAAAACTAACAGATTTTCAACCTACAAAGAAAAAACACATCATAAATCTCAAGAGGGCTCGACTTGCAGAAGACCATTTTCTAAGTCACCACAAACAGGCAGAATATACCGTACAATTCAGCAAATTTGGCTTGACAATCCATCGTTAGTTAACTACATCTGGACGCAGAGTCAAGCCCAAAAGTCTGAATTATGTATCTTTAATTAAACTTTTCAAAAAACAGATGTGAGCAAAATATCTACCAACGTAAATCAATCCCCTGCCTCTATTTGACAACATTCAAACCATCTGTGCATGTTCAGATCAACCACGGGGGCTGAGTGAGGTGGTGTGGGCTTGCTTAGGAAATGGGCGTGGGTGAGTCGATAGGGCAAGCCATGGCGAGACACAGACAAAAAGATACGACAGTCAGACGGACGGAACAGGGCAGAGGTTTGGGCCCAAACTGTCGTCCCCCTCCTGTTTACACAACTCAACCGGCGTTGTAAACAATTACATCCCTTGGGGAGTCAGACACATGAAGTACAGTGCATATGAAGAGCAGGCACACATTCTACAAACCTCCGCTCTCCTAATTTGGGCTCCATTGGAGAAAGATTTATTTAGAACAGAGGTATTCAACGTTTTCAGGCCAAGGACCCCTTAACTGAGAGAGAGATGAAGCAGGGACCCCCTCTACATGCAGATTTTCATCGACTTGTTTGACAGCACTGTCATCAGTCTATGTTGGATTCGTGTTAATGTTTTTTCAGACATTTAGCCACTTCAATCGTCGATACGTAGTAAACTTGACCTTTCACTAGTCTGTACTTGGTCTGCTCTTTTTGACCTCTACACCAAACCTCTTTGCTGAAAATAGCGGATCTACAAGCTCTCAACACCTCGCGCTGCGAGGCGTTGAGAGCTTGTAGATCTGCTATTTTTGGCTAAAGTTCTCCTCAGAATTGGGATGCGAGGGTTCAAAGTTTTTAATTAAAAATAATTATCCTATCACACAAGGATTTGGTGGCCCCCCTGTAGTAACTCTGGGGACCCCCTAGGGGTCCCGGACCCCTGATTTAGAATCAGTCAACACCCTTTCCTCTCCATCCCCTCCTCTTTGCCTCTCTCTCTTTTCTCCCTTTCCCCCCTCTCACCTCCCCCTTGTCCAGGTCTTCTCTGACAGTTAATGACACCCCAGTGGAATTTGTGTTCGGTCACGCTGCACAGTTCTGCATACGAGGGCAAAATGTCATGTGATGTTTTTTTTTATCTCATGTGACATTTTGCGCTGTTAGGAAAGAGTGTGTGTGTGTGTATGTGTGTATGTGTGTATGTGTGTGTGTGTGTGTGTGTGTGTGTGTGTGTGTGTGTGTGTGTGTGTGTGTGTGTGTGTGTGTGTGTGTGTGTGTGTGTGTGTGTGTGTGTGTGTGTGTGTAGTGGTGGGGGTTGTTAGCTGGGAGATAGCCGGATATCCTGCACTGCCTGCTTCTGGTGCATGAGGGAGTGAAGAACAATAAACAGATGGGGACAGATGTGGAGAGAGAAGGAGAGAGAGAAAATCACAGGGGCGAAGGGCAAGAAAATGGCTACTGAAGTGTCATGGACCATGGTGCCCCTCAAGTCAGCGTGAGACACCATTTTTCTGCTGAAATTATGTTATGTTTGCTACAGTATATCAGGTTAATAATTTGTTAGAATAAATTACACTTGTATGGGTGACTCCTGGTAGCAACCCACCCCCCATCAAATATTCCCAATTCGAAAAGGTGAAATCAACCCAAAGAATTACTTTATTTTCAATCAATCAATTACACACCCCAATTAGTTAATTATCTTGTCCCTTTTATTCTTTTAATCTTTTTTCCCCTCAAATGATCCCACCGACCGGATCTGGCCCCTGGGCTGGCTGTTATTATACCTGTGACCGAGCAACCATAAAAAAGTGGCGGTTGGCGTCCTCAAAAAGCCCTTGAACTTCCCTGAACGGATTGACGTAATATCACGCAACGTTGATCACACCGGCATAACCCAGCCTCGTACAGTATATCATGTGTACTTACTGTAAAAACACCCAGTCATGATTCAACTGCGGTGAAGCACTGAACTCAGCACGCCCCGGTCGTGCCACAGAGCGGGGTGTCCCCACCGCGTCACGTCCCAGTACTCTCACATGCATTTGTCACCCGAGACTCTTCCAAAAAGCCTGTGACGCCTCTCATTCATGCGTCCGTTATGTAATCCCCACGCGCAACCCCAGCATACTGTACTGTCCCTCTGGCCCGAACTCACGCACCACACAAACAAACACCTATTAATACCCGAATGTTTCACATTCTCTTCCCTATGGACTCAGGGGTGTCGCACCAATTTCTGGGCCCTGGGTACACATTTTGTGCTTTAACTATTGAAAAATAGGCAGATATACAAGGTCACAGCGCGGCACCGAGCTTGTAGATCTGCTATTTTTGAAAATTGTGAGAATTTGAGCAAGTCTTTGAATATTTCAAATCCTTATAAGGTTTTTTGAAAAACCTATCTTTCTATGTCAGTGGTGCTCAAACCTTTTCATGTCAAGGACCCCCCAAAAATGATATGTATTTGGTCTCAGACCCCCATCTCAAAATATTTAGTCCCAGGGACCCCCCAAAAATAGCAGATCTACAAGCTCGCAGCGCGGCACTCGGTGCCGCACTGTGAGCTTGTATATCTGCTATTTTTCAATAGCTAAAGTATAAAATAATGAAGGCCCCTCCACCTTGGGCCCTAGTAACATAGTCTCACTCCCCCCCTTGTGACACCCCTGCCTGGACTTCCCCTCGAACTGTACTCTCGTTCTGACCCTTCCGATCCGACCCTAAAAACAGCCCCGGAACAGATGGCGGCGGCTTTTAACGGAGCCTGTTTGAAAACAAACAACAACCCCTTCCAGGTAAACACATGAAGATGTTCCTGCTGTGTGGCACTTCCCAGAGCGGAGAGCTAGTTAATCATAACTGTGGAATTATGTAGGCCAAGTGGCTGGAAAGTACACGGTGGGGTGGGGAGGTGCATTGTCTTTTATTTTTATTTTTTGGTGTGGAAAATATTTAGTTTTTATTTGGCACTACTACAGACATTAATAATTTAGAGCGTGTTTTAGTGTGGTTCATCTCGAGGTCAAATATGCCGGTACAGTCACTAGAAACCTTTGCCCAGGGACGTGCTGGCCATTGGGAAAAGCGGGACAACTCCCGAATGGCCAGTTCATTCCCGGCCGGTCCAGGCCGGCCATTAGGAAAAAAATGAAAATAAAATGTCGGCCTTCGTTCCATTTTAGGGGCTGGGCGGCCAACAAAATAAATCGTCACTGTCGGGCAGAAACCTTGTATCTCCAAGTTTCAAATTTGTACATTGTTTCGCAAAGCAAAGCCCTGCTTCATCGTACAAGGCCGTCGCACAAAAGTAGTGAAAACAGCCGATCTACAAGCACACAACGCCTCGCACCGCGAGGCGTTGTGTGTTTAAATCATTTTTAAATTGATAAATACAAAACAAACGGTTTTGGACATACAAGGTTTCCACCCGACAACGACGAAATATAACTCATGTAATTGGCCCACTGGCTCGTCACTTGTCATGATCTGAAATGGCAACTCTTTGAGTAGCAGCAGCGCTATAGAGAGATCTCTCTCTCGATAGCGCGCAATGAGGGCCTCTCCAACTCTTTTTCCCGGGCTGAATCAGGGGCCCAGCACGTCCCTGCCTTTGCCGATGACGTGAGAGTGGCTGAGATAATATTCCTTCTTTATTTTGCTTGACCCGTGATTGTGATGCTTGATATGGTGTTCCATTCGAAGCTGTCAGGCTGAGCTTTGTTTTACCCCTCCTTACTGGCTTTCTCCTTGTGTCAATATTTTCTTCTTCTCTTCTTTTCTTCTTTTTCTTCTGTTCACTTGTGGATTTCTGTGCCGTGCGTGTGCACATCCACTAGATGGAGCCCTTTAGCAGCAGGCTTTGTCAACACACAACACCTTTCAGAGAGGACCTGGATTTGGGCTCCATTAGTGATTAGTCCACATTCATTATTATAATAAACAACTAAAGGCACATACTGTCCTCCGAAGATTCATTTTTAAGACACCTTTTTGGGGTTAGAAATTCATGTTTAATGTAACACTGAATGACATTGTTGTCAGTACTGTACAGTTTTGAGGTACTTTTACTTTACTTGAGTATTTCCAATTTTCAGTACTAGTACTAGTTCTACTCCACTATGTCTCAGAGGCAAATATTGTACTTTTACTCCTCTACAATTATTTGAAAGGTTTCCCAGCAAACATTTTTAGGTATATTAGACGTCTAATATACGTCTAAACTTATACTAGACGTCTAAGTTTATACGTATAAAAATGGTCTACCAGAGGTATAGATATGCAAGTTTTTTAGACGTCTAAACTTAGACTAGACGTCTAATATATGTCTAATAGACGTCTAAGTTTATACCTGGGTCAAAAGTAGTGAAAAAATGCAGAGCATCAGAACAGAACTCAAGCACCAGAGGCATCAGTTTTTCACTACTTTTGACGGCCGTTAAGGTCAGTTTTTCACTACTTTTGCCGGCCGTTAAGGTCTAAATATAGACGTCTATTAGACGTCTAAATTTAGACCCAGGTATAAACTTAGACGTCTATTAGACGTATATTAGACGTCTAGTCTAAGTTTAGACGTCTAAAAAACGTGCATATCTATACCTCTGGTAGACCATTTTTTTATACGTATAAACTTAGACGTCTAGTATAAATTGTTTAGTGGGTTAGCTACTAGTTACTTTGTAGATTTGGATTATTATTGCAAAACTTACATGAACAACTTCAGCCCTATATCCACCTGTTTCCGTGAGAATTTACTGTAGCATTATGTGTGGAACACATCCATACTTTCATACTTGAATGCCGGACTTTTACTTGTAATGGAGTATTTCTACATAATTGCAGTATTGACACTTTTACTTAAAGGAGTAGTTCACCACTTTTCAACCTGTCTTCATATAATAGGTCCTCACTAATGTTAATGATAAAATATCACAATTTTTTTCTACTCAGTCCAAGTCTCCTAGGAGAGCTGTGGGAAGTTCAGAATCCATCGTCTTGTGACATCATCATTTTCCAAAAAAAAGAATTTAATCAATATTTTGGAAAAAAATATTTAGATTTTTATTATCGCGAGAACAATGGCTTCCACTTTAAAATTGCAACTTTTCAGGAATAGAAAGCCTGCAGTTTCTATAAGCTGGATTGGCAATCGATGATGTCACAAGACGATGGGTTTCTGACCTGCCCACAGCCCTCTTCTGAGAAAAAAGAAAAAGCTATTTTTGAGTGAGGACCAATTATATGAACATAGGTTGAAAAGTGGTGGAGTGCCCCTTTAAGTATAAAAATGTGAGTACGTTTTCCACCACTGATTGTTGTGATCTTGTGTCTTTCTTCCTGCTCTGTAGTGTCCCAGCCGGGCCCAAGATGCTGGACGACCAGAATGTGTGCAACGGCCTTTTGCTCCACCTTCTCAGACACGAGTCTGTCCTCTTCAACAGTCCCCCGACGGAGCTCCTCCCCCCTCCGTCACTCAACACCCCCTCCTCATCACCCCCTCCCCCAGCTCTCTCTGCACTCGCTGGCTTTGAGGTGAGTGAATTACCAACTATACTTGATTCATAATCGATCCCAATTTTCACCATGTCATTACAGGAGAAAAGTTTTCAAAAAACGTAGTTTTCAAAGAAATAGATGCTATTTATACTAATATACTAAAATACTAATTTACAATTAAACACTGTTGTTTAATTGATTGTTTGATATAAAAACACGTTTCTCAATTATTTGATGAATCAAAAATAATTATGAATAGTATCCACAAGTTTCCGCGGGAGTTTACTGGAGACTATCGGGACCAAACTTCCGGGTTAACAGCAGACATACAAGCTCACGTCGTGTCGCAGATGCAACCCGTTGTGAGCTTGTAAATCGGCGCCGGAAGCTCGGTACAGACGTCTGCGCAGTGCACTATGGGGCGTTGGAAACTCGTGGATAATCGTTTAGAATATAAATAATCAACCACAGCCATAAGACACATCAATTATGCCTTTCAAATAACAGCAAAGCCTTGCTTTCAATCTACTTTGTCACACTTTTACCAGACAGACAGACACCGAAGCACAATTCTGGTCAACCCTTTTTGACATTTTCAGAAGCTCAGATCATCCAAACCAATGGTGTTTGAAGTTTTTCAGTAAAGCTGAGGCAGAATTAAGCAGTTGTGTGTGTGTGTGTGTGTGTGTGTGTGTGTGTGTGTGTGTGTGTGTGTGTGTGTGTGTGTGTGTGTGTGTGTGTGTGTGTGTGTGTGTGTATGCGCGTGCGCGTGCGTGTGCGTGTGTGTGTGTGTGCGTGTGCGTGCGTGTGTGTGTTCTTGTCGTCATTCCCAGACATCTTCACAAGGCTGTCAGTCAGAGCAGAGCAGTGTAGACTGCTTGGAGGGAGGAAGCTGTGCCTCGGGCTCGTTCACCAGTGTCTCGCACTCTCCCAGCAACAGGTACGACCCTCACCTCACTTTCAGCAACTAACTTTTCAGTTGAACACATACAGTATGTTGCTCTTCCAGTTGAAGTTGTCTACGAGAAACAATCACTCAGATCAGCACAGATTTTGTTTTACAATTTACTATAAGCTTGTACTATACTGTAGCTCTGTGCCATTTTATAACATCCAGATCTTTCCGTGGAATGTTCAGACAGATATTAGATATGAAACTTCGGTGGGGGGGAAAACATTTTGGAAAAGTGGTTAACAACCGCGTATCTATGCATACAAACCGTGTTAATGAGTTTCATCTGCACTGCGACCTGAATACACACTAACCTGAATAATGTACAATCAATTGTGCCATTACTTTGACTGACATACATGTATATCGTCACTGTCGGGCAGAAACCTTGTATATCTAAGTTTCAAATTTGTATGTTTTTTGGTAAAGTAAAGCCCTGTTTCATCACACAAAATTGTAGCACATAACTAGTGATAACAGCAGATCTACAATCACAATAGATCGGCTATTTTCAATAGTTTCAATCATTTCTAAAATGATAAACACAAAACGAACGGTTTTGGACATACAAGGTTTCTACCCAACAACGACGATATGCAGAGGGCCCTTATCCTTCCCCTGCCCCCTTTTATGACAGGGCAGTCATGCAGGATCATGAGATGTCATTTCTGGGAATTAAGGCCAAGCCCTGAAGGGCCCTCTCTCTGGACAGCAGGACTGGTCCAGTCGTTATATGAAAAAACCTAAAACAAATTGCAATAGTAGCAAACTCAACTGATTTTGTATCCTCAATATGTCCTTATAGTGAGGGGAAAAAAGTCCCAAGGAATCCCATCAGGGGAAAGTTTTGAAAACGACCTACCTACCTTCACTTACTATACACTACACTATAAAGGAAAAAATGACTCCCAAAAAATCTGCTTTAAGTGGGATGTGAGGGGTCAAACTAGGGGTTTCCCAAGGAATGTTTTTCGTGCAAAACAAATGCTTGCAATGGATTCAGAATAATTAAAAACCCCTAGTTTGACCCCTCACATCCCACTTAAAGCAGATTTTTTGGGAGTCATTTTTTCCTTTATAGTGTAGTGTATATATAGTAAGTGAAGGTAGGTAGGTCGTTTTCAAAACTTTCCCCTGATGGGATTCCTTGGGACTTTTTTTCCCTCACTAAGGATACAAAATCAGTTGAGTTTGCTACTATTGCAATTTGTTTTAGGTTTAGCCTAATTTTGGCCTAAAATTACTGGACTAAAAGCATAATCATTCCTACATGTCTCAGCATGTTCCTCTTTCTTTTATCATTCTCAGACCGGGACGGCACTTCTCCTTGGGAAGTCTTGGCCAGTATCTGACTCTGGGTTTTTACAAGAGTGCCTAGAACACAGCGTTAGCGTTCTTCTTAAAGGTCCTTATTTTATGCAGTTATATACGTGTATGATAATAATTGAGGCTATGTATAATAATAATGATTCATTTAACTTATAGAGGTACTCAAATATGTTTTAACTTTATTAAAGCAAAACATTTGTGAAATATAAAAGGGATGCCCAATAAAAAAAGAAAATCGTCATTGTGTGCTGTGTGACCATTACAAAATTACCAATACAACAAATGTAGTTTTCCATACTCTTTATACGTGCTTTCTTTATACAGCTCTGACTCGTATCATATAAATACTGAGTGAATGATTCAATGGTAATTCCGAACCTATTTTTAGATAAGCCACAGGCCGTCAGTAAGTCAGTCAGTCAGTCAGTCATGTCACGTCAATTTAAGGAGAGGTGATCTGTTGACAAGCATAATAGGAACTCATTGCTACTGAGCATTATCCCCCCAACACCCCAACAGGAGGCAATGATGCTGGCCTCTGCAGTCAACACAGCACTATTATTCCCTTTGCTGCCTCTCTCTCTCTCTCTCTCTCTCTCTCTCTCTCTCTCTCTCTCTCTCTCTCTCTCTCTCTCTCTCTCTCTCTCCCTCTCTCCACAAAAGTGGTGTTTAAAAATAATCTCCACTGCCATTGCTGGTGGAAAGAGCAGAAAAGTGGAACGATGGCAAATTGAACCCGCCTAGACAGACTGCATATTAGCGGCCATCTGCTCCGGAGGAACTTTTCCCACTTAAAACTTGAGGATCTAGTGCGGAAAAAAAGGAAAAGGGAAAAAAATGAATAAAAGCAGTTTTTGCCATTGCAGTTTGCTAAGTGCCGGGGATGCGTCTAGAGCAGTGTGCTGACTCTATACTGGTTGCTTCTGAGGACAACATGTGACTCTGCGTTCACGTGCATTCACTGATTAATACTGTTGCTGTCTGTGGAATGTGCTTGTGTGACTGCGTGTACAGTATGTTATTTATTGTGGAGATGAAAACTCTCTCTTAATTGTTCTCAGTTTGTAATGGTACCTGATCTGGCATCAGTATCCTCCTGTATAGCAGTGGTTTTCAACCTGTGGGTCGGGATCCCCAGGCGGGTCCCCAAATGATTTTATGATTATTAAAGGAGTAGTTCACCCCCAAAATGACTTTTTTTCCTATTGATTACTCATGCCATGGAGAGTAGAGTTCAATAATATTTTTTGGTTTTTGTCACATTCCTATGACAAAAATTTGATTCGAGTAAATTTACCCCCATTGATTCCGGATGGGGAACCGTTTCGAAACGGGTCCCCATACGGAACAAATGGGGGTAAATTTATTGTTATCACATTTTTGTCTTAGGAATGCGACAAAAAACTAAAAATATTATTGAACTCTAGTCTCCATGGCATGAGTAATCAATAGAAAAAAAGTCATTTTGGGGGTGAACTACTCCTTTAACTTAATGTGCAAAACTGTTTTCTCACTCATCAGTAAACAGGGCTTTTTAATACCTCTAAAATGAAAAATTAAACATTGGCCAAATTGGCAAATATTACAGGCAGAAGTTGTGAAAATAGCCGATCTACATGCTCACAACGCCTCGCATTTTGCGAGGCGTTGTGAGCATATAGATCTGCTATTTTCCCAATAGAACCGTGTTATACAAAATGTAATGCTTCAACTCTTAGTGCTCGTCAGGGTGGGGGTGGGGGTCCCCAGTTAAAATATTATTATTTTGGGGGTCACGGCCTGAAAAGGTTGAGAACCACTGCGGTATAGCACGATAAAAACCATTATTTGGGTGTTTATCACTGGCAACATTATAATGGAAGCCAGATACAGTACCGTAGCTTCTCCACCACCACAGACTATGAGTACAGTATATTGTGGCACCTGCCTCAGCTAGCTGAATCATAGCTAATACCTCCACCACACCATGCTTATGTGGATTCACTTTTTCACTTCGTTGCTCCATTTTGGGCAAGGGTTAGAGTGTTGGCCATGCAGTTTGGTCACATTTTGTAGTTTGATTAGTAGACTGTTACAGGATTGGATCTGTCATGCTTATCCTTGTATCTGGAGTCTGGACCTCTAGACTTAACACTCAATTTGAACAATGCCTCCAAAATGTGTTATTCTTTTTAACCATGTTCCATTGCTAAGGCGGTATACAACACAATACAAAATAACAAAAAAATAGATAAATATAAAATAATTATCAGTGAAAAAAGTAAAACGCGTCTTTAAAATCCCTGACCTGATATTTCAAAAACACAAATCATTCAGGTAATTGCTAATATGCTACAGCTATACAGTAATCACCACTGTCAAATGGTCAGTAGAGGAAGGCCTCCACACATGAATTGTGCTTGTTGGACTTCCCTGTAGGGTTTCTCCATCTGTGTGTGTGTGTGTGTGTGTGTGTGCGTGTATGCGTGCGTACGTGTGTGTGCGTATATGCGTGCGTGCGTGCGTGCGTGCGTGCGTGCGTGCGTGCGTGCGTGCGTGCGTGCGTGCGTGCGTGTGTGTGTGTGCGTGCGTGCGTGCGCGCGTGAGAAAGAAAGAGAGAGAGGAGAGCTCTGTTCAATGACCTACTTCCACCTGCATTACTGAGCTGCCATTGGCTGACCAACATGACCAACTGCTGCTGTACCGGTACATGCTAAGAGATGTACCGGTATGTGTGTGTGATGTGTGTGCGGTGTGTGTGTGTGTGTGTGTGTGTGTGTGTGTGTGTGTGTGTGTGTGTGTGTGTGTGTGTGTGTGTGTGTGTGTGTGTGTGTGTGTGTGTGTGTGTGTGTGTGTGCATGCTGTACATGGATATGTGTGTCTTTATGCATCATAAGTTCAGGCTACTTAGGAACAGGCATGCTGTGTGTGTGTGCGTGCGTGCGTGCGTGCGTGCGTGCGTGCGTGCGTGCGTGCGTGCGTGCGTGCGTGCGTGCGTGTTTGTACTGTAGGTCTCAGTGTGTTTAATGTAGAGCGTGTAGAGTGCAAGCTCTTCCGCTGGGTGTCTCTCCATTTGGCCATGAACTTTGCAATGACAGCGCTGGATGCGGGTTGCCTCTGTCCGCCTCACGTATCATGTACTGAATGTAGTTTGAACGATAAGCTAGAGTTTGTGACAAAGGGATGCTTTTCCTGCCTGTTCTGTTTCAGCGCACACAACACCAACAACGGAGCTGCCTTCCTTCAGGAGTAAGTGAAATAATTCTGATGGGGAACCTTTTGAGAGCCTGAGATCCACATAAGAAATGTACCTTGTCATCCCTACTCTGGGGCGAACTTTTGACAAAAATAACAGATGTACATGTTAACTTGTAGACCAGCTATTTTTGCTAAAGAGATTTGGTGTGTTGACTGAAATACTAGGGGATCTAGTATAGAGCCCTGGGGGTGACCTCGGTCAACTTTGATATACTGTAGGGTTTAAGTGGTTTTGGCAGATGGGGACCAATCAGACCTGTAGTTTAATTGTTTTATCCTTTAGTTTTAAAGTGTTTTTCTATTAAAGTTGTTTTTACTTTTTAGTTTTCTCTTGCCCCCATGTAAAGCGTCTTTGGGTACTTAGAAAAGCGCTATATAAATCTGAGTTATTATTATTATTATTAAGATGCCAGGGGGCTGATCTTTGGTCAGTGTCATTATCACGGTCGACCGTCGCATACAAGTGGTAAATTTGAAACTAATGAGTTTTCAGTCCTGTGCAATGCTGTATTCCACTTCTAGCGACAAACCAACTCAAAGATATTAGAAGACTCATGAAGAAAAGAATGTTCTATCAGTGTAGTACTTGTACAGTACATGCTGACCGTTTCTTATTCTGTGTCAATAATCCTAAGCAAATCCATTTGTTGTTGTTGTTATACTGTAGCCGTGCTGACTTATTAGGAGTTACAGATCTGGAGGCAGATATGAGAGGATATAGCATTAGATAACGTTGTTTTGTCGATCACTGAGGGGAAAACACATGTTGGACTTGAGGTGTTGTTTTTGGTCTTTTTGTGCTGTTTTAGCTGGGAGCAAAGCATGGGACATGCCAGTATTAGGAACAACAAGTACAGTTGACTCATGCTCTGGATTCATCTTTTCTGTACAGTCTGCACAGAAAAGTTTATCATTTCTCATTTGACTTATGATTTGACATATAAGCCATTGTGATTTTTAAGTGTCTCTTTTAAGTGTCTCTCTCTCTCTCTCTCTCTCTCTCTCTCTCACACACAGTACACACACACACACACACACACACACACACACACACACACACACACACACACACACACACACACACACACACACACACACACACACACACACACACACACACACACACTCACTCTATCTCACACTTTTTGTCTCTCTCTTGTCTCTGCCTCTCTGTCTCTCTCCCTCCCCATTCCTCCCAGCCAGTCGTGATGGTGTCTCCGACGTCAGCAGCAGCAGCAGTCAGGAGCAGATCCTAGACCAGCTGGAGGAGAGAGGGGATGGTGAGGCGACGCAGGGCCCCACTGGCCCAGGAGCAGCACTGAACGGACCGCTCCAGGACAAGCAGGAAGGACACATGGAGATGGACCGCACCACTGGACAGTGAGCCTCCCTGTCACTTCACATTCACTTCAGCTCAGCTCAGTATGATTTATGAGGGTGGATGTCACGCGCAACAGTATTGCCGGCACATTCAAACAAGTAAAACGTACCGTCATTGTCGGGCACAAAATCTCCAGGTTTCGGATTTGTATGTTTTTTTTTTCTTAAAGTAAAGCCCTGCTTCACCATACAAGACTGTCGCACAAAAGTAGTGAAAATAGCAGATCTTCAAGCACACAATGCCTCGCAGTGTTATTGTGCATGCGTGAGTGTTTCTCTCTATCTCTCTCTCTCTCCAACTGGTCGAGTTCCCTACACACTGAGCTCTATACTCATTTGGAAAGACTGTCACTTAATATTTTGTGTTTCCTTCTGTGAAGCAGGACGGGTTCAAATCATGAGATGCTGACGTCCGGCTCAGTGACTGAGGAGCGGATAGGGGAGAGAGAGGCTTCGGTCACATCCATCAGCCATGACGGTGGCTTCGTGGTGAGCATCCCTGAATCCTCTCCTCTCCTCTCATCCCTGAATCTGTCTTTCTTTGCCTCTCTTCCTCTTCCTCTGCCTCTTCCTCTGTTTTACAGATGCGTGACAACTAATCCGGCCGTAAGCTGTGAAACATATTCAGCGTCAAATGTTCTGTGTCACATGCTGTCACATGCAAACCGCAGAGATGTCTTTGCTACTGTACTGTACTGTACTGTACTGACATGAGCATAGTTAACGATACTAATGTTTCTACATACATTTGTGCATACTGTACATGCAGAAGTACATTCTGCACAGGTCTCAAAACTCATTGTGACGCTAATAAATATTCTGAAATCTGGAGACCGGGGAACTATATTGTACTTACTCCAATGTTTTGAATTGTTTCAGGGTACAGCAGGTCCAGAACAGATCACTCGATCTACTACTGACCACAGCGTAGCAGAGGAGGAGCGGCAGAACCGATCCCAGAGCCAGGGCCATCACATAGAGAGGTGGGAGGAACACCCTTTATTGTAGGTCAAGGGTCTTCAACAGGGGGTCCGGGACCCCTGAGGGGTCCTCAGAGTTACTACAGGGGGGGGCTCCAAATCTTTGTCTCTTTTTTATATTAACCACTTGTATCCTAGTGTAAATTTTCTGAGAACTTTGGCCAAAATCGCAGCGCGAGGCGTTGTGAGCTTGTAGATCTGCTATTTTCTGCAAAGAGGTTCGGTGTAGAGGGGAAAAAGAGCAGACTAAGTACAGACTGAAAGGTCAAGTTTATTAAGTATTGACGGTTCAAGTGGTTAAATATCTGAAAACACAAATTGACATGAATCCAAAATACACTGATGATTGTGCTGTCAAACTATGGAACTATATGGAATCTATGAAAAGGTCCCTGCTTCATCTCTCTCTCAACTAAGGGGTCCTTGGCCTGAAAACATTGAAGACCCCTGTTATAGGTTAGCGGAGCAGTGCCTTCAGCCACGGCTTTCATTCCAGTTCAAATAACTCATTGGCTAGCCAGGGGACCTCGCGTGGAGCGTAGAGCCAGCATGGTGACAGTGTCAAGCTGCCACTGTGTTTGTGAGGAATCCACTTCCACCTCATTGATATCAACCATGAAGACGTCATAATGTTATTCACAGTGTGGATGACTGTCTGAAAGCTGAACTATATATAGACAGAGCACACTGTGCAACTGCTGCCAATGGCCCAGAATAAAATACATGTATGGATTACAGATACAGGCACACCAGGACATGCAGTGCAGGCCCATGGGCAGAGATGTTAATGGGAGAATGTTTGGGTACACAGAGTTTCTTTCCACAGCATCATGAAAAAGAAACTTTGATTTTGCATGCATTGGCCTAGTTTAGTTTTTGATTTGATTAGTTGCATCATGTTCAATTAAGTCAGTAAAGTGAGGTTGATTAACCAATGTGCCATTTGTCTTTTAGTCTGCTGAATCATACAGGGAAGCAGACTGTCAAAAGAGTTGGTCTGGAGACAGGGGACGAAGAGATGAAGGTAACTTGTATTCCTCTGTCTAAAGTCTATCACTAGTAAGACGCCTCAGGGTGAGGTCACGCCTATTCTTGGCCATCTGGCCAGTGATGTATATCGGACCAGTTACCCTTATATGGAGATCCATGTACTGTTTATAGTACATCCCTTTTATACCCATACATGGAGATCCCTGTCTGAACCAGCCGCACAGATATGGGCTGTCTTCCTCCATATATGGGCATTCCCATATGAAGTCCTGTCAGATATGGGCTTAATGTTGATGACATCAGGGATCTCCATATATGGGCATAAAAGGGATTATGTTAGAGTGGTTCCCATGACATCACAACATACAATATATTTTATGCCCATACATGGAGATCCCTATCTGAACCAGCCACACAGATATGGGCCATGTCTTGGCCATCTGGCCAGTGATATACTGTATATCGATGACGTCAGGGATCTTCATATATTGGCATAAAATGGATTCTGGGGAATACCCATGTATGGACTTTTACATAGGTGATGTCACCTGCGATATCACCTGTGATTTCACAGTGATGTGTCAAGGGAACCAACCCATAGACTGTAAAAATGTGTACACACTGTACTACACACACGGCTTCACGTCTACACGCGGACAAGCTGTGACATTTCTCATGGTAAACGGATCAAGATCAACAAGATCAAAGTAGCTCTGAGATTCAGCAGCTTCAGGCTTGGAGCCTTTTCAAATCGAATGCACAACACATTATAGGATCCCTGTTTCTACTGGGCAGGAAGCCAGAAGTGAGTCACAAGATGACAGGATCTCAGACAAAGAACAGCTTTAATATGGAAGAGTGTTAACGCTGTGATATTGACTGTAAAACAAGTTTGACAACCATCAATCCGGGCACAAAGGACAGCTGCTCATCTGATCTGTACAGTATGTTGCAAATCAAATTCAATTTCATACTGCTATGCATGGTTATTCTGCTACTGATTCTAATACTGAGTGGTGACATTAGGGCCTGACACACAAAGATTATCAGGTCAACCCGGAAAAAAGTAAGTAATTAAGAAATCACAGATGGACTTCATTTCACAGGGGAGAAGAGTAGGAGATGGCGGTTCCCCTGATAGACAGAATAGGTGCAGAGGCGCGAGCAATGGCATTGGCGTGAGTCACTCCCTCCATCTCTCTCCATCTCTCTCCCTGGTTCTGCTCTTATTCTCACATTACACTGACTAGTTAACACTTTCTACAACAACAGAACTGAAACCTCCAGTGAGTGAACGGGGATTTACAATTGTGTGTGCAGCATGTGTGTGAGCGTGCCTGTAGGCCAGTCACAATTGTGACATAATCGTAGAATCGCAATTATTTGAGGTAATCGCAATTATTTTGCATAATCTTCTCCATGTTGAGAAATGTTCATATAGTTTCACACACTTTAAAAAAAGTAGTGGAAATAGCAGATCTACAAGCTCACAACGCATCGTCTATTTCCACTATAAATGTATAAAGAATAAAGTTAGTAAAATGCCAGTCATTCCTTTATTCAGTTTATTTGTCTGCCAAAGCCAAACAGAATTGTAATTTTTATTCATACTCTCCAGTGTTATCAGCAACAAAAACACAATTAAATCGTTAATCGCAATTGTTTGTGTGACAATTAAACGTTGCGTAAAATGTCATAATCGTGACAGCCCTACATGCCTGTGTATATCGGTTCAATGATGGCAGGCTCCCTCCTTCGCTCCCCTCCTTGCCCCCTCCTTCCTCCTCTGTGTGACGCACGAGAGCTGTGCTTTTTTTTGTGAATGAATGAACAAGAGGGGGGCGGAGCCCCAGGTGTCAGCTGCAGCCAATGATGGTGATCATGAGGAGGATGATGCCGATGCACTAGATCCCAACCACCACCACCACCACAACAACAATTCTGTCATTCTTTCTAATCATAATTCAACAATTATTTTCATTTTCACACACACAGCCTTCTCTCTGCAGCAAAACATACAATTCAGTTAAATTCAAAGGGCTTTATTGGCATGAGAAAACATATGTTTACATTGCCAAAGCAGAAGTGTACACAGTACAATACAATCAATCAATATAGTACAATCAAAATAAATTATATACAATTTAAAGGGGTGGAACAGTTTTCATGTATGAAGATTACTCGATGCAGAGGATGCAAGGATGTATACACCATGATCAGTAGTCTGCAGCAAAACATACCTACTGGTACGTCATGTCTACATAACCCTGCGTGGCAGACCTAGATAATGACTCTGCACACAGACGCGCATGAAGGATTCCCGTCTGCCTGCCAGTTACTTCTAACACAACGATTCTCAACGTTTTACAGTGTAGACATTTTTTATCACATTTTATCACACAGAAATCCATGGAATTCAGTAGGTTGAGAATCACTGCTCTAACAGACAACGTTACCATGGAAACGGCTCGTCATGTCTCCCACCCTCCCTCCATGACCATGCTCTCTCTCTCTCTCTCTCTCTCTCTCTCTCTCTCTCTCTCTCTCTCTCTCAAACACACCCTCCACATGCTGTCGTGAGTGGTGTTCCCGCCGCCTTCTTCTGCCTGTGATGAATAATGCATGCAGAGTCGCATCGCTGGGAATGCCGCTGAACAAGAGGGGAAACCGTAACGGACGTTGGAATTCTCTCAAGATAGACACTCACTCTGGGAATGGGAATGGGCACAGCAGCAGAAACTGCTCTGGATTGCTGACATGTTTGGAATCTGATCGGGTCACTGATAAAAGGAATAAGGGATTCTTGACTGGGTGGTTGACCAACTGGTGGGCTTTACTGGCCGCTGATCCCAAGGAGATCCGACTGGACCTATAGGAGACTGTTGAGCTGTTCTTCTATGACTGATTTGCGGGGTAGGGTCAACTCTGCATTTACTGTAGGCCCTACCCTACTGTTATGAAGACCTTTTGCATTGTCAGATTTGTATGCTGAAGGATTCGCTTCTCTTTGCGACTGGGGCAACTTTACTGAGAACTTCTGCCCCCCCCTCCCAACCCCCCACCCACTCTTGACACTATCTCCCCCGAACGCAATTGCTCGCCTCACCCACCGTGTCTCCTCGCAGTCCAAGAACTGCCCAAAGTTTTTTCTAGTGAAGGCAAGGATTTCATCAGCGAAGCGCAAGACATTGATGATCCCACAGCCCTCCCAGCAAACCACACCAACACCTCCCCGACCTGTTGTTGCGACGGCTGACCCTGAAGGCATGTTTTGCTTCTGTTTCCAGAGCCCCTCCCTCAAGCTGCAAGCCCTGGAGGCTGAACTGGACTCGCCACCACCCCCTGTTGACCCCCAGGATGTGGAACACCAACCTGCCCACCGGCAGGCCCTCTGCACTGGGGACCTGAGCCTGCCTCTGTCCCCGTCCCTGCTCACCTACTCTCCACCTGCGTCACCTCCACAGCAGGGCCAGGAAACAGTCAACGTATCACCGCCTGGTAGGAGAAGCTACTTACTTCCTTACTTTTTTTGTACGGCTTGGCTCTGCAAAATGCTAGCCATCTATGACTACTGTAGGTCTGTGTGTGTGTGTGCCGTATATGTCTGTCTTTCTGTCTGTCGAGAGCAAATCACCCAAACCACTTGACATCTCAGTGCCTGGCTGTGGATGAACGCTGCAAGTGGTCCACATGTTTTATAACTTACATTTTAGAATGGAAGTCCTTGGGGCTGTGATTGTACTGAAACCTTGCACAATGTCATTCGTTCATTCATTCGTTCATTCAGTGGGGGGATTTTTCTGAGCCTTTATTTGACAGATAGAGTGTAGAAACAAAGGAAGCCCAGAGAGCAGGGGGAATGACATGTCACAAATGGTCTGGCCAGGCAGGAACCAAACGGGGTACTCACTGTCAGGCTTTAGAGCCTATGTGGTACTGCATACTCTATTGTATGCCCTAACCATTCGGCTGTCAGAATGCCCCACCTGGACGGAACTTGGAGTCATATGTCATACGCACGTCATAGACGACCAACATAATAGGTAACTGATGACACAGGCGGTTGTCATGAAGTCCAAAATTCACTTTGGACTCATGCCATTTCTATGTGGACTCCAATATCTACATGATTTCCTAATTGTGTTGATCATAATGAGGCAGTTGCATGAAGATGAATGACATGATTGTTGCCGGACAATTCTCCCAGCCCTTTATCAAACCAAGCTCTGCCAGTGTTTTCTTCCAAGTACCTAATTTCTGTAGCTGCTCCTATAACATACAAACCACTTGTGTAAATCTAACCGTGCCAGGATATCCTAACGATTACACTTTAATAGACGTTGATCTCATCGCATATCACTTAATACTCCAAATAGTTCACCCATTCACCATTTATTTATTCAGTCTTCCTAAGATGCCCTACTTCACTTAGAGCTACTTCACTTATAGTATGTATATGATACATACAGTAAATGTTTAAAAACTAGTTTAGCACACATCGTGAGCTGTATCGTTTTCCTAGAGTCTTTTTTTAGGAGTGTTAAGTAGCAATGCACAAGATACAATGTTTTTGGAGCATCTCTGCCCACACTGTGAAAGCTGCAGGATGGCACAGTAGGCAGAGCATGAGGTTCCCTGACATGTCTTGTGTCTTTTCCTTTTCTTTTTTTATCATCGTATGTGTTTTATTACCTTCCTCTCTTTTTCGCCTATATCCGTCTCCCTCATCACTCTTTTTGTCTACTCCCTCTCTTCCTCAACCCCCCCACACCCCCTCACTCCCTCATCCTAAATCCTCAGTCACATGTTCCTTCCTTCCCTCCCTCTTTTATTTGATAAATCAAATTCAGTTACACCTTTTAAATGCAGGCGACTCCAAGATATAAGTGATATGATCGCAATGATTAATTACATCAGTGTTTCTCAAACGTTCAAATTTCAAGGTCTCCCCTTAACTCTGACAGGGTTCAAATGTTGCATACTGTCAGAGTCAGATTTACAGAGTTGTAAGGGTCAATTTAGACCCCCATACAGGAACCTAGAGAGTCCCTGAAATCCACTTTGAGAACCACTGAATTACATAATAAACCATCTCTCTCTGTCTCTGACTCTCTCTGTTTCCCCTCTTTCTTTCTCTATTTCTCTATATCCATCAGTCTCCACTCCAACGAGGCAGACGGCTGTGTCTCTATTGGATGGGATTGCGGGAGCCAAGACTCAGGATAGCCCACCAGGCACCGTAACCGGACCCAGCCCCAGCCCCGGCTCCAGCCCTGGCCCTTACAACAACAGCCCCCTCTTGTTGCACGTCTCCATGGCTGACTGCCCCGTGCTGTCGCCCCGCTGGCCCAACCTCAGCCACAGCCAACGCTACCACCTGGACCCTGACGCCGCGCCCTCCCCGCCTTGCTGCTCACAGCACATCAGGATGTAAGACAACAGGACAGGGCCAGCATGACTGTTGGACACATCGTCAGCACCATACCATAGTCATTAAAATAGTCTGCACTATAGTCATCAACATAGTCAGCACCATAGTCATTAACATAGCCAGCACTAGGGATGGATCTGGAAACAAGGACCCGCTACAAACTCGATAATTTATTGAGTACCTACCCGCCGGTATTAATAAGCTTTGGGCTTATCAATCCTGTTATCGAGGATTGCGGATCATGACGTCATGTTTAAACAATCAAGACAAGAGGCGATCAAGAAATCATTGCAGTACTATTCATAATATAAAGCCATTTAACACTTATTGCACACTAATGAATGATTGTTTTAATGATATTTAATGAAAATATTTGTTACTTTTGTCAATATTGTCAACTTCATAGATGGTGGTCAGCCACAAACTCACCAAAACCTGGCCAATAATAAAAGATACCAGTTCTGTTCAGAATTTGTCGTCTCACATCTTTCCACAAAATATTAGAAAGCGCTCAATAGTGGGCTCGATAAAAGCCCGGCTCAATAAGCAGGATCGATAAGGTGCTCATTATCAATAAAAATGAACGAGCACCATAGTACCTGGTCAGCACCATAGTTATTAACATAGACAGCACATGTCTCATTACTTCTCACTTCATATCATGTCTCATTGCATATCACTGCATGTCTCACTACATATCACTGCATGTCTCACTACATATCACTGCATGTCTCACTACATATCACTGCATGTCTCACTACATATCACTGCATGTCTCACTACATATCACTGCATGTCTCACTACATATCACTGCATGTCTAACTACATATCACTACATATACAGTATACATTACATATGATGTAAGACAGGACAGGACCAGTATGTGTGGGGGACATGTTACATAAGTGTGTACAATACAGGGGCCATTGTGTGTGAGACATTCATAATATACTGTAGTTGTAGTACATCAGACAATAGCACAGAACCATGTATATAAAGTACAGTACAGTATTCTGGAGTTTCTGTATTATATTTAATTAATCTTAATTAAAATGAATGATTAAATATAATGCAGAAACTCCAGAATACTGTACTGTACTTTATATACATTTTGTATGTGCACGCTTCTACTGCTGATCCAAACTAGGAATTGTTTGACAAACCCAACAATTTATTTTTAAAATCAATTAATCTGTTCATTTTCTGTGAAAATACAAAATGATGTGAAACATCTTGCTTTTGCTTTTCTCAAATCATCACTGAAAATGTGCATAATTCTTTCTATTTAATACCACTGAACACCCTCAGATCAATACCAGCTGAGCTCCACTTCCTGGAGAAATGCAATGAATTGTCCTCTTACTTTAACTATAATATTTCAATGATCATAACATTACAATGGTGTAATCACCACTCAGTGACACAATGCCAGCACTCTTTCCAACTTCAATCCAACATAGTGAAATACAAGTGGTGCAGCATAAGCTCTGCGACATGTGTTCTTGACCCAATGCCTGGAAAAAAAAGTTTTTATCTGTTTGATTGATTGATGATTGATTGATTGATGATGTCCTGGTTATTGTTAATGCCTAACACTCACTAGGGATGGGACGATATGAAAATTTCATATCACAATTATTGTGACAAAAGAAATCGCGATTTACGATATTATCACGATAATCAAAATCCATTATCCTGGGGCTGAACATTTGCCAAAAACGTTGGCAAAGACATTTGATAGAGAGTGAAAAAAGGACTGTATCAAGTATGTATATAAGTTCCTTTTACCAATTATACAGGGCATATGCAGCTCGGCAAATAAAAGGTGAATTGATCCCAGTGCATGACGGAGAACGATATCATATCACGATAAATGTAATCCCCAAGATACGATTATCGTGAGTGTTTTTCATCACGATAAACGATAATATCGCTTATCGTCCCATCCCTACTCACTACTCTCTGGAATCCTTCCCACAGATGTCAACAGGGGCGTCACACCAAATTCTGGGCCCTGGGTACAAGGATTCACTGCGGGCCCCCCATGAATGTTAACTATTGAAAAATAGCAGATATACAAGCTCACAGCGCGGCACCGAGTGCCGCGCTGCGAGCTTGTAGATCTGCTATTTTTGAAAAACCGTGAAAATGTGTGCCAAGAAACCTATGTTTTCATGTCAGTGATGCTCAAACTTTTTCATGTGAAGGACCCCCCATCTCAAAATATTTAGTTCCAGGGACCCTCCCAGAAGCAAAATTTGAGTTACAAATGTTCACTTAAAAAATACATATATTCAAAGATTTGCGCACATTTTCACGACTTTTCAAAAATAGCAGATCTACAAGCTCGCAGCGCGGCACTCGGTGCCGCGCTGTGAGCTTGTATATCTGCTATTTTTCAATAGCTTAAGTTACTAGGGCCCCTCCACCTTGGGCCCTGGTAACTCAGTCCCACTTTCCTACCCCTTGTGACGCCCCCTGGATGTCAAACATTGTCTCACCACCGCTGCTGTTGTGTTCCTCCCAGGGCCCGATGCGCTGTGCGTACGGAGCGTCAGGACGGAGCCAGAGAGTGTGTGTCCGTCTCCACGCTCAGCAGACACATCCACACCGTGAAGAAGAGGATCAGGCTCTTCGAGGACTGCTTCGAGCAGGAGAGGCACTACAGGGTGAGGGAAGGCGGGTCAAAAACTCATCTCGTTGGTGTGAGATGGGGGTCTGTGGCCAAATATACATTTAAAGGACAACTTTGTTTTTTTTACAACAAGGGTTCATATTTTAGATAGTCATTAGAGAAAAGAAAAGATGAGTGTTAAAATGTTTTCAAATACTTCTTTCAATCATTTTAGTGATTTTTACGATTTTGATTTGCATGCATGCCCCCAGTTTGGGGGCATGCATGCAAGTTGCTAAATATGTATTTTTAGACACAATAAGCCCATTCCCAAGAAGCACCGCAATCTTTCATGGGCAGATGTGACTTATGGGGGCTGTGGTAAATAGTAACAAAGACATTGTCAGCTTATGTCTAAAAATACATACCGGTATTTAGCCACTTGTACGCATGCCCCCAACCACTGAAATCAAAATACTAAAATGGCTAAAACTATAGAAAGCAGTAAATGAAAACATTTTAACACTCATCTTTTCTTTTCTCTAATTACAATCTAAAATATAACCCTTGTTGTAAAAAACTTAAGTTGTCCTTTAATTGTGGGGGTACTTGATGTACTGTGTGTGTGTGTGTGTGTGTGTGTGTGTGTGTGTGTGTGTGTGTGTGTGTGTGTGTGTGTGTGTGTGTGTGTGTGTGTGTGTGTGTGTGTGTGTGTGTGTGTGTACAGTATATTACTCTGGTTCTGATTACTTGTTATCTTGCTGTGCTGCTGATGCTTGATGGAGATCACCCAAAAGCCAAACACTCCCTCTAGTGGATTATCAGAGACATCACATTTATCATATTTTATTTTTGCAGGAACAACAGAGGAGGCTCTTATATTAGCAATATGGCCTGTTGCAGTGTTACAGTGAAATACAGATATGCTGCATCCAGCTGTATTTCAGGTGTAATTATGTCCAATTACCATGACTGTGCATTACGTAGGGCATTCACGAATAGAGATTTTTAGTATTTGAATTATTCAACCTCAAAGTATTCGAATAGTCGAATATTCGACAGGACTGGCCAAACTGGCCAAACTGTCAAATATCAAGTAAGCAAGAGGCGAACATTTAGTAGGGGAGCCTATGTATCAGATTCTGTTGGCCGTAATTTTGGAATGTTAATTTTTGGAGACATGTATATCTTGATTCTTGGGGTTCTCAGAATGCCAAAAAAACATGTCTCCAATTTTTCTTTTTGGGTTTAGCTGGTGTAATTAGCATAATTAGTCAATTAATTGCCCAAAACAGGAAATGGCAATAACTTTGCTTCTAGGTAACTTATAAAGGTGATCTAAGAGTCTAAGTCGATGTTTGTGAGGTCCAGAAATTAATCTGTTACCATTTTGAAGTCATACAAACTTTCCTAATTAGCATAATTAGCATAAATTATGCAACAACGAGGTGAAAATAAGCAAATTGCTTATTTTTTTCAGTTTTAGTCAACTTTGAAAGCTTCTCACAGACTTTAAGATGTAAGTTTACAAATCATCAATTATCATCATCCTATAAATAAATCATGCAACCCTGTATCTGTGTAATAATTACGTAATAATCACACCAAAACCAGAAAGCTATATTTCTTTGCTTCAAGTTAATTAATAAACATGATCTTACAGACAGTGTAAGTCTGTTTGCAAGACTAGAAAATATTCTCTTTCCATAACTAGGATATCTAACCTTCCCTTATTAGCTTAATTTGCATATATATCCTTCATATAAAATAAAGAACAATATGAGAAATGGTCACAGAATTATCAGATTGTTTATTCTCAGAAAATATTGTAAACACATTTAAATAGAATGGTCTCCATCTTTTTGTCGTCAACACCAATTCCCAACACCAATGCCTTGCTTACATTACAACACACCTATTCATCTGCCCCACACATGCACATCTCAGAGCAGTTAAAACGTTAAGATCGACAAGAACAATGTGACACGCACTGGGATTTCTTGCAGCCACATTTGATCAGTTGGGTATTATGGGTAATGGTGGCTGGAGCTGGGGGTTCCCGTGTTGTGACTGGCACCAGTTGTTCTCCCTCAGCCTCCATCCATATTCAGTTACTGGTGGTATCTGTGGGTTATGTACTTGGTCCTGACTCCTCATACCATATTGCCTTGTAATGGGAACGGGCAATGGCTTGATGTAATGCTCCTTGTGTAGGTGGCAGCTTATCGGCTTCTAATTGGTTCTTTGTGAATAACCTCCACCTGAGCTCATCAACATCCACAAGATTTGTACCGGGCTTGTGCAGCTGGCAAACAAATGTTTCAACCTTTTTTTCTGTGTCAGAACTGAGCTTTTTTTAATACCTAGTGTAGCAAATGCAAATGGGAAAGCCATCATGGATCAAGACATGTTCCCAGTGGGCTGACCACTTCATAGCCACACTGGACAGGAACATAGTGAGACTCATGTAGTATTTGACCGCTATGGCATTGCATCTTCACTGAAGGATGCCACATGTAAGCGACACCAGGTGGCAAGCCCCCTACCACTTATGATGTGGAAGACAACACACCGATAGGGAAGGTGTCAGAAAAACTATTCTTGTCAGGTATCCACACCAAAGATGAGCTGATTGTCTATCTTGCTAAGAAAGCCCTCCAACTCTTCCAGGGAAAACCCAACATTATCATAATCAAGGCAAGATGTCCACTCAAACTCTATTGATGTACAGTAAAACATACCAGGGTATGAAAACTTCCATGCCATCATGGAACTGACCAGACAGGCCATTTTGTTTGCAAGGGAAAGTTAACCTGTTGGCAAGCTCTAAACCGGTGTCCTGTGGAGGTGGTATTTGCATTTGATACTCTAGGCACTACAAAAAAGCTCAGTTCTGACGCAGAAAAAAATTTATAATAAGATTTAAGCATTTGTTTGCAAGCTGTACGAGCCCGGTACAAATCTTGTGGATGTTGGTGAGCTCAGGTGGAGGTTATTCACAAAGAAACAATTGGAAGCCGAGAAGCTGCCACCTACACAAGGAGCATTACATCAAGCCATTGCCCGTGCCCATTACCAGGCAATGGTATGGTATGAGGAGTCAGGACCACGTACATAACCCACAGATACCACCAGTAACTGAATATGGATGGAGGCTGAGGGAGAACAACTGGTGCCAGTCACAACACGGGAACCCCCAGCTCCAGCCACCATTACCCATAATACCCAACTGATCAAATGTGGCTGCAAGAAATCCCAGTGCGCGTCACATTGTTCTTGTCGATCTTAACGTTTTAACTGCTCTGAGATGTGCATGTGTGGGGCAGATGAATAGGTGTGTTGTAATGTAAGCAAGGCACATCTGTTGGGAATTGGGGATGATGACGATGGAGACCCTTCTATTTAAATGTGTTTTCACAACTTTCTGTAAATATTAGAATAAACAATCTGATAAATCTGTGACCATTTCTCATATATATATATATATATATATATATATATATATATATATATATATATATATATATCCATCCATCCATCCATCCATCTTCAACCGCTTATCCGGAATCGGGTCACGGATATATACCGGTATATATATATATATATATATATATATATATATATATATATATATATATATATATATATATATATATATGTGTATATATATATATATATATATATATATATATATATATATATATATATATATGCAAATTATGCTAATAAGGAAAGGTTAAATATCCTAGTTATGGATAGAGAATATTTTCTAGACATGCAAACAGACTTACACTGTCTGTAAGATCATGTTTATTAATTAGCTTAAAGCAAAGAAATATAGATATTTCTGGTTTCGGTGTGATTATTACATAATTATTACACAGACAAAGTGTTGCATGATTTATTTATAGGATGATGATAATTGATGACTTGCAAACATACATCTTAGAGTCTGTGAGAAGCTTTCAAAGTTGACTAAAACTTAAAAAATGCAGCAATTTGCTTATTTCCACCTCATTTTTGCATAATTTATGCAATTTATGCTAATCAGGAAAGGTTGTATGACTTCACAATGGTAACAGATGAATTTCTTGACCTCACAAACATGGACTTAGACTCTTAGATCACCTTTATAAGTTACCTAGAAGCAAAGTTATTGCCATTTCCTGTTTTGGGCAATTAATTGTCTAATTATGCTAATTACACATGCTAAACCCCAAAAGAAAAATTGGAGACATGTTTTTTTTGGCATTCTGAGAACCCCAAGAATCAAGATGTACATGTCTCCAAAAATTAACATTCCAAAATTACGGAAATACATAGGCTCCTCTACTAATTGTGAAAATAGCGGATCTACATGCTCACAACGCCTCGCAAGTTGTGAGCATGTAGATCTGCTATTTTCACAATATTTATCTGCGGAACTGAGTCACATTAAATGTAATACCTACAATTCCAAGTGCTTGTCAGGGTGGGGGTCCCCCAGTTCAAATATGTTTATTTTGGGGGTCACGGCCTAAAAAGGTTTGAGAACCCCTGGTATAGAGCATTAACAAATTCATCCACCAGGGGCATTGACAACTCATTCTTATGACTTCCTATCCCGCCAAGCTTTAAAAACGATATATTTTTTAAAGAGAAAACAATAAAGATATTTTAAAAAAGTGAATATTCGACTTTGGTGAACAACGTCGAATAGTGACTTTGATATTTGAATAATTTGGTGAATGCCCTACTGTGCAGTACGCAAGATTATATAATACCTGCACCTGGTGCAGAGGGCTGTTTGTAGCAGTGATGTAATGCCTGCACACGGTAATAAAGGTTGTTTGTTGTCGTCACTAGCCGGCCCATAATGATAAGACGGCTCATCCAGAGGTGGCCAGACTCATGAAAGAGCTCAGCAAGAGCCGGAAGCAACTCAAAGGTCAGACACACGCACACGCACACACACACACGCATGCACGCACGCACGCACACACACACACACACACACACACGCACGCACGAACGCACACACACACACACACACACACACACACACACACACACACACACACACACACACACACACACACACACACACACACACACACATACTGCACAGTCAAAGTCACAGACAGACCAGTAATGCCCTTTAAAGGACAACTTTAGTTTTTTACAACAAGGGTTCATATTTTAGATTGTCATTAAAGAATATAAAAGATGAGTGTTAAAATGATTTCATTTACTTCTTTATATTGTTTCAGAGATTCTTATTTCAGTGGTTGGGGGCATGCGTACAAGTGGCTAAATATGTCATTTTAGACAGAATAAGCCCATTCCCAAGATATAACACAACCTTTCATGGTTGGATGTGACTTATGGGGGCTAGAAGTGTTACTGTAAATAGCAATGAAGAAACTGCTTGCTTATTGTGTCTAAAAAGACATATTTAGCCACTTGTACGCATGCCCCCATGCGTACGCATGCCCCACATTTTAGCACGGTAAACACGATAAAACAATAGAACGAAGCAAATGAAAACATTTTAACACTCACTTTTTCTTTTCTCTCATTACAACCTAAAATATGAACCTTTGTTGTAAAAAAACAAAGTTGTCCTTTAACGTCATAAGCCTGAAGCTTTTGTAAAAATAGCTGATTGAGCTTGTACAGTATCGTCTATTTTCTCCATGCAACACTGTCATACAACGTGCAGAAATTAATCACACAACCATTTATTTGACAAAAAGTACAATACTTTCAACTGAGTTGTGTCGAGGTGTTGAAAAACACCTTTTTCAGTTGTAAATATTTGTATTACATATCATATTTTTGTTGAGAAACAAATGTCAAAAGGGTCATACGTAAAATTATAGATTAGCCTCATAGGATCACACAAATTATGCATCTGTTTTACTGGTCATAGTTGAGCATAATTATCCTTTTTTCTTGTTTGTTTTGTTTTATGCTTTACAATATACTGTACACACGTTAACCCTGGTGTCCCTATTTTGGGCATGAATTTATTGCCACAAATTCTCAAAAATAGTGTAGGCCTATATGCATAAGCACGCATAGGCCGGTAATTATGCTTCCAGACAACCCCAAAGAACTTCCTTAGTGTCACGTGAAGATATCACGACTCATAATATTCTTAAACCAAAAGCATGATTCCAGTTCAGCGCGTCTCTCTTCCCCTCCAGACATGAAGACAAGACAGTATACAGAAAGTACACTCAGGGAGCCCAGGGGCTCCTACAGCTCCTGTGGAGACCACCAGGGGGCTCCACTGAGCGCCACAGAGCCACAGCACATCAGCAGGAACAGCAGGCCCAGCCTGGAGGCCACAGTCCTCACGCTGAACAACAGGCTGAGGGACAGACGGCAAGAGCTGGGCCTGCCAGATAACATCAAGGTAGTTCAATCACACACACACACACACACACACACACGCACACACACACACACACACACACACACACACACACACACACACACACACACACACACACTAGACTAGGGCATTCACCAAATATTCGAATATTCGAATATCAAAGTCACTATTCGATGTTGTTCACCGAAGTCGAATATTCGCTTATTTAAATTTTTATTGTTTTCTCTTAAAAGAAATAAAAAGAAATAAAAAAATAGGCCGTGAAACCCCAAATAAACATATTTGAACTGGGGACCCCACCCTGACAAGCACGGCGTTGTGAGCATGTAGATCGGCTATTTTCACAATGTTCGCCTCTTGCTTACTTAATATTTGACAGTTTGGCCAGTCCTGTCGAATATTCGACTATTCGAATACTTTGAGGTCGAATAATTCGAATACTAAAAATCGCTATTCGTGAATGCCCTAACACACACACACACACACACACACACACGCACACACACACACACACACTGTACACTCGCTATTTCCGGTGCGCGCAGCCGTCTTGTGGCTCATACTTGTGTGGCCAGTGGTGGAAAAAGTATTCACATCTCTTACTTAAGTATAAGTATCGAATGAATGAATGAATATTTTTATTTTCTTGTCCGGACAATTTCTTGACCCATGCCACATGGGATCGTAAACAAAAGACAAACATTCCATTGCAACAGCCCATAATACACCCAGTTTTGAGCAGAACGCATACAATACATAATTCATGTGGGCTTGCACATATAGAATATATAAAGTTAAAAATGTAAGTTCATCTATTTATAGGTCTCCCTTCTCCTATCCCAAGAGATATTCAAAAAATGCAAAAATCAATACCGGAATGTAGAAATATTCTGTTACAAGTAAGAGTCCGGAATTAAAAGTATTAAAAGTAAGTATTGGACTGACATATACACTCTCATAGCTATAATGTCCAAATGGAGAATGTGTTCCCACCTGAAGAATCAGATGCTTATTCAACGTTTATTCATGTTGAGAGTGAACACCACTGGGCAGACACACAGCAGTAGTGGAGTCATACAGACAGTGCTGCTGTTGCTGCTGCTGCGAGCGTGGACCTGTGGTCAAATGTAGTACTACTGAAAACTGAAAATAGTAAAGTAAAGTAAAAAAAAAAAATACCTCAAAGTTGTACTTGAGTACAGTACTTGAGTAAATGTACTTAGTTGCTTTACGCCAGGGGTTCCCAAACTTTTTTGTCTCAGGGCACCCCATAAATATCTTTTTAATCCGAGGCACCGCATACATTATAATTTTCACTCCCAGCACCTTATATTTATAGCATATCGTCGTTGTCGGGTGGAAACCTTGTATTTATCATCTATAAAATGTACCAAACTAGTGAAAACAGCAGCTGTTTTCACTAGTTTTGTGCGACAATCTTTACCAAAAGACGTACACATTTGAAACTTGGAGATACGAGGTTTCTGCCCGACAGTGACGATATTTTAGTGATTATGTTGCGAGGAAAACGTTGAGATAATAGCCATTTTGGTTAGAACTGACTGAAAATAACCTCGTACTTCAAGTTTAAAATGAGACTAAATATTTTTTCCAAGTGTCCAAATAAATTCCAAACATTATCGAATGATCTCGCGGCACCCCTGGACTGCCGTCGCGGCACCCCAGGGTGCCCCGTCACCCACTATTGAAAACCACTGCTTTACGCCACTGTGTGTGGCGGACTTCCTTTCAGTGTGTTCTGTACGCTCTCATCTCCAGGAGATGACCCACTCCCAGATGGCCCTGGAGAAGAGCAGCCTGCAGAAGTGTCTGCTCTACTTTGAGAGTGTGCACGGCCGACCGGTAAGACCTGGGACCTTGTCTTCACCTGACGCATCTGTCTGTCTGCTTCATGTGTTGGGCTGTCACGATTATGACATTTTACATGACGATTAATTGCCACTCAAATAATTGCGATTAACGATTTAATTGTGTTTTTGTCGTTGACAATTACATTTCTGTTCAGCTTTTAGGCATTGAAGTTGCACGTGGCAGATATGACACATAACCTAAATATACAAAGAAATGAAGGACATATTTGACTTTCTTTACACTTTAAAAAGAACTTTGATAGTGGAAATAGCCGATCTACAAGCTCACAACGCGTCGCGATGCGACGCGTTGTGAGCTTATAGATCTGCTATTTCCACTATTTTTTAAATGTTTGAACATATATAAACATTTTTCAACATGTAAACGATTATGACAATTATCACAAAATAATTGCGATTATGTCAAATAATTGCGATTATGTCAAATAATTGCGATTAGACGATTATGTAATAATTGTGACAGCCCTATTCATGTGTTGAGTTCATTCTCTTCTATTTGGTCTTAACTAAGTGGTTCCTTTTGTGTGTGTGTGTGTGTGTGTGTGTGTGTGTGTGTGTGTGTGTGTGTGTGTGTGTGTGCGTGCGTGCGTGCGTGCGTGCGTGCGTGCGTGCGTGCGTGTGCAGAGCACCAGACAGGAGCGGACACTTATGAAGCCTCTGTATGATCGGTACCGTCTTCTCAAACAGCTGCTGCTAGCTTCCACAACTACAGCTACACCAGTCATCACCACCATAGTGAGTTGCCTACTGAGTAAACACAAAAACTGCTGGGGTGTTTTCGGTGTGCGTCAGAAAAAACTGTGTTCTGCTCTGCCACATCTGATTTTCTCTAAAACAGAAGCATTGCCACAAACATTTCTCTCCAACAGAAGCATTTGTGTGTGTGTGTGTGTGTGTGTGTGTGTGTGTGTGTGTGTGTGTGTGTGTGTGTGTGTGTGTGTGTGTGTGTGTGTGTGTGTGTGTGTGTGGTGTCTGTGTGTGTCTGTGTGTGTTTTAAATATATATTGTTTTCGTTTTATTATTTTCTAAAATATACCAAATACCAGTCTGATACAGTAGGTCTATCTACATTGTAAAGTTCTCCTACCCAAGGGAGAAACGCTCATTGACATTTATTCATGAATCCAGCCAGACTGCTTTACGGCCATATAACTAAATGCTAACGTTATCAAAGCATTCATCAGTCAATATCCTGACCACCAGATATTTCCCCTGCTCTACAACCCTGAACTACCAATCAATAACAACTGCCACTCCCTGGCGCACAGTGTTACATAGCCTCTGTTCTTTGATGTAGGTATTTTCAGTATGCTGCTATCTACTTGATAATAATCATTTCAATGCAACAACACAACTTACCTATAGTCAGCATTTGTTTTTAGGTTTTTAGAACCTTTTCTTGACTGATTATTTAGTTTCCTAGATAGCATTTGTTATATTGCTGTTGATGTATTGACATATTATCCTGTTATTATTGTGATGTTTTATCTGCTTATTGTAAGTCGCTTTGGATTAAAAGCGTCTGCTAAATGCCTAAACTGTAAACTGTATAGCAGTACAGTAAGCTATAGTTCCAGCTCACCTCAAAGCTGCCCCCATTCTCGCCATACTCAAAACCCACCTTTTCAGACTGCTAGATTCTATATGTGCAAAGGGTGAGTTTGTTCGAGGGTGAGTTTTATGGTATTCCGTAGAGATCTCCATTACTGTGGGGTTATTCCTGGCTGGAGCTCTCCTTCGTCTCACCAGCTGCTACAGCTGTGCGCTGTACAGCAATCCAAATGATTCTGCTCATCATATTGTTTAATATGGCACGTTCCTGTTTCAGGAGGAAGAGGAGAGCTCTGATGAGGACTGCGTGAGACAGCGGAGCCCCAGACAGCAGCCACACACATCCACGAGGTCTGACGAATCTCTTCATCTGCCTTTCCACGAGGTGTCCAACACACCACAGGTGTCCCCACTGGAGGAGGTCAAAGATCTCCAGCCTCATGTCGTGGCAGTGGCAACGCTACACGAAGCCTCCAGGTGTGTGGCGTGCATTCCAATAACTTGACTGCGTTTAAGCCTAATTTATTCTATAGTATGTCGTACAACCTCAGCATCATGGTTAGTAGCGTGTCAGTAGCATGTCAGTAACATGGTTAGTAGTATCATGTCAGTAGCATGTCAGTATTGTGGTCAGTTATGTCAGTATCAAGGTCAGTATCATGTCAGCAACATGGTCAGTATAACGTCGTTGTCGGGTGGAAACCTTGTATCTCCAAGTTTCAAATTTGTACGTTCTTTCGCAAAGCAAAGCCCCGCTTCATCGTACAAGGCCGTCGCACAAAACTAGTGAAAACAGCAGATCTACAAGCACACAACGCCTCGCGGTGCGAGGCGTTGTGTGCTTGTAGATCGGCTGTTTTCACTAGTTTAAATCATTTTTAAAATGAAAAATGCTTAACGAACGGTTTTGGACATACAAGGTTTTCACCCGACAACGACGATAATCATGTCAGTATCATGGTCAGCAACATGGTCAGTATAATCATGTCAGCATCATGTCAGTAACATGCCATTATCATGGTCAGTGTCATGTCACTATCATGCCAGTATCATGGTCAGTATCATGTCAGAAAGCTAAAAAGTCTTCAAGGACCATACCACCATCAATAGGCTTCAAGTTGGCCTATTGCCTATTCACAGCTTCGGACATATATTGGCTATCCTCCGGTCAGTGGTGGTAAAAGTACTCAAAAAGTAAAAGTATGAATACTGCAATGTAGAAATACTTTTGAATTTTGAAGTAAAAGTCTGGAATTCAAAATGTACTTGACCTTAAAGTAAAAGTACTCATTATGCAGAGTGTCCCATTTCAAATGTATAAACATCTTTTGAAAATAGCAGATCTGCAAAGCTTGTAGATCGGCTATTTTCAAATGGACATTTATATAGGTGTATATATATGCAAGCCAAAGAGTACATCTTCATGATTTCACTGATCACATGACCCCACAATCAATCCTCCAGTTAAAGGCAACACAGAAGGGGGTGACCTTTTTCTTATTTCCACCCAACAACTCTAAGGTATATTAATGAAATAGTTAAATGTTGAAAATGAATGGTATTTCCCTTTAATGTGTGTTTTGTAATAATACTCAGTCTACAAAGTAACTACCGTAGTAACTAAAGTCATCAAATAATTGTAGTGGAGTAAAAGTACAATATTTGGATTTGAGATGTAGTGGAGTAGAAGGAAGTATTAGAAAATGGGAATACTCAAGTAAAGTACAAAGTACAGTCCTTAAGTAAATGTACTTAGTTACTTTCCTACACTGCTCGCAACTCACTTAAAAATGCTCGAAATCTTTATCCAGAGCAGCAGCAGCATTTATTTATAACATTTGCTGCTGTGAATAAAGATTTGGAGTTTGTTTTTCATGATTTGCATTTTGGATCCACACCCAAAGATGGAGGATGTGTGGTGTGTTATTTTTTGTCTTTGAATACTCCTCTCGCTGTGTACATAGGTGTGAATTACTGGATCACCTCAGGACGACCAGGCTGGAAAAGCGTCGGCTAAGCCAGGTGCTCCGAGAGTTTGAGGAGCATTTCTACGCTCATACTGGCCGGTAAGCATTCCGGAGGTTCATGTAACCCGGTGGCGTCAGTTCAGCAAAAGCTAGGGTATGGCAGAGATGGCAGTCCTCATGGAAAAGAGGCATTACATTTTGTATAACACGGTTCTATTGTGAAAATAGCAGATCTACATGCTCACAACGCCTCGCGCTGCGAGGCGTTGAGAGCATGTGGATCGGCTATTTTCACAATGTCTGAAAAAGACGAGTTTTGTCCGTTTTTTACACAGGTTTCTGTGGTTTCTTGGGTTGGATATGGCAGCCCCGAATGGTTGTTCAAGTGCAGCAAAACTTAGCATGTTAGTAAACTTGCCACAATTAACAATAATGCATTGCACCTGTGCAGCTGACCTGGGAAACTGGGAATTTACCATTTTGTTAAGATGGGGAGAATAAAAGTGTGGAGAATATAATTATAATACCTTGTTAAAGTGACCATTTTATTAAATTTTGCATTTTTTTATTTGCACTTTTATTTTCCCCCTGGACCCAGGGTATGGCAGATGCATACCCCTGCCATACCCAATTGACGCCCCTGATGTAACCCGGCCAGCACTGTACAGTGTGTACACACGAGACACAGGCACTCCCATCCTCTTCTAGGTTTTTTTGGCATTTTATTTAGTCTTTTAATAAATTCAGAACATTTGGTTTTTCATAGTTCGACAATGCCTTCGTGTAAAATAAAGGAAAGAACATCCACGAAAAAACAAAAAAGTCCCATCGTTAATGGTACAACAGCGTGATGCACACTCACTTAACGAGAACACAACACAGAGAGAAGTACTCAGGAGAGAGAGAGAGAGACAGAGAGATGGAGACTCGGAACTGTACACCTCTTTTCATACTGTACACGGTTAGCAGTTCTCCAAAGTAAAATACAATGTTTTTTTTTTATGTTTTATTTATTACAATACACACTGTACAAAGCTATCTGAGTAAGGCAACACAGGGGCTATTGACCAGTTATGGGATCTGCTGCAGTTTGTCTGGAAATTATAATAACAAAAAAAAAAGAAGATTTTATCTTTTCATCTCTATTTCTGGCCTCACTTCCTTCTTATTCTTTTTTTTTTTTTTTTTTTTACTTCTTCTTCTTCAAGGCCTTGTCAGAAGGAGGACCGTGGACCAATGGCAGAGGAGTACTGCCTGTACAAGAACCTCAAAGCAAAGCTCCGTCTACTGGACGCCCTGCTCAACAAACAACAGGAGGACTCAACCAAGACCGGTTGAGGGCCACTCACAGTGGGACTTTTATTTTGAAAACAGCTTTTAGGTTTTAAATAAACTGTCAGGCCTGTCAGAAGCTGGTGTTTCATGCCATGCTTACTGTATGTTGATGCACTTTAAATGACATTTGACTCTGGTGTCTGAACACAAGAACACGCCAGTAGAACTGCTGGTCGCAACAGCAGATTATAGTCCCTAAAACACACCCCTTGTTGTACATGACATGTTTATAACATCCTATTATAAACGCCATGTAGCACTAGTCCATCTCATGACATGACAAAATATACCGATAACTAAGCTGTTGTTAGTTACATGTTTGCAATTTCTAAGCTTATGTATTTTATGGCACTTTGTTGCTTTCACATTTTTCCCTTGCCAAAATACTGCTTTTGTACAACATGGTACAGAGTTTATGTGGAAACACTGCTTTTTTTTCTTGTAAAGTGCGATCTTGGCAAGAGCGTCTTAAATGTTACACAATCATCAGACAATCTCATAGAATGGGGTTGTGCAAGTCAATAGCTTTTTAGTTATACATTGTGCTATGATATGCAATAGGAATTTCATAGTTGATATGAATTGTGACAGTTCAAGTTACATTGGGGGGCGTGGGGGGACATTGTACTGTAAATGTTGGCATAGTAGCGCAAGTTTCTCCTGCAGTCCAATCCCTCACTCCTTTTTATTTTTTTGTGAGTACAGTTAATTTCCCCCCTAAATGCCATTCTTGACAATGTTCAGAGTGTTTGATATTGTGCACTTCTGGTTCATATATTTATATATATATAATATATTATATATATCAATAAAAAATAAATATTTTTTCACACTTACTCTGCTAAACACAGTTTATGGTTCTACTTTGTTTATCTTTCCATCAGCTAGAATAAGTAAAAAATAAAAAAACAAAATAATACAAAAAAGTGTTAAAGACAGGTAGCTATGGTGGAGGTACTGACAGTTTTCAAATTCATGCTGCACAGAACTGCATCATGCTTAAAAGGTTACTAATGGTTAGTGTATAGTTTCCACTAATTGGTGAACACACTTTCAGAAGCTGTTGCATTAGTACTGTAGTTTTATGACTGGTTGTGTGTGTGTGTGTGTGTGTGTGTGTGTGTGTGTGTGTGTGTGTGTGTGTGTGTGTGTGCGTGCGTGCGTGCGTGCGTGCGTGCGTGCGTGCGTGCGTGCGTGCGTGCGTGCGTGCGTGCGTGCGTGTGTGTGTTCTATACCTTTGGTGTAAACAAAGACATCGATGCTGCAGCCCTAGGAAATTGTAGTACCAGTCCCTGCCACAAGTAAGAGATTAAAAAAACTCATATGTTGGTCTGCCCCTGAAATTACAAACAGAACATTTCCCCAGAAAGGCAGACAAGCAAATTTAAAAGAACACAAGTGTCTGTCCACGTGGACAGCGGCTTACCAATAGAATATCAGTCCAAACAGGTCAAAGGTCATTGAGACTGAGGGATGACTAATACAAAATTGATAAATAAAAAAACAGAATGAAATTAAAACAGCAAACACACACATGCAAGGAGGGAGAGAGGGGGGGCATTTACGTGGTTAGTATAGTTAAAGGGTTCAGTCAACTATCCAGAGTTGGCTTGACTCCATGGACATACAGATTTTATAGGGAGGGTGGATTGTCTCTTGAGTGTGTGGTATTCTACTGTAATGCCTGTTTGTAGAGTGTATTTCTTTATGTTAATCTTGATACGGGGGAGGGGGAGAATGGAGATTGTGTGTGTGTCTTTTGCGTCCACCTTCCTCTTGTTTTTTCTCCGCAGTTTTCTTCGGCGGTGATGGTCCAGATGTGTACTGCATGTGTGCAATCTGCCAAATCTGATACTCTGTGTTGTTCTGCTCCGTCCGAGCTTGTGTGAGTGTAACTATACTGTATACTATCCAATCCGGACCCCTTATACCAGCGGTTCTCAAAGTGGATTCCAGGGACTTTGTGGGTTCCTTTATGGGGGTCTAAATTGACACATACAAGTCTGTAACTCTGACAGTATACAAATGGAACCAAATGGACCCGTCAGGGTCCATTTGGTTCCATTTGTATCGGGTCCATTTGGTTCCATTTGTATACTGTCAGAGTTAAGGAGAGACCTTGAAATGTGAAAGTTTGAGAACCAATGCCTTATACCCTCCCTCTTCCTCCCGCTGCTCCTCCTCATCTTCCCAGACCCCTCCTTTTAGCGTCCCACGCTGATGTTGCAGACCTTGCAGCTAGGGTCCTTCTTGGCGTTGAACGTGGAGGCGCTCATCAGCTGGTGGCCGCTGATCTCGGCCACCGTGCCCAGCGCCAGGTCCAAGGGCTCCGTGTAGATCACCTCCAGGTTCACGTCCGCCGCGTGGCGGAACACCAGGCCTCCTCCGCCGCCCGCCGCTTCGTCCCGCTCGCAGGTGAGGAAGCGGTTGTTGGCGATGTCGAGCAGCGGCAGCCGCTGCTTGCAGAAGTCGTCGCCGGGCGAGCCGCGCGGCGCCAGCACCAGGATGACGTAGTGGTACGCCGTGTACATGCAGTAGAAGTCCCCGAAGTACAGGTTCGTGTCGGTGTTGAAGAGCGCCTCGGCGCGCACCTCGAAGCGGTGGCGCCCGTACGGCGAGTCCTGCGGCGTCTTGCCCGTGTTGAACTCTGTGTTGCAGCTGAAGAAGATGCCCTCCAGTTTGCCGCTGATGGGCGAGCCGTGGCTGCCGCTGTCGTCTTTCACCGATGGCAGCATCTGATTTCCCTGCTTCTCCCTGGGGTGGGCGGACAGTCAGACACAGACACAGACATGTTAATTATGGTGGGGCATTAGTCTCCTGTAAACATTAATTACTTTTCTGCTTTCATTTCTCTCTTTGTCTAGGCTGCCTCGTCCAGGTAAGCTAGTTGTAATTAAGTGTACCACAACATTCCTTTGTTATTACAACAAACTCTCACAAAACACAGCGTTCACAAAGCTATCCCTGCACTGGAGGCTGCTGCCTATCTTCCCTTTCTAAATCTGAGATATGCAGAATTGCTGCTGCCACTTTAAAGGCTATCATTATAGTTTTAATTGTTCTGACTTATGGAATGAACTCTGCTCCCACCCTGGTAACAGTAGTGATGGATATCTTAAATTCAGATAATTTATTGTCCACAAGGGAGTGCTGTTTGACAGAGGCAATTCTCTTAATGCCCAGAGGCCCTGAAGCAGCTGCAGTGTCAGAGAACTCCAGAAGTCTGTCATACACCTCTGACACAAAAAAGGCTAATGGGAGAGTAGTATAGCAGGGATCAAGAAAAGGAAATCCACTACCTAATGCAGGAGTCTTCAACGTTTTCAGGCCAGGGAACCCTTAGCTGAGAGAGAAATGAAGCAGGGACCCCCACTACATATTGTATGAAATCTTGTCGGCTATTTTTGTGTAATGTTCCACTCAGAATAGGGATGCTAGGGTTCAAGTGGTTACTGTAAAAATCATGATCCTATCACACCGAGTTTTGGCGGCCCCCCTGTAGTATCTCTGAGGACCCCCTATGGGTCTCGGACCCCCTGTTGAAGACCCCTGACCTAATGCATAGGGCTCAAGAAAACCACAAAAAATAAGCTACTCCTCCAGACATACCGTGTAGTATGCCATCCTCTCCAACTGTACTGTACTGTACTGTACTGTACTGTATGTCTCTCTCTGATACTTGGTTCTCTAACATCTGAACTGAAATAATCAGTTTTTCCCCTCCCACGAGTGGCGAGCATACAGTATTTGTGTGATATTGTCTGGAGAAATTACACTAGGCTTTGGTCCACTGCAAGAAAAGTCCCAGGGAAAGTATTCGCTACATATGTTAATATGTGCAGACTGCAGGAAAAAATCACACCCGTGTGAACTGAGCGGTGGTTTACCCCCCCCCCCCTTCCCCCCTGTGTGTGTGTGCGTGCGTGTGTGTGTGTGTGTGTGTGTGTGTGTGCCTGGTCTGGCCTGGCCTGAACAACAGCGCCCCTCCCTTAACATGTGTGGTCATAAAAGGTACTGCAGGCCTGCAGGCTACATACAGACACACACGCACGCACACACACACACACACACATGCACGCATACACACACGGCCATGTATAGGAGACGGTGTAACCACCGCTCAAAAAGGAAAAAGAAGGGAAGTAGACTCCACACACATGTATTTCAATTTCAAGCTGTTCTGACTGGAACAGTGCAATAGAAATAAAAGGTTAACTGTGTATATGTCCAGCAGTACAGTACATCCTGTGAGTGGTGGAATTTACTGAAACTATCGGTATAGTAATACTTTGGGCCTGCTAGCAGATTAATGTCTGTTGGCAACAGAACAGCAGGTGCAGTGTGTTTGGGATTTGGGATTTATGGAGCTAATCCTAAACTTGCAATGGATATGATTTTGTGCATTCGTTCTGTAGACTGTCCCACATGACATAACACAGATCGTCAAGCCGATAAGGCGCAGCACGTTTGTAGCTCATAAATCTGTTCTTTTCAGCAAGCGATTCCATTGTGCTACGGAGCATAAACAAAGCTTCAATCAGTGGTGGAAAAAGTACACAAATGTTTTACTTGAATAAAAGTATTAATACTGCAATGTAGAAATACACTCTTACTTACAAGTTAAAGTCCAGAAATCAAAATTGGCCTGAGTAAAAGTACAAAAGTATTGCCATCAATGTACTTAAAGTACTCAGTAGCCTACGCAGAATGTCCAATTTCATGTTTTCGAATGTACAAACTTTTGAAAATAGCAAATCTACAAGCTCACAATGCGTCGCATCATGGCACATTGTGATCTTTTAGATTGTCTATTTTCAAATGGCCAAAATGTATATAGCGTTGAAGTAGTTAATGTTTTGTAATAATGATCCAAATCTACAAAGTCATTTAGTAACAAAGTTTTCAAATAAAAGTTAAAGTACAATATTTGGATCTGAGATGTAGTGGAGTATAAGTAAAAGTATTGGAAATTGGAAATACTCAAGTAAAGTCCAAATACCTAAAAATTGTACTTAAGTACAGTAAATAAATCTACTTTAAACCACTGGCTTCAATCAACAGCATATCACCAGAGAGCACAGCTTGACCTTGACAGCTGTCTCTGAATGAGACGCTATTCAACCATTAAACATGCATACGGACTGGAGTTGTTTGCTAATGGCAGCACACCACGATCCCATGAACAAGCCAACTGTTAGGCCTGAACGCAAATCTGTGTAATTTTAGATTTTGAACCACTTTAACCATTATTTCCATGCTTTAACTATTCATATATCGTAGATATACAAGCTCACAGCGTGCTATTTTTGAAAATCGTGAACATTTGTGCAAGTCTTTGAATATTTTTGACCCGATTAAATCCTTCTTCTAAATCAGTGGTTCTCAAACCTTTTCATGTCAAGGACTCCCAAAATTACATGCATTTGGCTCGGACCCCCATCTCAAAATATGTTGTTCCAGGGACCCTCCCAGAAGCAAATAATTGAGTTACAAATGTTCGCTTTTAAAAAGATATATTCAAAGACTTGCAAAAAATAAATCATGATTTTTCAAAAATAGCAGATCTACAAGCTCACTGTGAGCTTGTATATCTGCTATTTTTCAATAGTTAAAGCATTCAATAATTCTAGGCCTAAATGGGTTAAGCAGTGATTCATGCAAATTGTCTGATGATGCCCTTTGAACAGTGTCATTGTAGTTTGTCATGTGATGTTTCCACTGAGATTCAACATTGTAACTTTGTAGGACTGGACATGTTTAGACCAGAGTTTCTCAAACTTTCAAATTTCAAGGTCTCCCCTTAACTCTGACAGAAATATAACAAGCATTCAATAAAAGTTGTAATGAATTAAAATAAATCAGTTCCCCTATTGATTGTTTTGATTGATGAGTGATTCATTAGAACATCAATTCAGATACTGACAATTCACTCTACTGGAAAATACATGAATTGTTTCAAACGAGGTTAAGGGTACAACAACTTGAATCCTCTCTGGCTGTGGTGCTATAGATGTAAGTGTAAGTGTGGGCTGCCCACCTGGCATTGTCGAAGTACTCTTTGTTGTGGTTTCTGTAGAAGACAGAGAAACGCAGCAGCCGTCCAGAAATGACCTCTGCCTTCTCCAGTAGCTGGGTTAGATGCACTGAGGAGTAGTCTGGACACACACACACACACACGCGCACGCACGCACGCACGCACGCACGCACGCACGCACAAACGCACGCACGCACGCACGCACAAACGCACGCACGCACGCACGCACGCACGCACGCACGCACGCACGCACGCACACACACACACACACACACACACACACATTAGATATAGAATATAACAGTATGTACAGTCATGATATTATCATTAACTGTGCCTGCCATGCAATGGCAAAACACTTATTGTAATCTGCCATACTTAATTAGGGTAGTTAATGATGATCCCACAAATTTCGGCACGTAATAACTGCAGCAGGATTCTTTTCCGATCCGCGTTACCATGGCGACGTAATTCGCAAAGAACAATGCCCAAAAACCCCATTCTTTCCTCTGTGCTATAGAGCCATAGTAAGTCTACAGGGGCAAAAATGAATGCCCTTTGACACCTTTATGAACATTTTCTGTCTTTCACTGTCCACCTAAATGGAAAAAAACTTTTAAATTATGAAAAGAAAGCTTAGACTTCTGATTCCTGAGATTAATAACTTTGTTGTCCCCTGTAGACTTATTATGGCTCTATAGCACAGAGGAACGAACTTTGCCCAGCGAACCAAAGGTTGTTGGTTCAAGACCAGTGAAAGCATTTTCTGTCTTTCACTGTCTGTTTTGGATTGTCTTGTATGTCATGACTTTTGAATAAAGATTTATTAAAAAAATAAAAAACTTGACCAAGTTGAAAAAATCCACCAAATGTTCCTCCTCTTAGGAAATGGCACAGCGCAGAGGCTTTCCACCTATGCTTTCCACCGCTTTCCTCCTTTGTGGAAAACATAGGTGGAAAGCCTCTGCGCCGTGCCATTTCCTCAGAGGAGGAAAATTTGGTGGATTTTCTCAACTTGGTCAAGTTTTTTTATTTATTTATAATATATATATTTGTTTTAATAAATCTTTATTCAAAAGTCATGACATACAAGACAATATAAACACACAGTGAAAGACAGAAAATGCTTTTCACTGGTCTTGAACCACCAACCTTTGGTTCTCTAGGCAAAGTTCTTTCACGTTTTCCTGGCCCTGCCCCCGGCTTCCTGTTCATATCCTGAAAGAGGCGGAGGCTGAAAAAGCTGGCCTGAAAAACATCATTTGGTTTCCTGTTGTCCTTGCATTAAAGTGTCAGTAGTTGGCGTTCTAGGCTCTGGGCTCTGAATGTACCTGGGTTGCCATGTCTGCTTATAATAAGCAATTTGTGTCTCTAAAAGAAATAGTGTAGTTGCTTATTGGGCTTACTTTCTAATATTTTTTAAATCAGTGGTTCCCAAATCTTCAAGGACCCCAGATTAACATATTTGTCCACAGTCGCAGACCCCCATCTGAAAATATGTGGTGCCAGGGACCTCCACACAGATTTATGTTGTTAAAATGTTTCAAAAATATTCAAATTTCTTTTTTTTTCCTCAATATTTTTTAAATAGCAAATATACAAGCTCACAATGTGTCGCAATGTGACACATTGTGAGCTTGCTGAATCTGCTATTTTCAATTGTAAATGTAAAGTAGTATAGCCTAGTTGCTTCTGGCTTATTTCTTTGGCAAAATCTGGCAACAGACAATTCCGTGTCACTTCCTTACTTGGGAGGAAGTGAAAAGATGTTTTTTGAAGCAGCACACAGAGAAAAACTCTCTAGTGCCCTCTGTAAAAGAAAATGGCAGCCTCCATAGAGAGGGCCAGGAATATGGTAGTAAGTCTACAGGGGACAACAAAGTTATTAATCTCATAGGATTCCAGAAGCCTAAGCTTCTTTTCATAATTTCATAATTTAAACGTTTTTTTTTTTTTTTCCATTTAGGTGGACAGTGAAAGACAGAAAATTTTCATAAAGGTGTCAAAGGAGATGAATCTTTGCCCCTGTAGACTTACTATGGCTCTATAGCACAGAGGAAAGAACTTTGCCTAGAGAACCAAAGTTTGGTGATTCAAGACCAGTGAAAAGCATTTTCTGTCTTTCACTGTCTGTTTTGTATACTTAGCTAAGTGGACCTGCCATGCATTTGTGGATAATTAGGTCAGAAGGAGACCTCTGAATGTGTAATGTGTATCATTGTGCGCCCGACTCCAGAGTGTCCATGTAGAGTATGTCCATTGGCAGCGCGCACTCTACCAAACGAAGTGGCATAGCGGGTGGTTTTAGGATCCTATGGGCTCTATTCTGCCAATTAGTATTTAGGAAATGCTATTTCCTAGATTTTGAGGTTTAGTATTCTTCTTAGTTCCCACGAAGAAGTTGCTATTTTGGACACCTGCGCTAGCCGTTATGCACCAATATGCGTGTGGTTTGGACAACAATCAGACCAATCACCGTGCCAGATGCCATTGCCTTTAAGAGAAGACCCGTTAATTGTGGATTTAGGATCCCCTAAATCCTCAATCATTTCCCTCTCAATCCTTTCACTCTCTCCACATGAAAGAGCAGCTTTGCCTTAGTTGAAATAAAAGCAATCAAGAGCATGACATCACCCTAACTGCAGGATATAATCCAGCCCTATATCCTGGACACTTTAATCAATAAACACAGGACGTCTGTCTGACCATTCCCTACGACAACCTGGACAACGCTCCCAATGACCTGGACTTGTCTCCCTCTTGACTCCCTCAACTGGGGAATGGCCCCCACCCTGTCAGGACTGTAAACTCCTTATCTTCTGTTGCAGAAAACTGACCTCTTCAGACATCACCTCATCCCCTAGCACTCCTCTTTCTTTGTATATGAACTTGAACTTGAATTTGTATTTATGTTATTCAAATGTATGTTGTTTACTTGTTCACAAGATAATGTACACTAATTTGATAGATTAATGCTATTTTGACAGCTAGTCTTCTAATCTAATTGCTATCCTACTGTAGTTAATTTGTAGCAAATAGCGCTCCATATAGCGCCTACCCTGACTAGGGATTCATGTTGCTTACCCTGATCTTGCACGTTGCTTGGGGTAAGAGTATCTGCTACTGTAAGAATAAGATCCTATTGGATTTTTCTTAATGGGGGAAGCATTAAAGTGCAGGCTTTGGTGTTCTGTGCATGCTGTTAATACATGTCTTAAAGCATTAAGACATGTGTGGAGACTGTGGACATGCTTCTCTTCTTTTCAGTATATCTATTTTGATCCAGCACCCGTTTGGATGTATGTGGCATTTCATGACCACTATGGATATGTACATGTGTTTCTGCACCAGTGGATCAATAAACCTGTTATTGCAAATGCTTTTGCAACTCATGACTTCGCATCAGAAGCTTTTCATAGGTTGGAGTCTAGACATTTAAGTCTGTAATCTAATCAATCGTAACTAGCAGCTCAGTCAGGTAGGCGGCTGTTTATGTAAGCAGCTTTCTTGCTTATTTCTTTCCTCCCAACAGTCCAGGATAAAAGGCATTTTATCAACATACCTCCATCATCCAAAATCTACCTTCTCTTTCTTTCTCTCCCCACCCCCTCTACATCTTATCACTTCAACCACTCTAATCAATTCCACCCCGGCTGCATGCCATGATCACCACCCCCTTCCTCCTCTCTTACCCCCCCTGGCTGAGCCACCAGTGGTGCATCAATAACCTCAGAATCCTGACAGCATGCTTCCCTGCTCCCCCTCTTCTAATCCTTTCTTTTTGCCCCATCAAGACATTCTCCCCCATCCTTCCATACCTCTTTCCCTCCATCTACAGTATCTGTGATCCTCTCCTGTGCTCTCCCCATCCTGCTCCTCCCCCTTTCCTGACAGAACTCTACCGCAACCCCTCCTCTGTGGATCTTCGTCGATTCCTTGGACAAGCATGGACGCCAAAGACAAGGTCAGCGATTCACATTTGCAACAGGGCTCCATCCATTCGTAAAACTGCTCACTATCGCGGTACCTCGAGGCAACTCTGGATAAAACCATCCATCACACGGTGTCTGTTTGCAATTCAGTCCACCCACGTCCCCAGTACGCTCACCACCAGTGCAGAACTCGATGATCTCGCTCCACTCCGACACGGCGTAGTCCCCATCCGTCTGTTTGGACGCAGTCTGGACGGCCACTGTGTACTCGGTGCGGGGGCTCAGGAACCAGTGGCCCCGCACTGTCATAGGCAGGGGCACCGCCTTGGCCACCAGCTTGGTGGGCACATCCTGATGGAAGGGAGAAGGAGAGAATATGAATATATATATAAATACACAACCCATAAAACAATTCAATACATACAACTGATTTAACTCCCCAAGCAACGGCGGTACAGTTAGCTATGGAGCCTTGTACCCACCTTAGTGGGTCATTGATTGGACCAGAGAATTACAGGAGCCCCTGCCTAGCAACCGTGGCAGCCCATTAATCCACCAACATGGTCCCTGTGTACCTCCGTAACAACACTGGTATGGGGTCTACCTTCACACAGAGCAGAGGCAGCAACACTTCCTATCACGTTTGCTTTCAGCTGTGGGAAAGAAGGCAGGAGGCTGATGAAACTGGGCTGCAAGATTACCAAGACGATTCATTAGCCTAACTACTCAGAACTGCTGTCTCTGACCGCCGCTGCTGCAATTATTCTCTGGGAGAGTATTGGGCTCTGCCGTATTTGCCTATTAATGCTTGGAGATGGAGCTCATCGTGGATCCCTTGAACACAGCCTTGTTAAGAAGAGTCTATTCCCTGGTGGGGAACCTGTCTTCACTCAGTTTACACCTGGTGTTGTTTAGTAGAAAACATGCAATGCTGTATTGAATTGTCCTGACATTATCTTTGTGACCCCTGCATAGTATTTCAGTGAATAATTTCACTCTGTAATGTTTTCAATGCCAATATACTATCCCTTTCAGTCGATTTTGTGTTAGCCCATATGTGGCACTTCAATCATCAGCTTGACTTCAATCATCAGCAAGCAATGGAAAAAAAGGTAAATGACCTCTTGTTCTTAGTGGCAAAATGGATTAATCTCTCTCGTGTTGTGGGAATACTATGAAGCAATTACTGACTTTAAAAGCTACTTGGGGAAGCCAAAGTCTGTCTCTATTCACTATGGATTCTATTATTTTTTCACACCATATGACCAAACAGAAGTTTGTTTCCTCTAAAAATGTTTTTTTATTTTATTTTTTGTAGATTAGATTAGTTAGATTCTGTTTCTACCAATATGTTTATCAATAATGTGGTATTTACGCGATATATATCGTCACTGTCGAGCAGAAACCTCATAAAGGCAGAAGACAGTCTCACAAAACTAGTGAAAATAGCAGATCTACAAGCACACAACGCCTCGCGTGCTTGTAGATTGGCTATTTTCACTAGTTTAAATCATTTTTAAATGATAAATACAAAAGGAACGGTTTTGGACATACAAGGGTTCCACCCAGCAACAACGATATTGAACAACATAGCCACAATGTTTGGGCTTTCTGCATTTGCTCGTTCGTTACCTTATGTTTGAACTTGTTGGAGTTCTTGTTCTCTTTCTTGTTCAGGTCGATGAAGTAGTGAGTGATGCGCTCCTTGGTGCGCGGCTCCATGTCCCAGCAGATCCTGAACGAGTCACACGTGATGTTGCTGATCTTGATGCTCTGGGGGACGGGAAGCTCTTCCATCTCGCCATCCTGGGACTTATTTCCTGGCCACACGACACAAAACCACAACACATTAATGAGAATAATAAAAAAAATAATAAAGTCCAATCCACAGCCTCAAAGAGCCTCATAGAGCCTCAGAGATGCTGATACAATCTTGGGACCAAATGACTCCAATGCGTCAACCCTAAAAAAAAAGTTTTTGTAACCCATTTTTTTTTTTTTTTGCCCTGGTGTCAATTGTCTAATCTAATGTAATCCTAGGTGCTACAGTCCCTCTGCCAACCTGGGGAGAGCAATGGACTGACCTCATGTTTCCTTCGATGCATGAAGAGTCCACGCTGCTTCTTTTCACCTGACAGGGGTAAGTTTCCCCATTGCGCGTGGAAGGAACATGTTATTCCAGCCAGTTCCTTTCCCCTCCATCAGGCGCCCCGGCTGGCCAGGGGGAGGCTGTATAGAGACCAGGATTACTGCATGTTTTTTGTCACGGTTCCTACCCTAGGGGACATGGGAGTATGTGCAAACTCCACACAGAAAGGCCCTTTCGTCAACCCCACCTACCGGTAGGGAGCTCCGAGAAGCCTGTTAATGGATACATTAATCAGAGAAGGCTTCATGGAATAGGTACAGTAACCAACTTGTAATATTACCTCCTTTATCTGGCTGTAGCCATCTTTTTTTTTTACCATAAGGCTGGCAACGCACAATGCCTCTGCAGAGGTTTAGTCATTATGCCTTTGTGCCATAAAGAGCACTCACAGTAGGCGACACATCTGCCTTGTTTTTTCATAGAGGACTTGACGTCACACACACACACACACACACACACACACACACACACACACACACACACACACACACACACACACACACACACACACACACACACACACAGGGGTGTCACACCAAATTCTGGGCCCTGGGTACAAGGATTCACTGCGGGCCCCCCATGAATGTTCTTCATATGGGGAGGGGGTTTAACCCCCTCCCCATAATAATGCGACTGGGAACGCATTATTATGCATTGTTTTGTGCTTTAACTATTGAAAAATAGCAGATCTACAAGCCGCCCTGCGAGCTTGTAGATCTGCTATTTTTGAAAAGTCGTGAAGATTTGGGCAAGTCTTCGAATATTTCAAATCCTTCTGAGGTTTTTTGAAAAACCTATGTTTCTATGTCAGTGGTGCTAACACTTTTTCATGTGAAGGACCCCCAAAATGATATGTATTTGGCCACTGACCCCCATCTCAAAATATTTAGTTCCAGGGACCCCCCAGAAGCAACATTTGAGTTACAAATGTTCGCTTTAAAAATACATATATTCAAAGATTTGCACACATTTTCACGACTTAAAAGAAAAATAGCAGATCTACAAGCTTGCAGCGCGGCACTCTGTGAGCTTGTATATTTGCTATTTTTCAATAGTTAAAGCATAAAAGAATAAAGGCCCCTCCACCTTGGGCCCTAGTATCTCAGTCCCACTTTCCCCTCCCTTGTGACGCCCCTGCACACACTCACACACACGCATGCACACACATGCACACAAATACACGTTGCCATAGAAACACATTAATCCCCTCCATACCTATCAGTGGAGCAGCACATATGCTGGTTATTAAATATTTCAAACACGACTGTACCTCCTCTGTCTACTACACAGAGATGATGGTATTGAAAATAGCCTCAGTTTCTAAATTATGAGCAAAATAGTCTAGCAGCTTACTACATGTGACAGCATCTGCACATTTGGAAATGTTCAATATGAAAGGAAGACGTTTAGCCCTAGCTTTAGATCTGGGTAATTCTAGCTTCACTGAAGTGTCATGCTCCACCTCAGGTCTTTCAGCAACGGTGGGGTAGCCATGGTGGAATTGGGCTTTTACACATAGCCAATTGTCTGACAAAATACACTACAACCTGTGCACTGCAGTGAGATAAGCAGGTTTCATGCAGCCCAGGACGGCACCCTAAAATGGACACCAGACAGCATATCGTCACTGTCGGGCAGAAACCTCGTATCTCCAAGTTTCAAATGTGTATGTTTTTTTGTAAGGCCCTGCCCTGCTTCATCATACAAGACTGTCGCACAAGACTAAAGAAAATAGCAGATCTACAAGCACACAGTGCTTCGCAGTGCGAGGCGTTGTGTGCTTGTACTGTATAGGCCTATCGGCTATTTTCACTATTTTAAATCATTTTAAAAATTATTAAAACAAAACGAACAGATTTTGGACATACAAGCTTTCCACCCGACAATGACGATACAGTATGAAACACCAAAACAAGTGTCTGAATGCAAGCTTTGTAGAATCGCGATGAATATAGACTCTGCTCCATGCTAATAAACACCCACTTGGCATGCCAACAATGTGTTTGCTGTGCCGACCCGAGCCTACATCTACTGTAAGAATGAATATGAAACAAGACCATGGAATTCAGGCGTAGTGTGCCATGCCATTGGCTTCCGTAGAGAATAGACAATGGGGCGAGCAGTGGAGCATGGAGCACCCATCTCCACTCATCAGCTTAGAGAAGAGCTGATAAATGAGTAACTCCACATAATTGGGTAGTATGGAGCATTCTCTCTTCATTCATATTTTTCAGGGAACAGTCAACTAGAAATGCCTACATTGCTTTTTGAAAGATGAACATGGCCCTGCCTAACTTTTTTATATCCTGGGCTACATTCTATTGTTAAAATGGGTCAGATGACCCAAAATTATCCAAGTGAAAAACAAGTCCCTTACCTACTTTTATCCTCCTAAACACTGGTTAGTGGTTAGCCAATTAGCAGGACGTAATCTAGAAGAGTAGCCTAATCTTTACCTAGAAGAGGGTCACGTAGTCATATGATCCTCCAGTCTAAAGTCCAAAACAAAACAACACTCTATGATCTTTAAGAATAAGTAATATGTTAAGAAGTGATAGTACTGTAACTAAAGGCAACACACTGTGCTTGGATATTAATTAAAATGCTGCAAACAACTACATATACAGCAGGATTTATGTATGTTGTGAGGCATACAATGTTTTTTGTTTTTGGTTGTTGGGGGTACGGAATTTGTGAGGAATGATAAAAAGAAAACCAGTAATTAGCCTCGACACAGACATACAATACTGTACATCCAAATCCTGATATATGCCTGCATGGCTGTCTGACCAAGTTACTGAGTTATGGGTCTTGGTTCAGAGCTTCAACACAGGACACAGTAGGGAAACCATTCTGTCTGGACAGCCAAGTCAGCATGACTTGTACAGTACAGTACAGACCTGTACTGTACAAACATGTGAGGTCAACATCACAGCTCCCCAGCAGGGATACAGTGTCACTGGAGAAAGAAAAAAAAACTGATGACAGTCTTTGACGGTTGATTCAGGGCGGGAGATGAAATTAATGTAATATGAGTATTAAAGGACAATCAATTCGGCTGTCATTCACAGGCTCATTCTGTCTTTCACATCTTTGTGGGATTTAATATCTCTGACTGCCTGGTGTGCTGATTCACTCTGCCAGGCAGCCATGACCTTTACACGGTACCCATCTTGTGTGGACTGCAAATGAATACCAAAACACTCATTATATCAAACAACCTTCATGGGTACTGTAACACAGCGTCAGAAACAATGTTAGGGTTATGACTGAGGACTGGTTAGAAGTGGGAGAGACAAGGGAGCAGTAGCCTTAACACTAGCAATAAGGGGAGAAAACCCTCAACAGATTGAAGCTAGCATACAGAAGAACCTGAGGACCGCGCTGGTCATAATAATGAATACAGTGTTGAATTAGTTATCTCTGCTATCTGTGTGCAAATCCAAGTTTACTGAAGAGAGACAACTGGCACTTTATTAGAGCAAGAATGCTGATGTTTACAGTAAAGCTTGCCTAGTTAACCTGCAAATGGAGGGGAATTACATGGACACTGCAAAGCCATGCCCAACAGTGATGTAATCAGAGTGGGAAAATATTTGATGTCAACACTCCAGGCTGGCTACAGCTCACTACTGGGGAGAAATCAAAGGAAACCCTTGTGAGAGAAACCCAACTGTGTAAAATAACTCTCCATGCCCAGATATCCGCATCAACAAACTGTCCTGTTCTAGGAGCAACAAACCCAAGCCACACTTTATTCCAGGTATTAAGCTGAAGTAAAATTCTATTTCTTTATTAAATAAATCAACTATTTCTTGGGGCCTGATGTTTCTTTAAACTACAGTAAATACAGTACAGTGCAGTAAGTATAGTAAGTAGGTCTTTCAATTCGCTGTGATTATGTGCAGCAGGGAGAAGAAGTCTAATATCTCCCTTGGCTGCGGTGTGTGTGTGTGTGTGTGTGTGTGTGTGTGTGTGGTTGTTCCCCTTTGCATGAGCGGTAGATATTTTCCCCTGTAGGAGACCATGGTTAAAATCCTGGTGCTTACCATGGTGCTTACACTTACACATACAGTATACACCAGAAGGCAGGCAGGATGTTTGACTAGAAATGAAGTATGCAGCTGCTCTTTACCCCTGGGACGATGAGAGATGGAAGCACGGATCCACGTTGGAGGTCAAGTGGCGAGGGAGAAAGTAAAAGCCTCCCATTCTTCATAATCAGGCAGAGGAGGCATAATCCCTTGTTTTGACTTATGTGCTGACCTCCTGCAGTGAAATGCAGTGGCTTGTTAACAATACAAGCAAACTACAACACTGCTACACAAATTTCAACTAGTTGGCAAGTTGAAGAGGTTTAATGCAAGACTGTTAGACTAGATAGATAGATACCTTATCCCGTGAGGGAACTTAAGTCACAAGAGGCAGCACAGCACAGTTACAGAGTAAGTGTGCAGCAAGTGTATAGTAGTAGGTCATGGGAAGAATAAGATCACAAAAAAACACCAGAAGAAGCACCATCAATAATAAACAACATTCATATAGCGCACATATGGGCAACATGCGGCCCGGGGGCCGGACCCGGCCCTTTGATCATCTCAATCAGGCCCTCCAAGTCCTCAAAGAAAAACAAAATTACCCCCCCCCCCCCCAAAAAAAGAGCGAATAAAAAACGACATTCTAAAAGTTTGCTATATGTTAATAGTTTTGAAACATTGATTTTGACTCCAATTTTATATTTACCATTTGAGCATGCATACCTCTGTATGTAGTCAATGTTTTTTAATTTAACAGTTAAACAGTCAACCTTGAGTCCATATTTATAACATAATGCAATGTGTTTTTATCAGTGACCTATGCAGACGTGCAAGGTGCATATCAGATAAGATAAGATACAGTATAGATTTATAGGCTAATTGTTGATATGACATTGACGCAGATTATATTATGTAACTATAATATTTTTTATTGTAGGCCAGAGTACACCAGCGTGATACAGCTGTCTTGTTGTGAAAGGACCTCATTGTAAAGTTAGTTTGGCATGTCTACCAAATTCATGCAGTTTGAACATAATTGTTATGTGTTATGTGTTTCAAGTATCAATTAAATTGTACAACGTGTGGCCCTTCACTCACTTTATCGAGGTCAGTATGGCCCTCTGGAAATGAATGCTGCCCACCCCTGATATAGCGCCTTTATCCAAAGTGCTTTACATGTGCATTTTACATTCATCCATTCACACACCAACAGTGGAGGAAACCACCGTTGCAGTTTGTCTTGCTCAAGGACACTTTGACACTAACCCAGGGGGAGCCAGCCAGCCAGGGATCTATCCTGGAATGTCCCGATTCTCAACCACTGCCGCCCCGTCTCTGACGTAAACTAAGACTTGTTACAAATTGCACTTTTGTGAAAAAGTCAAAAGTTAAGTCAAACGGTGATTCTTTCTCTCTACGCAAGTATGCTTATCATGACTATCTTGCAGCAAGGCTGGGGTGAATTCAGGTCCACAATACGCTGTGTTGGCAGAGAACCAACGAGCTGAGTGCAGCTAACACGCATAGTTAGACATGGAGTGGCAACGGCATCATGAAAGTGAATCACAGTTTGCTGTATTGTATGCTGGATGGACCTCATCAAATGGACCTCATTGGGAACTGTCCTTAGATCAATGCCACTGAGAGCAAAAGCAGTAGCAGCAGCGTGATCAATAGAAACCTTGTTTACATGCATACAAGAGATCATCCTGCCGCCAAAGGGGCAACAATCCCTCAGGGGTAGAGAAACCGTCATTAGAACACGGAGGGTTCCCCCAGCGTTAGTGTCGAAGAGTCCTTGAGCAGGTTGGTGCCTTGCATGGTTTCCTCCGCCATCGGTGTATGAATGTGTTTGTGAATGGGTGAATGTAATGCACAATCTCTGTAAAGCGCCTTGAATAAAGGCGCTATATAAATGCACCATTTACCATTTAACATCCTAATCGCTCTCTGCAATTTGTTGCGGTCACACCTGGTTTGATACTGTGGAATATGCATCTGCTAACTGCCTGATGAGTCCAGGGATATTGGTTTGATTCCCTACCATGGTCATCTAGACGGTGGTCTCAAAATTGTGAAAACGTTTTCAGAAGAGCTTTCCTTGGCAGTATATCAATATGGTGGTCTTGACATGTTTGAGAACCACTTACAGTGTCTAGTCCAGTAATTCTCAAAGTGGGGTATGGCTGGGGAATCCCCAGGGGTCCTTGAGTGGGTTCCAGGGTGTACCCAGCCATGGTAATATAGCATCAGAAATCTGTTTAATCACTATATTCATTGGCTATTTGAAAATAACCTTCTCAGATGGGGGTCTGCAGCCAAATGCATAGTCATTTGGGGGTCCTTGACATAAACAAGTTTGAGAACCACTGGTCTAGGCTAGACAACAAAAGCACTCATGTTACAGCAGTAGGCGGCAGAGGGACAGACAAGCAGTCTGTGTCTGTGTCTTGAGTGAGAGTGCTGGTATACTTGAAGGCCCTTACTTTGAAGATTACTTTATTGATGTGGGCTGCTAGTATTTCAAGGGAGACAGCAGCACTGATACCGCTGTGTACAACTACAGTACATGGGTGGGTGACGTGACGTAACGTTTTCGCTGTCCTCGGTGTCAAACATGTATAAATAAAAAATATATTTGTCAAAAACCTTCTGAATATTGTGCAGGACATTAAGCTTTATGTGAACTTACTCAAGATTAAAACATTTCATTCCTCATTTCTTCAGAATCTTCAACCAAACATGGCAAAACTCATATGGTGTGACTGTCCTGACCTTGTTTCTCAAAGTGGGAACTTGAATAAAACTAAGAAAAAGAATTGCTAAAAATCATTTGAAAATGAATTTAGGCTAAAAAACATGTCTATTTTGAGCCTATATCTTTTCAAAGTCAATAATGTTTTCAGTCATTTCTGATCAAAAACATTTTGTCCCCCAACCCAAAATCATTTGGTGTGACACTAGTTTGGAAAAATTAAACAGGCAATTATTTGGACACCTATTGGCTAGAGAGGTCCTTCTTCTGTAAGGCTATTCAGCACTCCCAGCACAACTGCAAGACAGGTGTCTGAGGTGAGTTATGATTTTAACATTTTCATGAAATGCCATCTTGTTGAAACGTTGACAAAGTCACCATTCTGGATGTCTTTTGGTGTGACACCTTTTCTTTAAAAAAAGCTTAAGTTATTTGAAGTTTTGGTCATATTTCCATGTAGATCTAGGCTGCTTTGTTATAGCTAGCATGCTGTTAGCATGCTAATGTGTACATAGTAGCCTCAAGGTAAACCTAAATGGAGAAAACAGTAATATGGTGTGACACTTAATCATATGGTGTGACATGTCTGCTTGTCACACCATATGACTTGACTGTCACACCATATGATTTATACTGTATTTAACTACAGATAAAACAACAAATAACAAAGTTCCATGTTTCTTTTGTACATTTAAACATTTGTTTTAAATTTTTTTACATAAAATGTAATTTAGCTTCATTCAGTGATACTTCAAATTCATCAGACAGAGCAGAAACCCCTTCACAGCAACCTTAACATATTGTTTCAATCTAAACAATATTTTCTCTTTGTCTTAAACTATACATTCCATTTTCTTTTGTCAGCTGGAAAATGACAAGTGCTGAGAGAACGAGAAAGTACAGGGAGAAACTAAACAATGACCCAGCAAGGAGAGAGGAGCCAAAGGGGCAAGACTGCATTTTCTACGAAGAGCAGGAGGTTGTCTGTGGCATAGCAGAACCGCAACAAGGCAGCCGGTTTGCTACCCTCACCAAATACGACTGGCTGATGTACAATACAGTCTAAATGTATAATCTAATCTGATCTAATACTTTTGTACTTTCACTCACTGGACTGGACAGTGGACAGTGTTAAGGTAGGACCCGAGACAAAACTAGCGAAAATAGCTGATCTACAAGCTCTCAACACGTTGTGCTGCGAGAGCTTGTAGATCAGCTATTTTCGGAGTTGCGCAACCCAGCACTCTTTAGCTAGTGGAGATGTGGTGTAATGTCATGATTCCTAATTACATTTGTTCAACACAAAATGCTGTGTTCAAGTTCAGGAGACTTCGGAAAAAAGCAATTTACCTGAATGCTGAGTTCTGTTTCCACTAATTGGTGTTAATAAAATGTTGCCTTCAATGCCTTGGCTCCAAGTGTGGCTATGCGCCTTATTGTCCCTTTAGGATCCTTCTGCCGTGGGCCGGCAGAAGACTTAGGTGTGCGTAGCATTCCTGTGCACATCCTCATCATCCATCTACTACTACAATTCTTTCTTATCCCATGTTAAAGCCCTACAATAATATCCTGTTCAGAAATATTAAGGCCATGTTATCCTGGATAATTGTTTAATCAATCAGTAAAGTTCAGTACTCACTAATAGGTAGGTTAAAACACAGTTTGCTTTGACACATGAAGATATGATCATACGGTGTGACACTAAATCATTTGGTGTGACATTCCAAATAGTGAGAAATCATACCTTTATTAATGATTAAACCAAAAAAATGTTTATGGATTACATAGAGAATATTATCAGGAAGAGTCACAAATATTTGTGTAATTTTAGAGAAAGTTTTGACAGAATACATTTAAAATATGTTGTAAGATCATGAACATGGGCCTCACACAGAGTGTCGATTATGAAAAAAATATACAGATATAATTAATTTTCAAAAAACTATAGTGGATCACTGGTTAGTTATGATAAAGGACTTTGATAAAGTGAGTAACTTAAGAAAGATGTACTCCATTTTCATTTTATGAACAATTATTTTCATGTCACACCATATGACGATTTTAGGCACAAGTACAACAAACTGCTGAATAAAGTCTGATTCCAATAAAATATCTAAAAACAAAATGTATTTCCATAAGGTTGAGAGTGAGTAGAACAAAAGTAAATAACTTTTATGCCTGCAATTTAAAGTTTTTTTAAAAACTCATTTTTTGGGGCGTCACGTCACTGACCCACATACCGGTATAACAAGGCACCTAGTTTCAAAATCCATCCAAACTAAAGGGTTTAAAAGAAAGATCTAAATGCAATCGCCCCTTTCCTTGCAAATTAATTGAACACTGTTTGGAGTTCTCATTTCTTAACTTGAGATGAGTCATTTTCTATCTTAAGCATAACATTTGCCTCCCCAACTACTGTATGTGAAAGCCCTCAATGGCCCTCTTTGGTAGAAAGTCTCTCCTGTGGCAATTGGAGTGACACCAAGTTTTTGAATTTAATTACACAGTAGGCCTATCTTTGACATAGGTTTAAAAGGGAAGTAAATCCACACTTGGCTGGATCAAGCATACGAGTGAAAGAGGCTAGAAGACCTTTCATTATCAAAGACTTGCACAGCAATAAACCACAAAGGCGTACAGTATATTCCACTATGCTCTGCATAACTCCATTAACTTACTTGATAATGCCTTTTAGACAGCAGGTTTATGGAAGAACAGATTAAACCTGTGAGGTCTGGCAGTGAGGTGACATCAGTATTTATTGTATCTCTCGCTAGCATTGTCATGAAGCAATTGCCAAACATAAAATATAGCAAAGCTACCATACCCGCTTACTCAGGAATGATACTAATGCGGCCTGCCACTGTACTATGTGGGTTAATTTGTGGCCAGGTCCCCTGACTGATTTGGTATGACAAGAATTATTAAGGATTTACATTCTGGAAGGCTGTGGCATTTACACTCCTATAGAGTGCGACAGTGATGACCTGTTTATAGGCAAACCCATAACTTACCTTCAAGATAAAGTAATGAAATAAGCTCTGTAAGAAACAATGGCCACAAATCAACAGTTTTTATCTTTTTCATTCGAAATCTCTCAAGGGACCCAATTGCAAGCTCACTATCGTTTTTAGGACAATTATTGCTCTATAGAAGGTTTCTGAAACCATCTGTTACTTTAGTGGCTTTAAGAGGATTGGGAGCTATGCCTTTTGCTTTAATGTTGAAATATACTGTATATTACACACCTTCATCTAGCAAATTGGTAGGCTCAAGAGAGGGCATTTTTCTTAGCCTATATCAACTTAAGAGAACTAGTAGGTGATGTATTAACCAATAAAGCTATTTCATACTTTGTGTAGCGCTGCAAACAATAGCAGATCTAAGCTCACAAAACGCCTTGTAAGCTTGTAGCTATATCTGCTATTAAAAATAAATAAATACAATTTGATTAAATTATTTTTGTGTGCCTATAATGTCATGCCCAAAATAGGGACGCCAGGTTCAAAGTGCCGTCCTTCTGTGTCTCTCTGTGTCACATACACAAAGCCAAAGAGAAGGTACAACAGCTGGAGCATAGAGGTCTCAGAGTGCACACACACACACACACACACACACACACACACACACACACACACACACACACACACACACACACACACACACACACAGAGCTTGGTTACAGTAACGACAGCCATCCATCACAGCAACTTAATAATGTCAGTGGCAATGGCACAAATGACTTGTGAGATGTGCACTGTGTATTCAATTATCCCACATTGATACAAAAACAAAATGCCGGCCTCAGTTGTTGGCCCTATGAGGAGCAATGGAAAAGAAGATATCTCTGACAGACATTTCATTACCATGTCCTCTGAGCTTTACCCCACCGGTAACAGAACAGTTTAGTCACATTGGCAGATTCAGTATAACCAACACTAACCAACCAGGAAACAACACTATATCCAACCAGGGTAACACCAGCCAGGTAAGCCTACAATTATAACCAGGATGCAAGACTATCCAATCAGGGTAAACACTACCCAATCAGGGTACAACACTAAACAGGGAGGATACAACACTACAGTATGTAACTAGACTAGGGTACAACACTATCCAACCCAACACTATCAGTCCCTCCACTGGCTCCCGGTCGCGGCCTGCACAGAATACAAAAAACTGATGCTGAATTATTAAGGATTTACATTCTGAAAGGCTGTGGCATTTACGCTCCTATAGAGTACGACAGTGATGACCTGTTTATAGGCAAACCTATAACTTACCTTCAAGATAAATTAATGAAATAAGCTCTGTAAGAAACAATGGCCAGAAATCAACAGTTTTTTTTATGTTTTTATGTTTTTCGGTCGCGGCCCGCACAGAATACAAAACACTGATGCTGACCTTCAAAGCAGCCAAAGGTATGGCACCTCCATACCTCCAAAGCCTGATCAACCCCTACGACCCCACCCGTTCACTCAGATCAGCTAACACAGGGATGCTGACAGAACCCTCGCTAAAAACCCCAGGACAAAAATCTACTTGTCCTAGACAATTCGCCCTCCTGGCCCCCAAACTGTGGAATAAACTCCATGTCGCACTTAGAACAACAGACTCACTCCCTAGCTTCTGCCGTGGCCTGAAGTCTCACCTCTTCAGACTCCACCTACAGTAGGCCCATAGCACTTACCGTAGCACTCGCCTACCCTCAATGACCATACATGAAAGATAGATAGCATTTTTAGATCTTTATAACATTTTTTTACTGATTAGGTGCTTGGTCTACCTAGATATTTTTTTGATTGATATTGCTATGCATTCGATGTATTATTATTGTATTGCTTATTGTATTGATGTATTACCTGCTTATACTAAGTCGCTCTGGATAAGAGTGTCTGCTAAGTGCCTAAATTGTAATTGTAAATGCAAATGGTATACTTGACACGCCATTTCCCCTAAAATAGTCAATTCAGAATGTACTTTCAGCCTACTGGACGTAAGCTACTTGAGGTTAACCTTGAAGCCTTCTCATGTTAAGAATTAAATATTTATGAATTAGGAGATATATTTAGAAAGCTCAGTAAAGCTAAGTTGAATAGTATAGTGGGAAAATGTGTCCTTATAACCCAACTGGCTAAAGGGTTATTAAGAAAGCATTTGCTTTTGCGTCCACAAACTTTTGAGTAGCCATGCATTTTAAGAATTTTGGACTATGGCACGGAAGCAACCTCATCTAATGTGACATGAGTTATCTCTGGAGAACATTTAAACTGACAGACTGATATGCATCAAAACAAAGTGGCTGGCAGCTTCAGGGGATCGATCCCAGACTACATCGCCCACATAGACTCATGCTAGTATGAATTGGTCTGGACTACTAAATTCAGTTAGGTTTAATGTCAACAGCAAGCCACAAATCAACACTGTCAGTCAATAGGGAAATCCAACGATAATGGAACAATGCTTCAAGTGTACTGGCTGGAAACGTAGTATCCTCCTGTCCTCAAACCACATTGCTTTCAGAAAGACTGTGGCATGGCCTCCACCCAACTGTCCTTTTCTGTTTTCTATACAGAAATGGTGGTTTGTGTTGCTCTAATAAACAAAAGGGTATGTGGGTGTCTCAAGGACACTATTTACACTGGAAAGCTTGACTGATAAATACGATGTATTGTTATGCTTCACAGAACAGTCCAACCAGAAAGCCTTACTGCTGAACCTGCAATGGCACAATGCACAGTGCTGGCACTGACAACTATTGTCCATTAGTTGGGGCCAACGCAAGCCTATTACTCAATTACCTAAATAACAGCTTTAAAATCAAGCCAGCGAAGCACTAAAGGGTTATAAACAGCATCTCACTGCATTGCATTAGAAGGTGCAGCTCCGGTAGAAGAAAAGCTGAGCCGGTGTAGTAGGCTACAATGGCTGCACTGTGATGTGGTGCTGGCTGGGGGCTCCTTTTGTGGCTTAATGAAGACCACCATTGACAAGGGAGGATGGGGTTTTGCAGACAAGTCAACTCTATGTGCTAACCCAGAGAAACAAGCAGCCCCGCATGGACCAACTATTTAAATAGTTCCAGATTTAGTTCACCCGCGAACCATCCATGCATATGTTTTGTTTTTGTGTTGAAATGCCAATGCTGTCATCTTAATTTAAAAAGGGGATCAGCATGCTGTCCCTGCTATTTCACACTCTGAAGTGGAATCAGCGCTGTGTAATTACAGTGATGGGTGTGGATGGGTGCTCCGACTGTGTGTGAGAGAGGAGCGAGAGAGTAGTGTGAGAGAGAGAGCTTGAGAGAGAGAGAGCTAGAGAGAGAGAGAGAGAGAGCTAGAGAGAGAGAGAGAGAGAGAGAGAGAGAGAGAGAGAGAGAGAGAGAGAGAGAGAGAGAAAGTGCATGCCTGCCTCGGATTCAGAGATTACACACGTTTCCATGGGTGCAGCCATATTTGAGTCTCTCATCATTTTGTCCTGATGATGACTTGCTGTTTTTTCCACAATCCCAAACCACTTGAGGGCCTGATCTGTAGGCCTACACTCAAAACAAAATCCGATTAGAGACAGACAGACCTTAATCTATTAATTTATCAAACGTCAATCACATCTGGAGCTACCATTTTAGGAGCCTATATGCCAACACTTGGATTTCTGGATTAATGCTGCTGGGAAATCAAATATAGGAGTATGTTTCCTTTTAGCTTAACAATTAGCCTATTAATCAATGTACATGCAGATAGAGAGCCAAGAGCCCCGAGAGAATGGTTTTCATGGGGCCTCAATAACCTTGCTCTTTTAAATAGAGTATACAAAGTAAATAATAATACCAAGCACTTAATTTGGTTAATCAGCCTAATAAGTGAAACCTAAAAGGAGGAGAGAGGGAACAGCGCCCACAGGTAAAGATAGGCTACTGATGGCCTCTGTCCAGTTCCGTGGTGCTGAAATGCAGAGGCGTCAATTGGGTATGGCAAGCTATGGCAGCTGCCATACCTTGGCTACAGAGGAAAATAATAAAATGTACTTTTCCTCGTGCCTGTTGCTAAGGTATGGCAACATGACTGGTGTCTTGCACGCGCGCGAGGGCACGCGTGCAAGACACCAGTCATGTTGCCATACCGTAGCTTTTTCTGAACTGACGCCAATGTGCTGAAATGTGTGAAATCTCATCGAGGATCAGTAGCCTAGCCATAGTTGCCATATGTTTATTCTCCTTTCCCTTTTCTCTGTTATTATTTGTGGACATGGGCCTATTTAATTAGCAATTTTCGTGGCCACTGTGGTCATTATTATAGGCTACTCAAAAATATCTAAAGACCCTCTCTGCTATTCTACACACGCGCCAGCGCACCAATCCATCTGGACAACCCGGCCCATTCAATACACAATAACGCCTCTGAACGAATGCGAATGATAGCAGGTGGTTAAATGAAAAACAACATGCATGGAATATAATGAACTGTAGAGCACGGCCATGCTCTGTCTCCTTCCTTACCATCTCGTTCACACAACTGTATGGCGTCCAAGCTTCGGATCATGCCCTCGCACGGACTCATAGGACTGGTGATGTTGTGCGCAAAGCCTGGTACCTCCATCTCCGCAGATGATGCCTGAATGGATGGATGGATGGATGCTGATAGAATGCCTCTCTCTTGTTTTCACCGCAGGACTGCTACTGATGGGCCCAGGCTGTGTCCGTTCACATTCAACAAAGAAAAGCGAGTAAAAAGATGGATAGATTAGTAAGACCGCCGCTCTCTCTCCCGTCCGTTCCCTTGTCTTCGCTCCCTCGCTCGCTCGCCTCTGAGCTGAGCGGGGTGGTGCCGTTGTGCGGTGCAAGGCGCGTCAGCAGCGCGTCGTCACAGCAGCACCACACACACACGCGCGCACGCAGGCACGCATGCGCGCACGCGCGCGCGCACACACACACACACACACACACACACACACACACACACACACACACACACACACACACTTCCAATTTGAGACTGCAACGTCCAATGCAAAGAGAAACTATAATGGGTTTCCTGCATGGGATAATTTAATAATTATGCGATTCAGTTCGGAGCTACAAGTGTGTGTGTGTGTGTGTGTGTGTGTGTGTGTGTGTGTGTGTGTGTGTGTGTGTGTGTGTGTGTGTGTGTGTGCGTGCGTGCGTGCGTGTGCGCGCCCACTGTCTCTGTCTGTGTTACTGTTTATCCCCCCGCAGGACAGTTGTAGGATTAGTGATGAAAGAGCTCCGCAAATTCTGTGTCATTTTATGTAACCGGATTAGTCCGGTGGTGGCGGTGTTCCCCCTAGTTTTTTTTTTTTTTTTTTTTGTCTATCCAAAACAAACACCCGTCCTTTCTTTATTTGGCGTTAAACATGGCACACGTCATGGCGAGCTATGGCCATGCATACAGACAGGGGCGCAGGTGCAAGTGTGGACCACACATAATTGGGTGGGTCTGCCTGACAAGAAAGAATAATGTGTTTGAAATACTCTTTTTGTAGGCTACATCAATCATTTGACTTGATCGGACGTCTTGGTGCATGCAAAATAGGCTGCTAACATGAAGTGCTAAACTCACGTTTTTAGACCGATCTCTGGCGTTTCTGGGGCTGCAAAGGGCGTGTGTCTGACTGAAGAGTGCGTGTGATTATCTCTCCCCAAACACAACGCCCAGTCAGTCTATCAGTTGTCCACAGGGAGCACCAGGAGAGGATGCAGACGCCCTATGGCAGTGGCTCTCAAACTTTTTCATGTCAAGGACCCCCAAATTAATTGGCTGCGGACCCCCACCTGAAAATGTTTTGTGCCAAGGAGGACCCACAAAAGATTTATGCTGTCAAAAATATTCAAACATTTTCAAAGAATGTCAAGATGTTTTGAAAATAGCTGGGTACATACAGGGCAATGGAATGGGGGGCCCCGGACCCTACTTCGGGAACAATTTTATTGCATCATAACTCTGAGAGTTATGATCCTTACGGGTCCATTTGGTTCCATTTCTACACTCTCAGACTCAGTGTTACAGCCACATAAAGGTCCATTTGGTAAACTATCCATCATTTATCCGGGGACACCCTGGAACGCCCCCAAGGACCCCTGGGGGTCCCCAGACCCCACTTTGAGAACCACCACCATATGGGGCCTGCCTCTCAAACCCATGCAGGCCACAGAACATCAAGTTGGCCTAAACTTGCAAAATATGAATTTACATAGCATAATATAGGAATAGGCAAAATAGGAATTTACATAGCATAATATAGCACTACTGTATGTATAACATTACAACACTGTTTGGCAATGGAGAAATCAATTGTTCAATATTTATGCAGCATTTTATAGCAAACCAACTATTGGGTTGTGTTACATTCCCCGGCCTCTATCTCTGTCCCTATCTATTATTTCTGATTCATTTAGCATGATAGGCCCCTACCACACAGGGACGTGCAGAGAATGTTAGAGAGGCAGGTGCTGAAATGTCTAAAAGGGCCCATTGGTGAAGATATTGAAAATAGCAGACCTCCAAGCTCACAACGCGTCGCAGCACAACGCGTTGTGAGCTTGGAGGTCGGCTATTTTCTGTACTTATTCATGGTCTGGAGAGGGCACTTTTTACAGACGGGGTAAAAGGGCAGGGGCTCGAGCCCCCTTTGATGTCTACAGTATGTGTGCACGTGCCTGCTACCACAGAACGTTTATCAGCTCTTCTTCAGAGAACACTCGGTTTATGCGGCTGCGCCGATGGTAGACCTCGCCTCAGCCCTGAGTCATTCTGTCCAATAGGCAGGCAGGGGTAATAACTGCTGTGATAAAGTGATTTATATGGGCGTGCACCTCAAATAGGAGGAACCCTGCCACACACGCACGCACGCACGCATGCGCACACACGCACGCATGCACGCACACACGCACAACACACACACACACACACACACACACACACACACACACACACACACACACACACACACACACACACACACTTTGCTATCACCCGACTGAGAGAACCATCGAGAACTAGACTGTGTGTACTGTAATAGCCCAGTCAATCTGAGGTTTGACCCAAAAGAAATTGAATCGTAATGGTTCAAGGTTTTTTATGATCCTTAGGGTCATCCAAAACACATGTTAAAAATCTTCCAAAATATTCTTATTGGATCAAGGTAAATTCAGGGGGTTCCAGTTTGGGTCCCTTCACTTACTATACAGGAAAAAAAAAGACCTAAAAAAATCTTCTCTAACTAGCATGTGAGGGGTATAACTAGGGGTTTTTCATGATTCTGAATCCATTGCAAGCATTTGTTTTGCACGAAAAACATTCCTCGGGCTAAAAATGGACACCACAAAAGTCTGAAAAGTGATGACTCATCACTAAACCATCACTATACCATACCGTGTTGTGGGTCCGTTTTTGGCCCGAGGAATGTTTTTTGTGCAAAACAAATGCTTTCAATGGATTCAGAATCATGAAAACCACCCAGTTAGACCCCTCACATGCTACTTAAAGAAGATTTTTGGGGGGGTCTTTTTTCCTGTATAGTTTAGAGGGGACCCAAACTTGAACCCCCTGAATTTACCTTGATCCACTAAGAATATTTTGGAAGATTTTTAACATGTGTTTTGGATGAGCCTAAGGATCATAAAAAACCCTGAATGATTACTATTGCAATTTCTTTTGGGTCCCTTTTTAGCTTAGATTGACTGGCCTATAAGTCTGCCTGCAGTTGCATACTGTATCGGCCTGTAGGTTTGTACCAGTGTGCAATGGATAAAAGCTAATGAGTTAAATGTGATTCTTAAATGTCATCACATTTTCAACATTTATGCACAATCTCTCCGTTTCATTTTGCAAGTCAGGGTAGTGTGGTAAACTGGTTAGTGTGCATTTCGTTCGTGTGCAGCGGAGGATGACTAATTGAGGTTATGCGAAGCAGGCGAATTAAACCTTTGATAAGCCCATAATCGCTGTTCGCTAGGCTGCATGCTGCATTGGGAGGCAGACAGCAGCTCTACACCCCTATGAAGTCTAACACAGCCTTGGTGGGTGCTGCATTATCTAGTAGTTCAAATGAAAACACTCTTGTTTTATTACATTTTTGCAAAGACTCACCTTGTCAGGGAGGAGGATGGTTGACTTTTTGCAGATGAAATTATCTGTAATTTGAAATATGATAAATATTCAAAGCTATTTAGGTATTCATCAGTTACCATAATAGTTGCTGTATATGCACGTGTGTGTGTGTGTGTGTGTGTGTGTGTGTGTGTGTGTGTGTGTGTGTGTGTGTGTGTGTGTGTGTGTGTGTGTGTGTGTGTGTGCGTGCTAGGGCATTCACCAAATATTCGAAAATTCGAATATTCGAATATCAAAGTCACTATTCAACGTTGTTTTTTTTGTTATTGTTTTCTCTTTAAAAAATATATAGTTTATAAAGCTTGGCTAGATAGGAAGTAAGAATGAGTTGTCAATGCCCCTGGTGGATGAATTTGTTCATGCTCTATACCAGGGGTTCTCAAACCTTTTTAGGCCATGACCCAAAATAAACATATTTGAACTGGGGACCACTCGGTTCCGCAGATAAAAATTGTGAAAATAGCAGATCTACATGCTCACGTTGTGAGCATGTAGATCTGCTATTTTCACAATGTCTGCCTCTTGCTTACTTAATATTTGCCAGTTTGGCCAGTCCTGTCGAATATTCGACTATTCGAATACTTTGAGGTCAAATAATTCAAATACTAAAAATCACTATTCGTGAATGCCCAAGTGCGTGTGTGTGTGTGTGTGCGTGTGCGTGCATGCATGCGTGCGTGTGTGTGTGTGTGTGAGTGAGTGACCTTATCTGCACTGGCATCAGCAGATTAACAGAGCAATCGAAATCATTATGAGTCTAGTCGATAACACCATTTAGGCTACTATGAATAAACTATGGGATTAGAAATGCACTTCACAATGCAGGATCTGCAAAGCAATGGATGAGCTGAAATGCACAAAATAGGTCTTTAGGTTACACGGCATACACTGATGGGCTCAGGGCCTTGCCATCATCTATTCATCCTGCTAACACTCCCTCCCCTCACTCTCACTCAGGGACGTGCAGAGAATGTCAGAGAGGCATGGGCTGACATTTCTAAAAGGGCTTTGGAGAGAAAATATTGAAAATAGCAGACCTCCAAGCTCACAAGCTGTTTTCAGTGCTTGATACCACAGTGAACTAAGCATAATCAAGTCAATACTGGAGATGTGGCGTAATGGCATGGATTTCTACACGGAGGGCAATTCTTTCAACATAAGGTGCTGCATTCAAGTTCGAGAGAGTTTGGACAAGACAATTCTCTTGAATGCTACCTTCAGGTATGGCATGGAAAGAGGGCATTTGCATTTCTTTCACCATAGTAAAAACTGCATTCAGGGTCTGGAGAGGGCACTTTTTACAGAGGGATAAAAGGGCATGGGCTCAAGCCCCCTTTGATGTATATGTTGTGTGCACGTGCCTGCTCCCATCACTCTCACTCTCTGTTGGCCCTCCTTTTGCTGCGCTCATCTAGCGAGTTGGATGCTGAAGCCAAGTGATCCTGCACCCCCTCCTCCTCTCATCCCTGCATCCATCCATCCATCCTTCCATTCCTCCTTCCTTCCCCCTCCTCCTCTCATCCCTCTCTCCTTAATTCTCTCCTCCCAACCTCCCCCTGCAGGGAGAGTCACTGTGTGTTAGTGTCAGCACACTATCCGAGCTGCGAGGGGAAGTGAAGGGGAGGGGAAATGGGAACGCTTCCCACATAACCACGGCCCAGTCTGCCGTTCTGATCCCGGGCAATAGATCCCTTCTCCACCCTCCCTCCTCCCACGCTATTCTGCCCTCCTTTATTTTCTTTCTCACATTTCCTATGACAGTGTTCACTTTTTCCACTTCCTCCCTACGCCCCCCCTGACCCCTTTCTTTGTCAATTAATTTCCGTAATACCTCCCCTTTTACATCCTTCCAAACTTTCTTCCTCTAATAATAACTAATGACACATGTGTGATTGTGTGTGTGTGTGTGTGTGTGTGTGTGTGTGTGTGTGTGTGTGTATGTGTGTGTGTGTGTGTGTGTGTGTGTGTGTGTGTGTGTGTGTGTGTGTGTGTGTGTGTGTGTGTGTGTGTATGTGTGTGTGTGTGTGTACACTAAGGCCTGATTGATACTTACATGCTATTTTTGGTGCAAGAACAACCAACAACCACAGTGCACAAACAAGTATCAGGCTTAAAGTGTCATTCCCACCAGGCACGATAAAGATAAAGATATCATTTTAAAAATCATTCTCAACTCATGTGAATGGTATAGCGTTGTGGTGGCGACCACAACGATAACGCTGACATAATTATTGTTAACGATAATTATCGTTATTATAGTTATCTTTATCGTTCCACAGTGGGAATGACACTTTAGTGTCATAATATTATTTAGAAGTCCAGTTGGATTTGCTCACTCTCCTGTGCCAGGAGCTCAGGCCAGGGTCCACGTGAGTCCACACAGTGACAGATGGAGGGATAGCAGGGAGCAGACGTAGAGATATAGGAGGATTGAGTGAAGAAAACATGGATGGTGACAACAAGGGAGAGAGGGATAAAGGGATGGAGGGTAAAACACACACACACACACACACGCACACGCACACGCACACGCGCACACACACACACACACACACACACACCACACACACACACGCACACACACACACACACACACACACACACACACACACACACACACACACACACACACACACATGCACTCCCTTTAATGTAAAGGAACAGGGAGAGGGAGAAACATGTAGAGAATATGGAATGTAATCACTGTACTGTATCTCTTATTATAATTTCCTACATCTCCCTCTACTATTATGGTAGGTTAATATGCTTTCTCTCTCTCTCTCTCTCTCTCTCCCTCTCTCTGAGACCCACACATACAGTATTAGGGCCCTAGATGTCTTTCGACATTGACAAGGGCAGTTATAAGCCAGTGTGGAGCACAGGGCAAAATGTTTATACTGTGTATACAAAAAACAGCACTATTTCCCTCGGGCTGTGTGTGTGTGCATGTGACTGAGAGAGAGAGTGTGTGTGTGTGTTTGGGAGTGGAGGAAAGGGAGGGAGGGGGGTATTTATGTTCATATGCCTGTCTATTGTGTTAATTTGTGTATACTGCAAACACATTTGTCTTACGGTGTGAACTGAAGCATGTCATTGAATTGCAATGAACTGTGGTCTGCTATTTGATTGATAATGTTGTATACTGGGTCCCCACGTATCTATTGCTGTCTATCAACACAATGCATTTAACCACTATTAGGGATGGGACAGTTAAACAGTGAACCATTTAACCGGAATGTGTGTCACTAACCATTTAGGACTTTTTTTTTTACTGAAATGAACAGAAATCAAGTAATACCAGTAAGACTCCCTAATCGGGAGATAAGCGACCATCAGTTCGCATGTAGAAATCGGCCTGATGGTGGCGCTAAGTGGGACAGATCTGTGTTGATGACATGAGTCTAGACATACTGTGTACTGATTTGCGTGTTTCTAGGGCAAAATATGTAGGAGTGTCCAAAAATGTGTTTTGCTAAAATCGGCCTCATGGTGGCACTAGAAGAGGGCCAAGTGAGAAATGAGGAGTGGAGGTTGTGATTTGGCAGCCAAGGAGTTGTGGGTGCAAAGTTTGGCATGGATAGGGGCAACGGTGGCGGAGATATGAGTAGGGCAAAAGTGTGACGGACAGACTGACAGACTAACGGACTGACGGACAGCCGGTGGAGGTTTTGATAGTAACTGCGATCTGACGGTCACAATAAAAACAGAATATCAATGGAACAAGTCACTTAAGTACAGTATAAAAGGACTTTTAATTTAGCGATATCACATTCACTCACCGCATGCTGCAGGAACATTTTGGAATAGTCCAGACTGAGAGTACACCTGCAGGGACACATTTAAACAAAATTGTCTTTGTAAACAAAACTTACTTTGTACAACCATTTCAAGAATTAGGTAAATCACGAGTGATCTTCTTGGCTCATGGGACCAGAGCTGAGAGCCAGTGTGGTCAAGAATACATGAGACTGTCCGTAACAGAGCTGTGCTCACAAAGCATGAAACACACGATAAAGCAAACATGTTCACATGTCTGAAAAAGCATCATCTCATGTCTCACTCCAACACATTCTCTATCCAAGGCTTCAGCTTTGACCACCAAGCGGCGGTCAAATTTTAATTTAAAACAAGTTAAAAGAAACAACAAGACAGTCACAGTTTAGCCCCGACACACAGAACTGCAGAGGACTGAGGACATCTAAAACGAAGGAACGAATTGAAAGAAGTATTAGTTGCAATTCAAAACAGTACTTTTGTATAAGCAGACAGACACGCAGGTAAACACAGACAGAAAGACAAATAGAAAACCGAGAGGCAGAAAGTTTGGAGCCTATTTTATCCTGGATGAGAACCAACATTCAAGGTATTATTTGCCACTTTAGCAAACGTGTCACTCCACCCATCATTTACAGTTTACAGATTTTACACCTTTCCTTTCGGCGAGGTCGTGGCCAGCAGAATGGAGCATGCTGCATGCACAGCCCTGGGTTTTAAATAGGTAGCCTACAGTAGACAGGCCGAGGGGAGAGTTCAATCAGTGCATGTTTACAAGTAATTAAGAGCATCTGATCTGATATAGCCACAGTCCTTTCCTCTGTGACTTACCGGTACACACAAAAATGCAGGCGTTAATTTAACTCAGAGAGTGTACAGATGTAACCAAGTGGACCTTTACGGGTGGATTTGGTCACATTTGTACACCCTCTCAGTTACATAATGCATAAATGATCACTGAGGATTTTACTGTGTGCTGTCTCCAGTACAGCACAACACAACATTGAAATAAGTCATGGGGGTCACCTGTCAGCTTATTATGGTTTATGCATAAGCATTACTGTGATGAATAACAGTCCATTTCCAATTTGCATTAGTTCCTGAGGTAGGAGGCAGATTGAAATCTCCTGTAGAATATTACGTATATTACGGTAATAGAAATAATAATAATGATGGATTGCATTTTTATAGCGCTTTTCTAAGCAAGTTGCAAACTCAAAGCGCTTTACAATGGTCCATTCATTCATACATTGGAATAAACACTACCCTGTGGCTTGGGCCACAGGGTAGTGGTCCAGGCACCTCGGCTGGTAATCCAGACCAGCGTTGCAGGTTCGAGTCCCGATCCTGACGACCTTTGCTGCGTGTCACCGCCTCAACTCTCTCCCCGTTTCCTGTCAGCCTACTATACATCTATCAATAAAGGCAGAAAAAGCCCCCAAAAATATCTTTAAAATAATAATAATAATTAATCTAACTAGCAAGGGGCATGACCCATAATACATGTTTTCATGACCTATATGCTTATTCCCACTCACTACCTCCAGGGGAATGACTACATCCCCTCTAGTGTGGTCACGCTATAAAAACACAAGGGCGTTGTGTTTTTGTGTCCCCTGACTTGGCAAACTGCACTTGAAAATGATGACCGAGGAGAAGATAATGAGTCACTCATTGGTTTACCACAGAACATACAGTAGTTCATGCCTCATCTTATCAATTCGCAGAAGGAAATACTTGTTAGAGTTGACCATCTAAAAGGACCAAAAATGCACACCACTCTGTCATATGAAACACACACGCCAAGTTTGAGACCGGAAACTATCAAAGTTACGTCAGGGACAGATTTTGTGTGACAGACACAGATAGACAGAGATTCTGTGAATTATAGATAAGTCTGTGTAATGCAGGGACGTGCAGAGAATGTTAGAGAGGCAGGGTCTGAAATTTCTGAAAGGGCCTTTTGGTAAAAATATCAAAAATAGCAGACCTCCAAGCTCACAATGCGTCGCAGAGGTCGGCTATTTTCGGTGCTTTATACCACACTAAACTATGCATACTCAAGTGCATACTGGAGATGTGACGTACGGCATGCATTTATACACAGAGAGGGCAATTCTTTCAACATAAGATGCTGCATTCAAGTTGGATAGTTTAGACAAGGCAATTCTCTTGAATGCTGCCTTCGGGAGGTATGACATGAAAAGAGGGCATTTGCATTTCTTCACCATAGTAAAAACTGCATTAATTGTCTGGAGAGGGCACTTTTTTACAGACGGCTAAAAGGGCAGGGGCTAAAACCCCCTTTGATGTCTATGTGTGCACATGCCTGGTGTAATGTATGTGTTAGTCCCTACTCCCTTGCCATCTATGCTGCACAGTCACATGCAAAAGTAGACGGCCCATTTCAAGCTGGGACAGTGCCCCCTTGAGGGTTTAAATATCATTGCGTGTCAGCAGTCAGCATTCAGAGCACAGAACATGGGAACTGTCATCTGTGAATTCCATTTCAGCAACTGCCGTGACAAAACGACAGTGTTGCGGAGGCCCTAATAGATGTGAAATGGAAACACACTGTGGCGAGTAAAAGAGGGCAGGAGTTAATCTGTAGCAGTGAGGGAGGGTGCGGTGTAGAGGGACAGGCTACTGTTGTGTTGGTGACCTCACTTAAATGTTCTCTGCTGACCTATTGGCCCGGCCTTGATTTCATTACCGGGGGAATTGATTACTGTATGTGCTGACTGGATCTCTCACCCGGGAGGGAAACCAACCCACTACCGCTGAACAATTTACATTGGTGGGATTGAAATACTTTCTGAAACAAGGACAGGGGTCATCGCCGCATTGGCTTGTGGTGGACATTTTTGTCAAAATTCCATTTTTGCCATTTTTTTTGCAAAAATATGCTTTAGAATGTTTTTGCTTTGTTTGATAATTTGTCCTCTTGTACGCAGAATATTCTCTATCCCGGTGTGTCTCTATTAGAGTTGATTGATTCTGTTAGATCTCAGATTGGACATGTCCAAGCTCTGTGGATTAGGGGGGCTCATAGTCTCTGACACCAGTCACACCCAAGTGGGATTGGATTATTAATGAAGATTATGAGAGGAGTTTGCAGGGTCTGTTCAATTATTTAACAATATGTTCGCATGTAGCTTAGTCCATTACATCACACGTAATGGACATTTGCCTGTATGTGGTAGTTTGACATACTGTATAGTACACAATAAAACAGTATACTTACTGTCAATACTAAAGAAAGCTGAAAACATATGGTTAATAGCAAAATCTTCAGGTAGGCTAGGATAAAGTCACTTCACTATCGTCTTGTTGAACGTTCCTTGTGCATCTAGTGAATAATAATGGTCATATAAAGTACAAACATATACAGTAGTAAGGTCAAACAAGACAAACATGGTCTGTATACATTTATTTACTTTGTACTGTAATAGAATTTCAATGTTTGAACAAACATTATTTTTTTTGCCCGTTTCACAATTACCGGTACACCAAAACGTCCTCCCAATGAATATATCTGCACTACAAATACAGTTAGAATAACGACAGTTGCATCAACAGATGACACAGTGGAAAAAAGCAATGGCCAGAATGCAATGTGTACTCTTGAATTCTTCTGCAGAACCTTGTGCAGAACTGTACCTTTTTCTCACACACAAACAGTTGCATTAGACGAGAAGTCGTATAGGCATTACATTAGTTCCTTAGTGGTTTACATTCATCGTAAATGTACCATTTGGTCTAATGCAGTACAAAGTAGACCCTTACAAATGAATCCCTTTGGGAACAACAACTGTGTGACTAACACACAAACAAATTAAAGACATAATTTCCATTCAATCAAAGGCATAGACTAGATAAGCAGTAAACGCTTCTGACTACAAAACAAAGTCCCTTCATTAATCTGCAATAACATGCATCAATTATTCTCTTATTATTTGTTTTGTTTTAAACAACATTCACTTGATAAGACTAGAACCTATATTGCCCCGTGAGCAAAACACATCCAAACAAGGTGACACTTGGCCCGGACGAAAACAAATGTCTGCTAGGCAGGAACACGAGTCATGAAACACTGAGAGGAACAGTGCTCCAACATTTTCACTTAGTACCATGATGAGTGGGGGGGCCACCAAGCCCTGGGTTTCCTCTCAAGATAAAGAATCCCTTTCTACATTAGCTACTGCCCCTCCATCTTTCTCTAAAACTTAAAATAAAGAAAAACAAAAATCCTGGTCAGCAATAGCAACCATGTCACAATATTATTTAGCATAACGTTATTTTCTTGACAACCACATTGAGAATGGCTCAAATCGGACGAGAGGTTAGCATGAGAAGTGGTTATGGGACAAGCGATTAACAAAGTTAATCTGAAACAGGGAAATGATGCTTACACAGATGAGCGACTGACTGCCCTCTGTGAGTGTAATGGTTCATGGCGGTTACTGCAATTGCTTATACTGTAACTGTTACAGATGGTTTACTGTGTTCATACAGTATACGTTTCTCAGAAATGCCTTCCACTTACTCAACAACAAATAATACTCTCATTTAACAAAAAGATAAGTAATGATTACAGTCCTAATTAGGCTTTGTTCCTGCTGTACTACATAGACATTCAATTAGTTTCGTCAAATCTAATATTTCCGCGATGATTCTTGGACCAGTTCACTTAAGTACAGTTGATACTGTGCTTTAAGAATACTCAAAATTATATGGGATTTGGGGGAAACTGATCAGCTTGAAAGTGTAATCCTCAGATGAATCTTGAGAGCTTGCACAAAGAAAAACATTTTGGAGTCATCCAAAGTTAATGAACCCACAGGAAGAACGTTTCCTTTTCAAAACTGAACATAAATCAAAAGCCCAGTACAGGCACAAGCTTTGACGCTATAAACACTGCTGCTGTTGCTTACTTCATCAAGCACAGCTCAATCAGATTTCCGCATGTTTGCACAAATGACGACTAGAACATTCTAGACTTCTATTTATCATTTGAAATAGCATGGTCTGTCGGTTCTGATTAAGTGGACCAAGCATAAACGAAACGTATTCAAGACGCTATCACATGAATCTAACATTGCTAAGAGTATACTGTAATGGTACCTCCAAGCTGGGAAGTAATGTCAGTCAAGTTTAGAACAAATGCTATTATTCTTCCTATGTAAATTAACTACTCCCTGCTGAAGTACTACTAAGGTATGTTGGCACTTACACACTAACAAACACGATGGCTGGACTCAGTTAACTCTTCTAAAGGGATGTTTTCCCCACTCTCAGTGAGACTGCGAGAGGTGAGGAACACAAAAGGCTTACAGTTCTAGCATAGATGTAGTGTTTCAAACACACAGATTTCCATGCACACAGAGGGGGCCACGGAGAGGCCAACACTGACAAATACCATCAACAGGACAAAAGGCCACATACTATCAACAAACAGAAGAGGAACAGAACCACAGAAAGATGCCTATTGACCACAATCAGAGAGAGAGAGGCCTGTAGCGCTCGGACTAATTGCCTCGTCACTCCGCTGATGTCTAATGGCGCAGCCATATAACGGCTCCACAGATTATGGGGCAGAAAAACAAAAAAAACAGCTATCAAAGTCACTAATAATAATCTAATTACAAATCATAGAAACTCATTCATGAACATATAAAAAAAAAAGGAAACCATACAAAATATATATGTAAACTGATTACCGTTAAACATTCCTCCCCTTCCCCTAAAATGATAATAACAAATAAAATAAAAAATAAAAATAAAAGAAATCGTAACACGAGTACAAAATATTAGATTTTGTTTTGTTTTAACTGCAAGACAGCTGCAAGGAGCCTGTTGCTGGACACAGAAATCATCAGAGGAATGTCCACCAATCACAAAACACTGAGGCCCGCCAAAGGTCAAAAGGTCAATGATGATATCTTTTTTTTGGTGTCTGTGTTAAGGTTCGATGATGTCACTGCTTTGGCATGATGACCTGGTATCCGCTTGGTTTCACAACACCCTAATCTCACTGGTTAAGTGCTTACATTTGGCTAGGTACAAAATACATCTGTGCTTCGAGTTAATAAAACAAATGCATAGGTAATCATCATTCCAATCTAAGGAATCAGGCTTTCACAGGCAAAAGTCTAGCATTGTTAAAGTGCATGTCATTGACACAACGGAATACAACTAATGTAGATTGTATCAATGTGGAAAATGATTGTACTAATCATTCTGCCTGTTCCCTTCAACAAAAAAAGTGGACAAAATACTGGACAGTACCCTTTTTTTCCAGAACTACAATAACTTCATATAAATGCTTCAGAAAGATGCATTGAACACTGCACCAACTTCATATAAATGCTTCAGATAGATGCATAGAACACTGCATCAACTTCATATATCTGAGAAATCCCTTCTTCTTCCTTAATGGCACTTCAGGTTAAACTATGGCTTTTCTTTTCATTTGGCAACAAGTAGAACAAGTCTTGGATCAGCTCGAGGGTAGAAGACCACTACTAGCCGGGACAGGTTGAATCCTGGGCTATAGCGGTCTAGAGAAAGGCACTGGAGGCTTGGTCTCTTATCACGGACAGTTCTGGGGCTCCTACCACCGGCCGCTGATGCTGGCCATGTCTGCGTGAAACTGGCGAGAGAGACGGCCGCTGGCACCCCCCTCCAGGAAAGAAGACCTGATGGGCGGCTCAAACAGCTTCCTCCGGTTCTTGTTCAGCTCTGCAGGAAGAAAAGAAAGGAAAAGCAAACCGCAAAACCCTCAGTCACAGGATGCATGATAAAAAGGATTCCACACAAACACGGTATGTTTTCTGTTGAGAGAATTCTTGACAGTTCTGATGTGTGACTGACTGTACTGATGATGTTATGTAAACTACTGTATATTGAACCATGATGTGATTGGAGAAAATGCAACCAGGGAGCATATTAATTGTGTTTTCCTTGTGGTATGTATGACTCGATTGACACAGACAAGAAAATTGCCATCAAATTGCCACAGGATGGCTCACGTCAATCAAAAGGTTTTTTTGTAGCCACCTGGCTTCGCATCATGTCAGATCGCCCTGCAGGCCGGACAAAATACGCTGATGAAAATATGTCAACACAACAAGCCCGCATCTGTGAATTATTCACATGATGGCCATGTCTCTGTCCCTGCCAGCAAAAACTTTCAGTCTGATTATCGGAGACAGGTACAGCAGCTCGTTCCAACTTCTCTTTTCATTGGCATGGTACATACTGGAAGTGCAAACCTGGACCAAAATTGACTGGCACTCTATCTCTTTTTGAAAGGAGAGATTGAGACTTGACGAAGGACACGGAGACAGTGAGTGGTGAGAGAAGGGAGAGCATTGTTCTGGTTTTTAATCCTTGTGAAGTCTTTTCAGCATTGATCTGTTCCTGGCTGAGCAGCACTCTCTGCTTCCGCAATAATCACCATATTGGCCCTGCATGAAAAAGTCCTGCTGTCAAACCCTGGCTCTGATTAATAGGTTTTTTTTTCAACAGAATGTTAACAGCAGATCAATGTCTCAAAGCTCCCGGTCTCAACAATAACACGATAGAACAAACATTATGTGAACTCTGAACTCACTGCACAGCACTGTCCAAAATAATTACTTTTGTAATGAACTGTGAAAACCATTATGTGCATTTTAAATTCAACAATGAGTCTGTCAATATAAGGAGGACGCAGCTGCTGCAAGGGGAGAAATGCACTCATTTTATAAGAATTTGTCTAACTCCCATCTACTCCTGGGGGCATAAAATGTAAGGTTGTTATTTTTACAAAATACATTTCTCGCAACAGCAATGGTAGTAAGAAAACAGCAGCTTGAACTGCTCTTCTATGGTAAATAAAGGAGCCTCTTCTGACTTTCAAATCCACATGGCAGAAGAAGTTATTTCTGCTACAGTTTTGACAAGTCTTGGACTAGATACTGTATGTGTAACTGGGTGCCACACAGGCAGATGTACAACTCTACACGTAATTAATAAAAACCATATAAGCTAATTTCACGCTGCATCTGAAAGTTGGCAGGGCCTACGGTCTAGTTGGCAGCAGAATCTATCAAGACAACAGTGAGCTCATGCCATGACTTCCCTTAGGGGAGGTCGAGCTCAAGAGTGCTGTAGTGCTTGAGTGACAAGGTTGTGTAATAATAATTCTATGCGTGCAATTCTTATACATGCACAGAAACTACCCAGAACATACATATGTTTTCCTGTATTTTCTGCTTCAAGTGTTGATAGAACAGTTCAGAGTAGATAGAACAGTACAGGGTCCTACAGTAGCTTTGGGCGAACAAAAATGTTTCTAAGCACAATTTATCAAACAATAGGGACCAAGTTAACCATACAATCTCTTTAGTTAACGATAGGCATAAGACACCCCCTAAATAATCAATAACAGCACAATATAGATTATTTGTATTAGTTAATTTGTAGGAAATTCCCCTTGTACAATAATGTACTACTGAGGTCATAATCCTTTTGTTGCAGGCTATGCAGGTCATCATCATGATGAAACTATGTGAAATTATATCTATTTATGTAAGGTAGGTGGACAGAAAAGGGAATATAATGTATTCAGCCGGAGAGTAATTGCATAGCAAACAGAAGCATAGGCTAACAAATAAAAAATGAGTATTAAAGTGACAAATAAAATCCTGAATATTTCACATCAAATTATTAATTTGTTGATGACTTATTCATACAGGTTGCGTTCTGTGTGGATGTACTCATGACATAAAAACCTGTTTAACTCATTTAGGCCTGAACACATTACGACGCAATATTTTATGCTTTAAATATAAAAGAATAGCAGATATACAAGCTCACAGCGCGGCACCGAGTGCCGCGCTGCGAGCTTGTAGATCTGCTATTTTTGAAAAAACGTGAAAATTACAATTTTGACCCGATTTTGTCTTTTGAATCCTTCTAAGAATTTTGAAAAGAAAAACTATGTTTCTATGTCAGCAATCTGGCCAGCCATCGTCAAAGAAAAGGTCCTTTTCACTTAACTGGAGCTCAGTTAGTCTGTTCTTGAGAGACTACTATGTCAGTGATGCTCAAACCTTTTCATGTGAAGGACCCCCAAAATGATATTTATTTGGCCACGGACCCCCATCTCAAAATATCTAGTTCCAGGGACCACCCAGAAGCAAAATTTGAGTTACAAACGTTTGCTTTGAAAATACATAATATTCAAAGATTTGCACACATTTTCACGACTTTTTCAAAAATAGCAGATCTACAAGCTCGCAGCGCGGCACTCGGTGCCGCGCTGTGAGCTTGTATATCTGCTATTTTTCACAGGTTAAAGCATCCACAAATTTTAGGCCTAAATGGGTTAAAGTGACAAATAAAATCCTGAATGTTTCACATCAAATTATTAATTTGTTGATGACTTATTCATACAGGTTGCGTTCTGTGTGGATGTACTCATCTCATGACATAAAAAGCTGTTTAAATGAATGCAAATTAGTCGCACAAAAGAAACACTCCTGTGTAACGACCTTTATGCTGCATTCACATTCACAAAGCAACAGGCTACAAGTCATTTTCAATGGTAGCAAGTGACATGAAGCTACTCTGAGATGCCAGACACTTATCCCTGTGTGACGTGCTGCAAATCAAAGTTGAGCTGGACTCAACTTTCTTCAGTACTCCCATGAAGTAACGAAGCATCAATCAATCACACGTGTTTTACTTTCACCATTTCCTCTCCTCTCGTCTCTCCCTACAATTACTTCTCCGTTCCATAAATGAAATAAAAACGTATTCTTGCGGTTAATCAGTTCCCTATGGCAGGGGTTTTCAAAGTGGGTGACGGGGCACCCTGGGGTGCCGTAACAGCAGTCTAGGGGTACCGCGAGATAATTTGATATAGTTGGAATTTATTTGGACACTTAAAAAAATATATATTTAGTATAATTTTGAACTTGAAATACAACGTTATCTTCAGTCAGTTCTAACCAAAATGTCTATTATCTCGATGTTCTCCTTGCAACATAATCGCTAAAATATGCTATAAATAGGTGCTGGGAGTGAAAATTATGAATGTAATGTATGGGGTGCCTCGAATGAAAGATACATTTATAGGGGTGCCTTGAGCCCAAAAAGTTTGGGAACCCCTGCCCTATGGCGTTTAACCTTACACTTTTCATTTACGCTTTGATGGAGATACAGACGGAGATACAGAAAGGGGAGATAGCAACACAGGTCACTGACCCGGAATCAAACCAGGGCCGTTGAAGTTATGGTTGGCACTCTATTCATTACAGATTACACTATGGGAGCGCCATAGAATTTAAACTAAAATGCTAATTATGTACCTGAGATGGCAAGTAGCATTTTCCTCCGGGCTCCAAATGTGGTGATGCCCAGTTCCTTCAGGTCCTGGTCTGTCAGAGTTAGGAACGTCTGGAGGTCAATCTGAAAGCCAACATCCAAACACAGTCAACACTACCATCATCACTCTACGTCGGTGCCGCGCTGTGAGCTTGTATATCTGCTATTTTTGAAAGATCGTGAAAATTTGACCCGATTCTGTCTTTTGAATCCTTCTAAGAATGTCAGCAATCTGGCCAGCCATCGTCAAAGAAAAGGTCCTTTTCACTTAAATGGAGCTCAGTTAGTCTGTTCTTGAGAGACTACTATGTCAGTGGTTCTCAAACCTTTTCATGTGAAGGACCCCCAAAATGATATTTATTTGGCCACGGACCCCCATCTCAAAATATCTCGATTTTGTAGAGACCTAGCCAACCGTAGCCTCGCGTTCTATCACACCGCACTGGCTGATTCGTGTCTGGCCGTGTGGTAATAGAGTCAGTAAGCCAACCGATTACCAACATTTTGTTGAAAAGCAAAGTAACTTCAAATCAATTTGATTCAGTTTTTCTAAAATAGAAAATTCTAAAATAGCTGATCAATCTCACGAGGCATCGCAACGCAATACAGTGCGTGATATTGTAGGTTGGCTATTTTTTAAACGTTTTGAAAACATTAAAAAATCTTCGTCTATAATGACAGGCCCAAATTAAGGAGACGTCAGCTGCATAATTGCCGATGTGGGTGTCATCAAATAATAATGTCCGATATGTCGGATAAACATAATATACAGGGTTCCCACACATTTTTTCCAATTAATTTCCAAAACTTTTCCAGAATATTTAACCCAATTTCCAGGACTATATAACAATAATCCAGCTCAATAACAAGTCGCTTACTCCTACGCGCAATGCCCAAAGACACAGGTAGTGTATGCCAGTGGTTCTCAACCTTTTCAGGCTGTGACCCCCGAAATAATCATATCACTAAGAGTTGAGGAATCTACATGTGAGCATGTAGATCTGCTATTTTCACAATTTCTGCCTCTAATATTTGACAATTTGGCCAATGTTTAATTTGTCAATTCAGAGGTATTAACAAAATCAATAACCAAAGACAATGCATAGCTATTTTTTCCAGGACCTTCCAGGACCCTTGATCAATTCCAAAACTTAAAATATTTTTCTAATTTCAAAATATTTCCAGGAATTTCATGACCGTGGGAACCCTGAATATAATAATATTTGCCAGTGTTTGGGAACCAGTGGCCTAAGGCACTGAGGTGGGCTCTCAGTGATGCTTGCTACTGTACCTCTTGCTGCTGGAACACATCGGTGTACTTTCCCAGGCCCAGCTTGCTGAACAGCTCAGGCAGGTCAGAGCCTTTGAGAGATGAATTCAGGTTCAGGCTGCATCCATTGCTGCCGGTCACAGAAGAGATGCAGTCCATGTAGTTACTGCTGCTGAGGTAGTGCTCTGCAGCTGTGAACAGCACAAAACAAGCATGTAGGTATTATACAGCAGTGGTTCTCAAACTTTCACATTTCAAGGTCTCCCCTTAACTCTGACAGTGTACAAATGGAACCAAATGGACCCGGTACACTGTCAGAGTTACAGACTTGTAATGGTCAATTTAGACCCCCATAAAGGAACCTAGAGAGTCCCTGTTCTCAAAGTGGAGAACCACTGTTATACAGTATATGTGATCAAATTAGATCTCTCTACAAATGCAGCCATATACTGCGTCTTTCTATTGCGTGCACTATGTTCATGTCTGTACATCCGTCCGTCTGTCCGTCTATATTATAAATATAAAATTGCTAGCTGTTACCACGCAACACCAAATATTTGTCATAATACGATTTAGAATTTTGAGGAGGACAATAACGGGTTCATTTCATTTGTCAGTAGCCTCACTGATGCGGTAGCTTGTTTGTGACTAAATAGGCTTGCAGGCAGTTTCCTTGACTTCACTGCAAGTACAGGTGTGTAGGATGAAGCAGCACACACACACACACACACACACACACACACACACACACACACACACACACACACACACACACGTGTGTGCAAGCACACTCATACAAGCAGACACACGCACGCACACACCACTTTAACTCTGAATGATCTTCACACTTCCATGCATGCCACTGAAGCATCTGTCAGTGTGCTCAGAGTGTAACATTGGAAAGTGTTATGGAGTGGGTGGTGTTTCTCCTCTGAGGTGAACATATCAATGAGACCTCTCTGGTATCAGATTGTCAGCATTGGCAAGCCGCACTTTTAAATGCCAGCTTTCTCAACCGTTGCTGAGGAAAATGCAGCAAACGCCTCAGAATTCAAGCGATTTACAAAGTCTGTTGTAATTAATTAGTATGTTAACACATTTCAGCTTGGCAGCCCTATTTTGGGCATGTAATTATGGTAAATAACTCAGACAATTTAGATTTAACTCATTAACTCTGTCACAAACAATTATGCTATAACATTGATGTTTCCAGGTTAATCAATGGTACTTGGAGGACTAAAATGAACTAATACACATCCATAATGGCTGTCACTGTGGTCCTCAAAGCTCTTCGGGTACTTGCTAATGCTCACAGCCGCTACAGCAGATATACAGTTACTGCAAGAGATGCTAAGCTGACCAGATTTGTTCTGCTTCCTCTTGGGGCTGCCAACAGGGGTGGGGAATTCAGCGAGGCCGGCCAGGCTGTTGCAGCTACCGTTCAAGTTCCTGTCTCGCCAGTTGTCTGAGTCGCTGCCGTTCCCCAGGCATTCCCGGCTGCCGGAGTTGGACATGGACAGGGATAGGGGGGAGCCCTGGGGGAGAGCAGTGGGATTAACGGATGACTCAAACATATGGACACAGCAAAATCCTCAGTGTTCATTTAGTGTCCCATTGATATGGATGTCCCCATGCGGAATCGATGGTGATACATTTATTTCAATCAAAATGATGTTATGTCTTAGGAATGCGACAAAAAACTAAAAAATATTATTTAACTCAAGTCTCCATGGCATGAGTAATCAATAGAAAACAAGTAATTTTGGCGGGTGAACTAGTTGGGAAAACAGAATGCCAGGGAAGCCAATGGGAAGCAAAAGGTTGAGGGTACTACGGGAACCTTTGTCGTGTACATGCATGCATGTGCATGACTGTGCATTTTACTGTGTATACTCATCTGTAACTTGAGTTATGATAGAAACTTTGTTTCTCCTTTTTACAGTAGATTAACCACTTGTGTCCATATTCTGAGAACTTTAGCCAAAAATAGCAGATCTACAAGCTCACAACTTGTGAGCTTGTAGATTGGCTATTTTCGGCAAAGAGGTTTGGTGAATCCAAAATACACATGAATCCAAAATGCATTGATGATTGTGCTGTCAATAGATGAAACTATATGGAATCTATGAACAGGTTGTGGGGGTCCCTGCTTCATCTCTCTCTCAACCAAGGGGTCCTTGGCCTGAAAATGTTGAAGACCCCTGGTATAAGACTCAATGGTATATGCACTCAATTGGTACTGTATATAACTCTTATACCTAATATAGTTATAGAATGAGAGTGGTGGCTACCTCAAGTACCTCATAGGTGGTGCTCATGCTGGGTTTGTAGGGTACATGGTTGGCTCTGCGGAGCTCCTTAATGGTTTCTGCTGGCATGGATTTGGAGAAGCCCAGGCCGCTCCATGTGTTGGTGGGTGTTCGTACCTCAGTTACCACTGGCTTCTTCAGCATGGCTAGAGAACACACACACACACACACACACACGCAAGCCTTTTCGTAAAATTTCTATACATTTTCTTTCATGCAGTCTTTCTCAAGGGCAGTACTTGAGAAAAACACAGCACATGACTCTCAAAGCAGCAATAATGTCTATTTTAAGTTTGTCACACCACAGAATAATGTGTTTTAATCACCAAGCCAAATTTGAATGATAAGCATTCTCGGCTCTGAACGCTGATGGCACTGAAACCATGGCCATTCGAGGGAGAGGTAAAAGTTTCTCTCAACTGTCACATACAACAAAGATCTGCCATGGCTGCAGTCAGCTATGAGATCTGAGGTCAGCACTGTGGTCATTATTTCATATAAAAAGGACAAATACATATTTTTATATTTTTGAAAATTCAGAGACAATTGCACGATCATTTTCATCGACCTATAGCCTCCCAAGAGTTGAACATGTCTCCTATGAGTGTCTGCCTGCCAGCTGTGTGTTGTTTGTGAGAGAGAGAGAGAGAGAGAGAAAGAGAGAGAGAGAAAAAAAAAAGAGAGAGAGAGAGAGAGAGAGAGAGAGAGAGAGAGAGAGAATGCTGTCCTCCAGTGGAACTGACTGATGGCACAGTGACACACTGGAATATGGCTACAGTGTGTCATCATCAAGCTCTTATTTCAGGCCTGCCCAAAAACCATTCACTCAAAAACTGTGAAAAATGTTCAAATGATCTAACGCCACTACTCAGTACTGAACAGTTCACATGTCTTTTTACATGTTTTCAGCCATTACTTTCAGACAGAAACAAGATGCCAAGATAGAGATGTTGGCTGTACTGAGGATTCAATCTTTGGTTTTTCTCACTTCATTCACCAAGAAGCCCCACAACTAAGACGGATTTACAAAAAAGGTAGATAAGTCATGAGATAGAGGAGACAGATCAGCACTTACCTTTGGTTGCCAACAGCTTTTTCTGTTCATAGTCGAAAGCCTGAAAAGACATTAGGCAGTCTCTAGTTTGTCATCATTGACTTGAAATAAAATGTAGAACCAGTGTGTCCATTTCCATGTACACGTGTACCATATGTGTTTACATGTGTGTCTGTGTGTACCTGCATGTGGGGCTGTCACGATTATGACATTTTACATGACAATTAATTGTCACTCAAATAATTGCGATTAACGATTTAATTGTGTTTTTGTCGTTGATAATTACACTTCTGTTTGGCTTTTAGGCTTTGAAGTTGCACATGGCAGATATGACACATAACCTAAATATACAAATAAATGACTTAAAAATTTGACAACTTAACTCTCCTACTGCCAGATTATTTATTTATTTATTGGGTCTGGTGCCATCAAAAAGCGGCTTACCTTTGCGACATTATAGCAGATAGACAGACATTTATTTATTTATTTTTTTTAATTTTTTTTTTATTGTGCAATAGTGCACTTTGGTCTGCCAGGCAGCAGAGGGCGGCGTCATGCGAGAATGAATGTGAATTTGCCTGTTATGTGTTGAAGAAGAAGAAGACCAGTCACTGGCCACAGAGCCTTACAGCCAGAGGAAATCAACAAGGAAGTGAATTGTTCTCCGTTGATCTAACGCATAATGGATTTTTTACACCATCACCGCGGAAAATGTGTTTACAGTAAACGGCCGCGCGACCCCTCATCAGCTTACAGTCATCAGACGAACGAACCGAACGAGCGCCGTATTGGCATCGAGGTTCTGTAAAAAATGGGGCGAACGTTAACGTTCAAAGCGTGGGGAGAGTTAATACTTAAAAAAGAACATAGTTAGTGGAAATAGCCGATCTACAAGCTCACAACGCTTCTCGGTGTGACGTGTTGTGAGCTTGTAGATCTGCTATTTCCGCTATCTCTGAAAATGTTTGAAAATATATGAACATTTTTCAACATGGAAACGATTATGACGATTATGCAAAATAATTGCGATTATCTTAAATAATTGCGATTAGACGATTTATGTAATAATTGTGACAGGCCTACCTGCATGTTGGCAAAGGCCGACTGGATCCTCTCTCTCTCATTGAGTTGTGCTGCCCTCTCTGCCGCCCGCTCGCTCCCTGGCGCCCTCTTATCTGCCACAGGACTGTCTGACGGACTGGACTCAGCGTCGGATAGGAGGCAGTCCGAACTGTTGGGATTGTGAGGAGATTTGTAAAGATAACGTCAGGAATAAAAATAAGAGTAATGGTTCACGTGCGGCAAGTAGTACAGGAAAAGAATCACCTGTGTAACATGCTATGCCGGATTCATTTTTATTCTCGTTACTTAAATTTACTGCCACGATTAGAAATCAACATACTAAGGACATGCCACAATTTTTTTGCAAAATGTCAAAAACCTATTTTCGCTGGTTGTTTCTGGACTTGTCTGTCATACAAGATTATAATAGTATTTCATCCATAATGTATCACAACTGTATTTCAAACAATCCTTCAAGGCAATCTGTTGCCCCAGGAGATAGATTTAAATTCCAAGAAATGTCCATTGTATTCTACTATAGATAGCGTCGCGAGCGGCTCTGGGTCGGCCTGGACGGGCTTGGCGCGAAGGTGGGTTGTGCGTCTTATCGCACACGACCTTTACAGTGCGCCGCTCCGACTTCGCCGTTTCCCCCGGGGCCGTGGACTGAGGTATCTCTGCGCCCTGCCCCAAATCTGTAGAACTGATTATTTATGAACTGTATCGGCTTAGTTCAAACCAAATCTGTAGAACTGATTATTTATGAACTGTCAGATTATGTGAATAATATATTTGTGTTGTTTAGACTGAAAATGATTAAGAGGAGTACGATCTTTGCCTCCTGGAAAAACTAAAAGGTAGCGCTGGCCAAGAACAAGAATACTTGTTCAGCACTTGTTGTACTGTGCACACCCCTGGGCACAGGACTAGTTTTAATTTTTAACACTTACTCTGCCCTTTAAAAATGGCTGCTTTCAGGCTTAACTGCCAAATTTACCCATAATAACAATAATAATAATGCACGCCCATGCACAGATCATGTACCACGTGTGTGCAAAAAAAAACTCAGCTTGGAAATCCGTTCAGGCATTCATGAGATAGCAGCCATTGTGTTTTCTTCAAATGTAAACAAACATGGCTGCCATGTTGGAAAGATGGGGTTAGGATGGGGGTCAAACATGCAATTTCGCGATCGCGATCATGAATAGTAGATAGAAGGAAGTAAAAACATTTTTATGCAAAAACGGCCAAAAACTCGTAGTGGGGTCAAACAACAGGAATAACACGGGAAACTCGTGATAGAGCAGTAGTCAATGAGTTAAAATAAGAAAAAGTCTGTTAATTCCAACATACTGTATTTGTTCTTGTACCGACCTGTTCATTCCAACATACTGTATTGTTCCAATACCGACCTGTTCATTCCAACATACTGTATTGTTCCAGTACCGACCTGTTCATTCCAACATACTGTATTGTTCCAGTACCGACCTGTTCATTCCAACATACTGTATTGTTCCAGTACCGACCTGTTCATTCCAACATACTGTATTGTTCCAGTACCGACCTGTTCATTCCAACATACTGTATTGTTCCAGTACCGACCTGTTCATTCCAACATACTGTATTGTTCCAGTACCGACCTGTTCATTCCAACATACTGTATTGTTCCAGTACCGACCTGTTCATTCCAACATACTGTATTGTTCCAGTACCGACCTGTTCATTCCAACATACTGTATTGTTCCAGTACCGACCTGTTCATTCCAACATACTGTATTGTTCCAGTACCGACCTGTTCATTCCAACATACTGTATCGTTCCAGTACCGACCTGTTCATTCCAACATACTGTATCGTTCCAGTACCGACCTGTTCATTGCAACATACTGTATCGTTCCAGTACCGACCTGTTCATTCCAACATACTGTATTGTTCCAGTACCGACCTGTTCATTCCAACATACTGTATTGTTCCAATACCGACCTGTTCATTCCAACATACTGTATCGTTCCAGTACCGACCTGTTCATTCCAACATACTGTATTGTTCCAGTACCGACCTGTTCATTCCAACATACTGTATTGTTCCAGTACCGACCTGTTCATTCCAACATACTGTATTGTTCCAGTACCGACCTGTTCATTCCAACATACTGTATTGTTCCAGTACCGACCTGTTCATTCCAACATACTGTATTGTTCCAGTACCGACCTGTTCATTCCAACATACTGTATTGTTCCAGTACCGACCTGTTCATTCCAACATACTGTATTGTTCCAGTACCGACCTGTTCATTCCAACATACCGTATTGTTCCAGCACCGACCTGTTCATTCCAACATACTGTATCGTTCCAGTACCGACCTGTTCATTCCAACATACTGTAGATGGGAGTTCTTGGTGCCTTGCAGGAGCTCCACGGCCTGTCGTTTCCCGGACGACGTCTTACAGGAAGCCAGCATCTGTTTCAGCTCGTTGCCGTTGGCCGAGTGGGAGGGGCTTCTGGGCATGCCCACCTCCACAAACGTGTCGGAGCCTGGGGGAAGGAAGGAGCGAAAACAAAACATGATGAACATAATGTTAAAATTATGTTTTATTCCACTTCATGCGTTCATCTCCTAAGCCACTTAGGCAATGGGAAAGCGGAGACACAAAGGTTACAACTGTCTTTAAAGAAACACTCTGATGTGACAGTGTTATGACAACCAAGGTCAAAATATTTCTCATGTTTCTTTCCATTTTCCATTCCATGCCATGCATGTAGTTCAGCACGGTCCATTCTCGGCACCTGTGACTGACTCACTCACTATAAAGTGGTATGTGCATGTGTGTGTGCGCGCGCATGTAAAACAAATCTAGGTATTGTGTATGTGGGCGTGTGCGTGCGTGTAAGTAAAAAGTCTCAGTTGGCACCTGGATTAATTAAGAAATGAGAAGCCGCAATTACAGAGGATTTTCCCTTACTGCTCTGCTTTCAGACTGCCAGTAACCTGCTCACACTGTACATGGCGTGTATGAATGTGCGGGACATCTTGACTGTGTGTTTGTGTATGCGTTTCGGTGTGTGTATGTGCACGCACATAGGCATCCCCCAGATACACGAGCATGGATGAGTGGGGCAATGAGTGCAACTCAAACCCATACACAAGCTTCTCTTGTGTGTGCATATGGGTTTGAGCAAGTGTGCATTTGCAAGCGTAGCTTGTGCCCCCCTCTGTTAGCGTAAAATAATATGATGTCAGTCAACCTAATGATGCTCCCTTGGGTTTTATGTTGGACCGTTTTGCCGGCCTCCCTCGTCCCAACAGAACAGAGCTGGGGAGGGGAGAGGAGCGGAGCGGAGCCAGGGACGTGCTGGGCCCCTGATTCAGCCGGGGAAAAAGAGTTGGAGAGGCCCTCATTGCGAGCTATAGAGAGAGATCTCTCTCTATAGCGCTGCTGCTACTCAAAGATTTGCCATTTCAGATCATGACAAGTGACAAGCCAGTGGGCCAATTACATGAGTTATATTTCGTCGTTGTCGGGTGGAAACCTTGTATGTCCAAAACCGTTTGTTTTGTATTTATCATTTAAAAAATGATTTAAACTAGTGAAAACAGGCAATCTACAAGCACACAATGCCTCGCACCGCGAGGCGTTGTGTGCTTGTAGATCTGCTGTTTTCACTACTCTTGTGCAACGCGCCTTGTATGATGAAGCAGGGCTTTGCTTTGCGAAAAAAAAATTACAAATGTGAAACTTGGGAGATACAAGGTTTCTGCCCGACAGTGACGATTTACTTTGTTGGCCGCCCAGCCCCCAAAATGGAATGAAGGCCGACATTTTATTTGTATTTTTTTCCTAATGGTCCAGGCCGGGAATGAACCAGCCGTTCGGGAGTTGTCCCGCTGTTCCCAATGGCCAGCACGTCCCTGAGCGGAGAGTCGTGCCGGGCTGCGCCCAGCCAGTCCAAACACATTCAGGGACACAGGAGGCGGTCAGGAGGAGGAGGCGGCAGAGGAAACCTTACTGGGACACGCCACGCCAGAGGAGACTGGCTCAGGAAAACACCACGGTAAAGTGAGACGCGTGAGAGAGGAATGGTTGGAGGGGAAACCGCACGTGTTAAGAAGCAGGGGGAAATTGAGGGCCTTTCTGAACCACTGGTCGACCAGCAGTTAATCTGTCTCCGTTCCAGCCCCATAAACACTGTCAGAGCAGGGGGAGAGATGCCGCTACCGACGCATGTGTACCACGCGCAGAGCATTGCAAAAATATGAATGCGTTCATTCAGGGCATGTTTGCCACTCAGTACTGTAGTTTTAAGGGTTACATGAATGCTGGTTGCAGTGGGTTGAGGTAAATTATGCATAGACTGCAGGTCCTGTCCAGGACTCTTCCAGAGTCAAAACACCCACACCTTCAAGATGTTGTTACAATTTACAATTACAATTTAAGTGTTTAGCAGACGCTCTTAATCCAGAGCGATTTACAATAAGCAAGGCAATACATCAATATAATAAGCAAGGTAATACATTAATACATCAACATCAATACATCAAATGCATTGGATTGTTTCACTCAGGTACGCATTACCGCCGGGCTACACCAAGGCTTTTCACGTTCATCAGTGCGTATGCGGGGTGTGTGCGCGTCTGTGCGTTTGGAAAGATCCAATGTATATCAATTCAGCCGGCTACACCAGGCGCACGGATAGCGCGAACCCCGGATACGCATTCCCTAAAAATATGATTGGTTCTATTTTGTAAACATAAGCGTTTTGTACACAAGACAAGAAGGGCTTTTCGCACACGCACAGAAAGCGCACAAGTTTTCTGGTGTAGTCCAGCCGTTAGGAATTAATCTCAATGCACAGTAGGGTAAGAAGATACAAAGTTTTGACAAACATCCAGAAACAATAAACGCAACCGTGCTGAAATGTACACAGTCTTTGTGTGGTTCAGGTCAGAGGGTACTATTAGGTGTATGTGTGTGGTTCAGGTCAAAGCGTACTATAGGTGTAGAGAGGTACTAGGTGTATCTGTATGGTTCAGGTCAGAGAGGTACTATAGGTGTAGAGAGGTACTAGGTGTATCTGTGTGGTTCAGGTCAGAGCAATACTCTACCTTCGTCTGGGTTGGACTTGCTGGAGAGAGGTTCTGATGGGTTGTGTCCACTGGCCTCCTGGACGGAGTCACACTGGGAAACGGTTTCTGCCAGAGATGCAGTGGATATCCTTCCATAGACTGAGCTAGGATGCTAGATACAAATTCATACAGATGCATGTGAGACACGGTCACGAGAAATAAACATCAAAGCAAGTTTCACATGCATTTTCTTGCTTTAGATTAGGTGTACCGGTACATAAAAAAAAATTCAGCAACGACACCGAGTTATTGATCCTTGTTCGTTGGGACCTAACCCATTGCAATACTTGACTGTTGACAACAGCCATGTTTTAGTCATTAAAAGCTGAAGAATGGGATGAAGCATTAGTGCACAAAAAAGCCAAAGTGATACAGCTGACAAAAAACAAGGTCTTCTTCAGTTAAACTATTGTATCTGTAAAGCTTCTAGATTCAAGGCACACTAAAGCTTGCACCTAAAAGTACATGCCAAATGCAATAACAACAATTTACTGTAATTATCAGCATCAGAAATGTTATTTAATTTAAAAACAGTCATTAGTCAATGTAGTGTTTAAAAGTCTTTTTTCATTACTTGGCTCAAGTATTTGCATTGTGTCCAATGAACACTTGAATCCCTACTAGTATCCCTATTCTGGGGTTAAATTGGGTGAAAATATTTAGTGTCGAGTGAAAAGAGGAGGAGACACACTAAGTATAGAACCCCCTACTGTAAGTATAGGGTTCAAGTGGTTAGCCACTTACTGTAAGCCCTATTGTATACTTTGTTGTGCTTGTCACATGAACATAACCATACTACAAACACATCACATTGTGAGGTTGTAGATGTACTATTTTCACAATAATCAATATTTGATATTATCATTTCTTTTAACAAATATTTCTCAAGTTGAAAGAGGTTGATGTACACAATTCCACAACCTAATAAATATATCCCATGACCCAAGTTTTGGGTCCCAACTTAAGGTTTGTGCACTGCTTGTGTGTGTACACTACACAGTGGGTGAGTTGATATGATGGAGTCTACCTGTACCTTCACGTGTCCGTTGAGTGTGCCATGGCCCTTGGCGCAGTCAGGGACCCCATTGGGCTGCTTGTCTATGGGTGCCAGACCGGGCGGAGGAGAGGGTGTATTCTGGGTGTATCCCTGCATTCCCTGGACACCTGACAGCAGGATGCTGCTCAGGGTGGCCTGGGCAGCGGGGTGCAGCATCAGCTGAGATGAAAAGCCTGACAACGCAGAGGGATCGACTGTTAGCAAATCTGAACTAACTTTTTCTCTCAACTTAGTTGTTCTGTCAATTGCCAAGTCTTCAACAGGGGGTCCGGGACCCCTAGGGGTAACCTCAGAGTTACTATAGGGGGGCCGCCAAATCTTTGTGTGATTTTACAGTACATTAACCACTTGAACCCTAGCATCCCTATTCTGAGCGGAACATTAGCCAAAATATAGCAGATCTACAAGCTTGTAGATCGGCTATTTTTGGCAAAGAGGTTTGTAGAGTATTTGATGGTTCCAAGTGGTTAAATGTTGGAAAATACACATTACTCCAACAGGATGACAAGAAGAGATCTAAGAAGTCTATGAACATTTTTAATCTGCAACACAATTTTATAAAATATTTAGTGGGGGTCCCTGCTTCATCTCCATCTCAGCGAAGGGGTTTTGATTTGGAAATGTATTGGAGGATTAAACACTTGAGATGCAGCATCTCGTCTTCCAGAGTGTCCTCAGGCACAACACACAAACAGGGGTCCTTGGCCTGAAAACGTTGAAGACCCCTGTACAAGAGTTCCTTGTCGCTGCTGACCCCTACTGGTTGTTCTTAGGGAGGGTGTAGAGTAGACAAGCATTTGTCTCACTCTCTTCTCCTCTGACACATGCCATGCTGTCAATCTGCTTCTTTTCAGCTAACAGTGAGGAGTTTCACCATATGGGAGTAATGCATGTGACGGGACACGGCCAATTGTGTTGGTTGTGAAGCCTGGGCCAGGCCGGAGGCACCGCGGTGCATTCAAACCCCTAGTCTCCTAGCCTGTGGTTGCGGGAACTTTCCCCCTGAGCCACTCGAGCACTCTTACAATACAGACTGTATATTTGCCACAAAAAAACTTGACAGGCCTCATGACTCATTAAAAAATAAAGTTATGTTGCAATAACATATTATGGCCATTTGGTTTAAATGATGCGTTCATAACTTAGACTCTGTACGTCCACAAGTTTATTACACCGAACATTTTTCTTTTCTAACAGGAATAGGAACAGAAAAAAACTTTTTTCAAGGAAATTATATTGTTCTACATAAAGAACAGGAGTTATCCAGCACCACACAGAATGGGAAGTGTTTTAATTTTCACGTCCTCACAACAGAACCTGTTTCAGTAAAACATAAAGACAGAAATACAGTAAATTCACATACTATTTATATAAAGTATGTATACTGTACAAGCACAGGTATGTCAGTGCATGTTGTACCCGCACAGTAAAAAGTGTTAGTAATTTAGCTCCTGAGGGCCGTATTATGAACGTCTTAATCTATTCAGAACGGGTACACATTTTGTGTATCATTATTTTATGCTTTAACTATTGAAAAATAGCAGATATACAAGCTCACAGAGCGGCACCGAGTGCCGCGCTGTGAGCTTGTAGATCTGCTATTTTTGAAAAAATCGTGAAAATTAGAATTTTGACCCGATTCTATAAGTGTCTTTTGAATCCTTCTAAGATTTTTGGAAAAAAACTATGTTTCTATGTCAGCAATCTGGCCAGCCATCGTCAAAGAAAAGGTCCTTTTCACTTGACTGAAGTTCAGTTAGTCTGTTCTTGAGAGACTACTATGTCAGTGGTTCTCAAACCTTTTCATGTGAAGGACCCCCAAAATGATATTTATTTGGCCACGGACCCCCATTTCAAAATATCTAGTTCCAGGGGGTCCCACCCAGAAGCAAAATTTGAGTTACAAACGTTCGCTTTGAAAATACATATATTCAAAGATTTGCACACATTTTCATGACTTTTTCAAAAATAGCAGATCTACAAGCTCGCAGCGCGGCACTCGGTGCCGCGCTGTGAGCTTGTATATCTGCTATTTTTCACTGGTTAAAGCAGTCAATAATTCTAGGCCTAAATGGGTTAACGCCAGGTCTTATTACTTAAATAAGATGTGAATGTGTGACCAATGCCCATTTTGCTAACTTGGAGAAGATGTCCAAGAGTGCATGCCTGGCCATAATCATATATGATTGCAATCCCAATGGTTGCACTGTAAGCCGTAGCCTTTGATTGCATTTGAATAACTCATTAAAATAAATCATGAATTGAAATAATAAATCATCACCTGGCCATAAGACAAAATAGGGCCCCAAGAGTGAGCAAATGGAACCAAGCTGACCCTATGACTTCCTCTCTCTCCTCACTACTCTCAGTGCAAAGACACAGCAGCAGCTACTTTTTACACTTAATAGTTATATTTGTATTTATAGGAATAATGACAAATCAAGTAATTGAAAAATGGTTTCTGGGCACAAAAATGATGTTAGTATCCATATTGGCAAACCGGTCAGTGCCAATATGGATAATAATCTTGCTAGATCATAATTCTTTTTTTAAACCTCAATGATGAGTCTCTCAGCAATGTCATCTACCATGTTGAAAGTGTGCTGTGTCGACTTCAGATGGATTATGACTGCATGCAGTGTGCACATTTTGAGAACCTGTCTACATACGTAGGTCACTCTACTAATGTGTTCTTTAAATAGCAGGGGAATACTGCGCTAGACTTTAGACCAGGTCAGAGCTGGTCTAAGGTGCAATCACTTTCTGACATTTATCACGCCACCTAAGATCGCAACACGCCAACAGTGCACCAGACCACACCTCATTTTAAGACCAACGTACAGATATGCCCAAGTACTGTACATTTGGTTGTTGCAGTTATACAACATCGGCACTGACTTCGAGGCCAAATGGGAGAAGTGGATCAGACAAGAAAATCAGGAGAAATAAGGAATATTGCTCTTACTCAAAGATTACTTATGGTTGACCAGAGAAAGATGATTGGCCCATGACATTCAAGCGAATGCATACACAATTAGCTGTTCTGATTCATATCTTACTAATAGAACATCTTAATACAATACATAATTCTGATTTATTATACATAAAAAAAGATAGACTTAGGAGGATAGACAAAAAGGGTCTACTCTGTTCTGTTTTAGTTATTTATCTGTGCTTATTTTTTTATTTTCTTTTTGCAATGTACCTACATACTATTGGTTTTATTTTAGTAATTGTCGTAATTTTTATGTTCAATGTAAAAAATGGAAGGAAAAAAGGCAAAACAATATTTTACTTTATTCTGATCGTATTGCTTTTTAAAAAAAATGTACCTTGCTTATCTTTATAAGAAATGTTCTACTATATCTCACATATACTTCTACAGCAGAACAGTAAAGAACACTTGGACCTCTTTCTACCATTATATGATGTTTGGCAGCCCTATATGTTGTTTATTTATTTCTATGTTATTTTTTGTTTTTGTTATATGTGTGTTAATTGTTTGTTTAATGTCCTTTAATTCTATACTTGTTAAATAAAAAAAAATTTAAGTGAAAAAAAACAACAACATCGGCACTGGGCGTGGAAAGCTCAACTGTAGCAATGACACTTTGCATGCGTTTCGGCGCCATATTGCAACGGGCGTAATATAGAGTTCAGTTACAGTAACACTGGGGTTTCTTTGGGCATATGGGCTTTCCCAAACCCATCTCAGTGCCAAGATGTTCTTAGAGAAAGAAACCCAGTCAGGCCAACAGCCAGCGGTGGACACTAGTGCTGTCCGTCACAAACAGACCTTGGGCGCTGGTGAGGGAACTGGGCCAGAGGGAAGGAGGAGGCGTCTGGGTGTTGGGGCTGGCCGTCTGCATGGGGTTCATGGAGGCGTTCAAGCTGTTGAGGACCGAGTTTGGGGCAGGGGAGTTGCTCAGGGAGTGGGCCGCCGTCGCACCCAGGAGACCTGGAGGGGAGGAGAGGAGGGGGAGAGCAGGGGTGTCACACCAAATTTCTGGGCCCTGGGTACAAGGATTCACTCACATTTTGTGCTTTAACTATTGAAGAATAGCAGATCTACAAGCTCACAGCGCGGCACCGAGTGCCGCGCTGCGAGCTTGTAGATCTGCTATTTTTGGAAAATCGTGAAAGTCTTTAAAAGTAAAAAAAAAAATATATATATATATGTTTCTATGTCAGTGGTGCTCAATTTCTTTCATGTGAAGGACCCCCAAATTGATATGTATTTGACCACGGACACCCATCTCAAAATGTTTAGTTCAAGGGACCCCCCAGAAGCCAAATTTGATTTGCAAATGTTCGCACACATTTTCATGACTTTTCAAAAATAGCAGATCTACAAGCTCGCGCTGGAGGAGGTAGGGACGGAGAGAGAGGGAGAGAGGGAGAGAGAGAGAGAGAGAGAGAGAGAGAGAGAGAGAGAGAGAGGGAGATCAACGGTGGTCCTGTCAAAGAGCGGGGCCATTTTTCAAGCTAAACACACGTTACGTTTACACACTCTGGCTCTCCAGCTATTTTACTGGAATGTCATCATATTGCCATCGACCAGACAGCAAATGAGAGGAAGAAATTCCTGAAATCTACGAGGCCGCGGGCATAAAAACGACATATCCTGTATCTCCTCGTACTCAATGACACCATATTATTGAGTAAAACCGACTATGTGGCTGCTCGGTGTCTCAGCCCAAACACTGGTGTATGAAAACAGAAAGAAGCAGGTCTGTGGGTTTAACAAGGGGCTAGTTTGGCTCCAGGAATAAGGCTAGAGATTCTTCTGGCACACTGGGCTGTAATCTGATGGAGGGAGGCATGTAGCAATTACTATAGACCAGGATGTGGCCGTCCAGAACTTTGCCCATGGGCCCCAGTCAGGGACGTGCTGGGCCCCTGATTCAGCCCGGGAAAAAGAGTTGTAGAGGCCCTCATTGCGCGCTATAGAGAGAGAGATCTCTATTATAGCGCTGCTGCTATTCAAAGATTTGCCATTTCAGATCATGACAAGTGACAAGCCAGTGGGCCAATTACATGAGTTATATTTCGTCGTTGTCGGGTGGAAACCTTATGTCCAAAACCGTTTGTTTTGTATTTATCATTTTAAAAATGATTTAAACTAGTGAAAACAGCCGATCTACAAGCACACAACGCCTCGCGGTGCGAGGCGTTGTGTGCTTGTAGATCTGCTGTTTTCACTACTTTTGTGCAAACAGTTTAATTTTTACTTTTGTGCAAACAGTTTAATTGTTTCCTAATGGCCGGCCTGGACCGGCCGGGAATGAACCGGCCGTTCGGGAGTTGTCCTGCTTTTCCCAATGGCCAGCACGTCCTTGGCCCCAGTGTTCAAACAAGAAAAGGAAGAATCTAGTTCTACTGTACTAGGATGCAATGTCAATGTTTGCCTGTGCAGATTAGCAGACTTTGTCAAAGATAAGCCTACAAGCTGTACACATACTGCAGGATAGTATTAATGCTTATTATTCTTATGTTGGTCAGATAAATTGTGATAGTGGCTACTGGCGAAGTACGCTACAGCCTTGAGTGCACATCGTGTCTGCAAATCCCACTATTTTCTGTTTTGGCGACTCATCACTCAACACTTCATTGAAAAGCATTTTCACCAAATGCCAAAGCGTCTCTCCTGTACCAGAGTTAAAGTATGAAGTGCTACAACTACCATTCCTGTTTAGGGAATGAGAACGCGGCACAATTATTTTGACAGCCAATATGAAAATTACTGCACATAGTACCATGGATGAAACGTCTCCATTAAAATAACATTTCACAAGAGCTGATCTTGGCTGGACGGGCGAACTCCTTCACATTGAGGTCATTTCTACAGACAAGACAAGTAAACTCCTCCACAAACACAGCCGTTTATTGCGGTAATTTATCTGCTCGTGAATCCACTCTTGATTCAACGTGAGCGTAGTGCGAATGAAATTTACACCGACGTTATATATTCTGATGGTTGGCTGATCAGAAGACGTGCACATGTGGGGAAGGCTTCTGGGCATGAAATCCATACCGTCACAATGAGCTAAGTTTTCCCAGAGAAAACAACTCTGTACTGTACAACGTTTGAAGTCGCCGGTGCCATGACTCATAGCTTGGTACGAGATCTGATTCTGCATCAGAACAGTGAAAGCCAGGATATTAAGTGCATTGTACGGAAAAGCAGTCGCTAACAAGCCTCAAGAACAGTCTGGCACATTCGCTGGGGAGATATCATCAATACTTTTTCCCACCACAGGCAGAAGATTGTTATTGTCTGAGTGTGTGACTGCTAGAGAGGTGGACATGATGGATGGATGGGGACATTGGTTCTCCCACAAAAAAAACTGGGTCACTGGGAAGGACGAAACAAAAAAACAACAAACAAAAAGTACTTTGTCCTCTCCCCCTCGTCTTGAACAATGTCATGACAGCAAGCTCAAAGAAATGTGACAGGGTGACCAATGTGAAAGAACTGCAGTCTGAACTGCATTGAGTATTAGAAATGACAAGTTTTGGCCCGGACGGCTAGGGCTAGCGGTCCGGGCACATAGCCTGACGGGGTGTCGCGGGTTCGACTCCCGATCCAGACGATCTTTGCTGCGTGACATTCCCCTTTTCGCCCTCCCCATTTCCTGTCAGTCTACTGTAAACGATCAATAAAAAGGCAAAAAGCCCAAAAGAATTATACGTTTATAAAAAAGGTTTACCCAGAGTGCTGAGCCCCAGGCCAGCTGAGGCCAGGATGTCCAGGCCAACGGGGCAGATGAGGGATTGGGACGGGCCGTTGCTGGTGGCGGAGGTGCTCACTGATGACGACGGGGAGGAGGAGAGTAACACCCCGTTGCTCTCCAGGCCCAGGAGGAACTTGCGAGCTTCGTACATGTTCACCGCGTTCCTCTCCACACTCTTGACTATCACGGACTAGAGAGAGACAGAGAGACAGACAGACAGAGAGAGAGACAGACAGACAGAGAGGGAGGGAGAGAGTTGGACAGAGAGACCAGAGAGAGAGAAAGTTAGACAGAAGTTAGGCGATTGATCCAGGGATGAGAACAAATAGGGCTGACACAATTATTACATAATCGTCTAATCGTGATTATTTGACATTATCGCAATTATTTTGTCATAATCGTCATAATCGTGAATGTTGAAAAATGTCAGAAATAGTGGAAATAGCAGATCTACAAGCTCACAACGCGTCGCATCGCGACGCGTTGTGAGCTTGTAGATCGGCTATTTCCACTATCAATGTTATAGTAGTAAGTTGTCAAATATGTCAGTAATTTATTTGTGTGTTTAGGTTATGTGTCATATCTGCCATATGCAACTTCAAAGCCTAAAAGCCAAACAGAAATGTAATTATCAACGACAAAAACACAATTAAATCGTTAATCGCCAATTATTTGAGTGACAATTAATCGTCATGTAAAATGTCATATCGTGACAGCCCTAAGAACAAATGTAAAACTAGAAGCAGTGCTCTTCCGAGCACAGGTCTCCACCAGGGCAGGCGCTATGATAGGCCAATGTAAAAAGGGTGGCATGTGTTCTTTGCAACGGCGATTGCGCCATAGCAGCCGTAGTCCCGCCTCACGTCACGGTAGTAGAAACGGGCTCCTTAATTCCCCAATGTATTTTGCTAAAGTCTACCTGCTGGTGGTGCTTTAACAGGCCAATGTGAAAAGGGTAGGTAGCATTTGTTCCTTGACCTATAGTGGGAATATGTGTGGCAATTTTCACGGTAATCACTAGCTGCGTTGATGATTTGAGGCATTTTGTTCAAATACTGAGCAATCCTGCGAACTTTGGAAGCCAATATTAGCCAAATAGGATGGAATATGAAATAGCAGATGGATCAGATTGATCACTTGACTATAGAGATACTGTGTACTGATTTGCGTGATTGTTGGAGAAAATCTGATGGAGTAATAGTAAAGAATGTGTTTTACATAAGTTGGCGCTATAAAAGGCAAATGTGAAAAATGCAGGGCAAAGGTGAATGTGCATACAAAGTTTTCCACATCGGTGGAGTTAAAGGTAAAAAAAATAAAAATCGGCCTGTTATAGCACCACCATGAGGCTGATTTGAGAAATTTGAAGTGGCATTTCTTGTGTTCATGATTTGAGGCATTTTGTTAAAAATGGAGCAATCCTGCAAACCTGGAAGCCAATTGTAGCCAATCAGGATGTAATATGGAAAAGCGGACAGATCCATGTTGATCATATGACTGTAGAGATACTCTCTACCGATTTGCATGATTTGTGGACATAAATGTGTTTTGCAAACATCGGCCTCATGGTGGTGCTAGAACAGGGCCATGTGAAAAATGTGGGGCAGAGGTTCTGAATTGGCATCCAGGGAGTGTGTGTGCACGGTTTGGCCGAGACCAAGCCAACGGCGCCGGAGATTAGCTGGTAACAGACGGACGGACGCAAGGACACACACACACACACACACACACACACTGATGGACGGACGGACAGGGCCGAAAACATACTCTCTCCCATGCTTTTCGGCTGGTGGAGACAATAAAACAAGGGAGGTTGAACAGCGAGGAGTGGATTCGAGCGGGTTGTTAGGTTCACAACCCTCGCGGCTTGGGAGCTTTTGGCTACGCACCCTTCGGACTGCTCGGAGGTGCCGAAAGTCAGGGGGATGAAGATTTACGATTCTGCATAACTCGGATGAGCACTGAGTAGGCTCAAGCGGACTTTGCAGCGCTCGACACAGACACTCGCTCACTTAAGCTCGCTCGGCGGTGTCTCACGTCCACTTGAGACGGCGTGCCTCCGTCGTCTCCACCAGCTAAAAGCTCCCAAGCCGTCAGGGGCGCGAACCTGCCTCGAATTCACTCTTCGTGGTTGAATACAGTGTAGATTGATAAGGGAGCAATAGTTGCAGAGAAACAGAAAAAGGGAGGGGGGAGGATAGAGAGATGAAGGTAGGAGTTGGAGAGAGATATAGATAGGGTAGGGAACGATAGCCGCAGACAGGGAGTGAATGGGGGGGGGAAGAGGAGCAGAAAGGGGTGGGAGGGAGGAAGGAAGAGGGAATTATGTGCCGATTAGGAGGATAAACATAGAACCATGACAGGAGACGAGAGGGAGAGAGACGTGCGGGGGGGCAAAGTAAAAGTATTTCGTAATCAATTGCATAAAAATCCTCTCAGCGATGTGAGATGTGTTGAGAATGTGAGGCAATATTTACAGTTACACAAGGTCAGAGGAAGAAAAATGATACTGAAAAAAATAAAGAAAAGAAATCGAGACAGAAACATGCATCTTCCAGTGGTGGCCGATTATCCACTTCCAATTCAGTTATAGCGTGAGAAATTGAGCGAAACTCGGACGGGTCTTTTAAGCCTTCTACAATTTTCGGGCCGGCATTACCATAAACTGTGCCATTTCCTAAATAACATCAAATAAAAAGTCAAATCGAACGCAAGCACAAATCATGTCTCAGTTCCTTCCGTCTTGCCAGGGTCTCGAGACCCTTGCCAAATGAATTCCAGTCACGATCCGTCTTCTCTGCTTCTGCCTCCACGCCCTGCTTTACTGGTCTGCCAAAGCACCAGGAGCCCGGCGGCAAACTGCGTGCATTCGGAAAAAAGGCCCTGTTGGATTACTGCTGTCACCTCATTAAAATGTTAAAAGTGAGGGGCTCTAGAGGAGCTCTGGGATGGGTCACTGTTTATCCTGGCACCTAAACACCAGCTTGTCTGGGTTTGGGCTTAGGGCCCGGGGGGCCAGGCCCAGGGACACCACACCTGGTCGGAGGTGGTCAGGATTAGGACAAACAGTACGCTGACGAACACTGTGTGTAGCAGCAAAACTGACCTCAGGCGACAGGCTGGCCTGGGCATTGAATATTGCACAGGTGCACCTAATTTCAAAAAGGAAGCAAGTTGTAATATCCAATCCTTCAGAGCCCCAACTCTTTGGAACTCCTTACCCGTAGAGATAAGGCTTGCTGAATCCTTGCCCCGGTTTAAATCCCTGCTGAAAACCCAACTCTACAGAATTGCCTTCAACCCTTAGCACCCTTGATTTTAATCTTTGCCTTATTACAATTTTTCTATATTACTTATTTTTATTATTATTATAATTTCTCCATCCTGTGATGTGTTATAACGTTGCGTTGTTATTGCATTTGTGTTGCTGATTCTTTGTATTACTGTTTCTTCTGTTGAGCACTTTGTGACTCTGTTCTTAAAAAGCGCTATAGAAATAAAGATTATTATTATTATTATTATAATTATTCCAAAGTATGGGACATTAACCACTCAAGCCCTATATAGGCTACATTGTCTCGTGATGAATAGTGAAGTTAGACATTTCTTTGAACATTTCAGAAAAATACCCCCTATAATGACATGCCCAAAAAATAGGGACGCCAGGGTTGTGTTGTGGTTAACATTACCAAACTACCAAGCACATCACGGCAGCCCTGTCCGTGATTTTATAAATCAGAATCATGCGCTCGTGCGGTGATTTTCCAACGTTGTCTCCGAGGACCCACAACTTAAAATACCATTTGGCGGCTCTTGCACATAATCATACAAAACTAATCTACGAGCCTGCACAGTATTTTCACATTGCTGAGAGCTGGGAACACTTAGTGCTGCATGAATGCGGGGCTTGGTGCCATACCTTGCTGGGCTGTTTTGGCTTGGGCTTGATACTGATGAAGACGTCCAGCTGTTCCATCAGGGCTGTGATACACTGGGGCTCCACCTCTATATCCTCTTTAATGTCAAACATCAGCACCAGGGGGAGGCAGCCCTGTGGAAGTGGGAACGCATGCACAGACAGACACACACACCACTAAATCAGAAATATGCAGCATGCAGTCTTCATCTAAAACAGGGGTGGGCAACTTTGATGATGGAGAGGGCCATTTTCACACTGCATATAGAGTAAAAAATTGTCGATTTACAAGCTCAAAACGCGTCGCAGTGCAACACGTTTTGAGCTTGTAAATCGTCTATTTGTTTTATTGGAATCCTGAATTATTTTTCCTGAAAAGTAAAAGAAAATATTTTATTTCAACTGCATTTACATGTTCTTATGTTAACTTTATGAACTTAAATACAAATACATTGGACATAAAGACTAGAAACTGATATAGACTGAAGTAATTAAGCGGGTCATGTTTGCATGTTTGGAATTGCAACGGCTGAAATCAATAATATATCAGTTGTAACAATATTAACCTGCAGGCCACATCAAGTGAAGGTGGGGGCCGCATGTGGCCCCTGTATGATCTAAATTCTAAAAGATGTCACGCTCGCAGACCTCCATGTTGGTTGTGCAAATAAAAATAAGATTCATATGCGGATTCACCCGCGCCCCACACACAGCTTGGGAAATTCCTCCCAGAGCAATCTGTTTTGCATGATCACCACCGCAAGGACCACAGACATCTGTATTTTTGGGGCAGAGCCGCTGGACAGTGTTCTGATTGTCAGTTGTGTGTAATTAGCAGAGAGCAGGGCCAGGCTGGTACTGACAGGGATACAGATTGGAACCATGATCTACCAGTCTGGCAGAGAGAGAGACCCTGCCGTCTCCTCTTCTACTGCTTTTCTTTCACTCTTTCCTGGAAAACCTCTCTCCCCCTTTCTTCTACTGTATGTTCGTGTACACTCCTTTCTGCTCCACTCCACTGGTTCCCAAGCACCATTTGTGGGTCGCAACACATTTTTATGGGTCCCTTAATTTTGGTTTCGTACATTTTGTTTTTAATTATTATTGATTCAAAACATTTTCTAAAAAACATTCCCCCAATTGATTGTCATTAAAAAAATAAAACGCAAATACCATAAATCAGATAAGTGATATTATCGTTTATCGTGATAAAAAACACTCGCGATAATCGTATCGTTGAGATTTAATTTATCGTGATATCGTCCTCCATCATGCACTGGGATCAATTCACCTTTTATTTGCCGAGCTGCATATCCGGTACCACTTACACCCTCTATAATTGGTAAAAGGTACTTATAATATACGTACTTGATACAGTCTTTTTTCACTCTCGTCTCTATCAAATGTCTTTGCCCAAAAAATACGGTACGTTGCTCACAACGCATCGCAACGTGACGCGTTGTGAGCTTGTAGATCTGCTATTTTTTGGCAAATGTTCTGGCCCAGGATAATGGATTTTGATTATCACGATAATATCGTAAATCGCAATTTCTTTTGTCACAATGATCGTGATAATGACATTTTCATATCGTCCCATCCCTACTATGCATCTCTCTCTCCTTGGGCTTTCTACTGCTCCTGCCCCCTTTTCCACTCTCTCCCGTCCCTTCCTGCTATCCACGCACATCACATCACTTCATAATTTCTTTCTTTTTTTTCTCCTCGTCCAGGGAAGCGAGAGGCCCCCTTCTTGTGTGTCCCACTTCCAGACCAAAACGGGAGAAAGAAAGTCATGTTTACTGATACGACTTTTGGCATTCGCCAAATGTCTTTCGGGGCCAAGAAAGGGAGACCGCAGACAAAGAGAAGACAGTCCTAGTAGAATTACTGCCCCACATTATTGCTCTCCAGCCACCGGGCCAAAGATGTTTATAGCGGTGATGTTTTAAATGGACCAGCTCAGCAGAAGCTCTTCTGGCCAACGATAATTAAGCGGCCGTCATTTTTTACACATTTTTCTGAAAAAGCCACATGGTTGATTATTCTCCTGAGTTATTCAGATAAGAACAGCCTTTGTGGTCGCGGGCAACAATGCGGAGAATGACCGCACAGCAATTTGAAGAAACAGAGATCTATACGCGAGGAGCCTAAACCCCCCCGCCCCTGGCCCGATGCGTCAGTGTTAATGTGCTGACCCATAAATCACTGACAGAGACGACCGCGCAGAAAATACCATTCAGAAAAACATTTCGTAAACGGACAGTATTCATTTGGCCATCGTCAGGTTCTGACATAAATATGCACACGCTTGCACGAGACGTCGTCTATACAGTAACGTCTAGGCAGGGCAACCTTGAGTCGGATAGAGATCGTTATTCATCTAAATTATAATATGGACATTTCAGCAGGGCGATTATGGCCAAGTACATCGTGCCCCCAAGGCCATTCGAAACCCTTAAAGCCAATCATGGTTCACTTTTCAAAACCCAATGGTTAGCTTTTCAGAGCCCACGCATCATTCACACACACCATGTTGACGTTACAGCAGACAATAGGGGCCATTATGGTCGCCGCAAACCCCGCGGAATCTAAATCTATACGCGACCCGTATAGATTACTGTTGATACAAGTTAGCCCTTCTTGTGGAACTGGTTTTGTACCCTCAACCACAAGGCCAATGATGCCGAGCAGCGAAAGTTAATGCTCCCTACAAAGTGGATACCGATGAATAAACTCACTAATGGCCACACACACACACACCCCACACACTAGGGCATTCACGAATAGTGATTTTTAGTATTCGAATTATTCAACCTCAAAGTATTCGAATAGTCGAATATACGACAGGACTGGACAAACTGTCAAATATTAAGTACAAGAGGCGAACATTGTGAAAATTGCCGATCTACATGCTCACAACGCCTCGCGTTGCAAGGCGTTGTGAGCATGTAGATATATGTAGATATGTAGCTATTTTCACAATATTTATCTGTGGAGCCAAGTCACATTAAATGTAATACCTACAATTCCAAGTGCTTGTCAGGGTGGGGGTCCCCAGTTCAAATATGTTTATTTTGGGGGTCACGGCCTAAAAAGGTTTGAGAAGCCCTGGTATAGAGCATTAACAAATTCATCCACCATGGGTATTGACAACTCATTCTAATGACTTCCTATCTAGCCAAGCTTTATAAACTATATATTTTTTAAAGAGACAAACAATAAAAAAAATAAACGAATATTCGACTTTGGTGAACAACGTCCAATAGTGACTTTGATATTATACCATGAGGTACTGGCGCGCCAGGCAGACGGACTCGATGGTTCCTTGGATGTAGACGGTGGACTTTTTCTGGGGGCTGTTGGGGTCTGGGAAGTGGATCTGAGCCCCCGTCCTCTGGGTGATGTGCTTGATGTTGCTGCCGTTGCGGCCCATCATGAAGAGGTGGTGCTGGGGCGCGATGTCCAGGTGGGTGCTGACGGAGATGGCGCTGGCCAGGCTGCCGGCCAGGTGCTCCAGCAGCATGGCTGTGCCTCTCTGGAGAAAGAAAGAGGGACAGACATGTCATCAATAGGTTACAAGAGTTAAGAGTAACAAATCGCATTGCACTGTCTGGTACAAGGTTTTAGGGATTGGCACACATTTTTACCAATGAATTTACAGAACTTTTCTAAAACCTTTCCAGAATATTTAACCCAATTTCCAGGCCTATAGCAGTCAGCACATAGTCGATACTAGATAAATTGCTTAAAGGAGTAGTTCACCCCCAAAATGACTTTTTTTCTATCGATTACTCACGCCATGGACACTTGAGTTCAATAATATTTGTTTTGGTTTTGTCGCATTCCTAAGACAATAATTTGATTACAATACATCTACCCCCATTGATTGTGGATGGGGACCCAAATGCATTCGGGTCCCCATCCGGAATCAATGGGGGTAAATTTGACTATAATCAATTTTTTGTCCTAGGAATGTAAATACAATAAAATATTGTTAAACTCAAGTATCCATGGCATGAGTAATCAATAGAAAAAAAGTCATTTTGAGGGTGAACTACTCCTTTAAGCTTCATCACTATGATTCACGTGTTGCTCTGAATAGTTAGGTTGCACTGCACAGGTTGGTGTCACATCACATGACAAAGGAAGAGATCTACAAGCGAAATACCTGTCACGCTGCAGCACTTTGTGAGCTTGTAGATCTGTTCTTTTTCTCACACACATTAGGCAGCAATCACGCAGCCCGTTTGGTGAAAAACTATTCATGTTACATATTTCGTGTAATGTTATACCCTCCTGGAGAATCAATAGCCAAAAACAATGCATAGCCAAATATGTTTTTCCAGGACTTTCCAGGACCCTTGATCAATTCAAAATTCCAGTACTGGAAATATATCTTTCTGATTTCAAAATATGTCCAGGAATTTCATGACCGTGGGAACCCTGAAATGATGTGCTCTACAAAGTAGTCCAAACGACGTCAGGCAAGTTGCACTGTGATGCCTGCTCCTCCCAACTCAAAAAGATGAACACTGCAACCGTCATGCTGAGGCATGCTGAGAGGCACGTTGTACTTATAATGCCAAGAGATAGAAACCAGACAGAACATCAGCAGGTCTGGCATTCCCTGTGAATTATGAGACTGCTGGATCAGAGTAGGTTACATGAGCCAATATCACTCCAGTGTGTCAAATAGATAGATACCTATTTCCTCCCGTGAGGGAAATTCAGTATTTTCAGCCCAGCCCAGCTGATTTGCTGCCCACAAGGAGCATGTGAGCTCAGGGACACACATCAACATTCCTACCCTGGCCAGGAATCGAACCTGGGACAACCAGGGGCTCTGGTTCCCTAGGCGGGCACCCTAACCATTCAGCTATGCCACCCCAAAGCACCTGCAGCATTCAGCATTAAAATGTACCCAACAGTAACGTACAGAGAATAGTTACAACAGTATATTTCTATATGAACATAGCAACTTACACACTTCTTTTAAAACCATTTTTGTTCATACTCAGCATGTTGGATAAATGTGCTACAAAAGTATAGATATGCAGACCTCCATGGCTGGCTGCCCTGCTCAATGTCAAAACATTAAATATATTTATACAACACAAAATACCAACATTTAAACTTTATGGGAGTGAATTATGGGGGAAAAGGGAGCGTTTCGCGGTTACTACATGTCATCTTTTCGACACCCAAACCTAACCCTAACCCTAACCTCCGTGGGGTGAGTCGCTAACGCTCCCGACGCTCCGTTGTCGAAACGATGACACGTAGTAGTCGCGAGATTTCACCGGGGGAAAATAGGGGCAGATGTCTCCCGAACAAACACCAGTGTTTCTTATAAAAACCAGTGGAAACTATTGGTTTTTCCGTCTGCCATGGCATGGCTGGTCTGAACGGCTTCCATTCCATTGTCTCTATTGTACCTCTGCAAGCAATCACACGGCCTGGAATATAGAAGAGCCATTCCGTATGTACTGTATGAGTAGCTTCGGAGTCCACAACACAGAGGCCAGCATAGCACAGCAATCCACAGTGGTTTTGGCACTCCTCAAAGGGTCTCCCATCACCACATAACATAGCACACATACTCGCTTAATCCCTCCAGCCCGGATCTGGCCAGTGTCCTAATGCTGACTGACCCCTTAGACCTACCACAAACTCACACACACACACACACACACACACACACACACACACACACACACACACACACACACACACACACACACACACACACACACACACACACACACACACACACACACACACACACACACACACACACACGCACATGCGCACACACACGCAAGCAAGAAAACACACGCACGGTCGTACGCACACACCATACAAACACACAGAGCTCATGGATGTACAGTACCGTACATGCGCATACACACACACACACACAGTGCTTTGCAAAGGTCAATGGAGGTCCATGTACTGTAGTCTGGGTGTGTCGGTAGTTAAACAGGAGGGTTTGAGGGGGGTCTGGGTTGTGTTGGCACACAGAGAGAAGGCTCTGGGGCAGGCTTTAAAATATACACAGTTCTGATGCCAGAGTGAAGTGCGTGTGCACACGCGCGCGCACACACACACACACACACACACACACACACACACACACACACACACACACACACACACACACACACACACACACACACACACACACACACACACACACACACACACACACACACACACACACACACAGAAGCAGCAGAGGAGCCGAGCACAGTAAAACCCTCTGTCTTCATTTAACCCATTTAGGCCTATGATTATTGACTGCTTTAAACTATTGAAAAACAGCAGATATACAAGCTCACAGCGCGGCACTATTTTTGAAAAATCATGAGTTCGAACATTTGTAACTCAAATATTTGCTTCTGGGGGGTCCCTGGTACAACATATTTTGAGATGGGGGTCCGTGGCCAAATACCTGTAATTTTGGGGGTCCTTGACATGAAAAGGTTTGAGAACAACATGATTTAGAAGAAGGATTTAGAAGTCGGGTCAAAAATCGGGTCAAAGATATTCAAAGACTTGCACACATTTTCACGATTTTTCAAAAATAGCAGATCTACAAGCTCGCAGCGCGGCACTTGGTGCCGCGCTGTGAGCTTGTATATCTGCTATTTTTCAATAGTTAAAGCATAAAATAATGGTTAAAGTGGCTCAAATCTAACAGGTATTTGAGAGTTAACTCTGAGAGCATACAAATATAACCAAATGTAAGGGTCCACTGGTGGTAGTTACAGTACATTTGAATGCTCTCTGAGTTGCAAATGGATGAATTAACACTGAGGACTTTACTGGCCATTTAGGCCTAGAATTCTTTAATGCTTTATTATTGAAAAATAGCAGATATACAAGCTCACAGCGGAGCACCGAGTGCCGCGCTGCAAGCTTGTAGATCTGCTATTTTGGAAAAGTCGTGAAAATGTGTGCAAATCTTTGAATATATGTATTTTTAACTCAGTTAGCGCCGAGCGACTTTACGAGCGACTAGTTCACTATGGCGTTTGGTGCCGAGCGACTCGGAGCGACTTTTATATAAAAGCATTGTTTAAGCTTTTAATATGTGTTTATAGACGGAGCGAAATGGTTAGCTTACCTCAGCTAATGTCCACACGTAAACCGTGAAAAAAAAGGATACGATTATGACGTCACCTTTAAACCAGGGCTTCCTGTTGACAACAGGCCTCTGCTAGCGTTAGCCTCAATGCAACCATCCGACCCTCACGTAGCTTCACTAGGTCGGATTTTGATTCTGAAACTTTCTGTGTGGCATCTATATACGTCCCGATGCCCATACCAATGGTGGTTTGAGACGATCAAGCACGAATTGAACAGTATTGAGCTGAAATGGTGACCGGCGGCCCGTCCATGTTAAGTCAATGAGGACCAAGTCAGCGTCTCATCCTGTTATGTGGATTTAAACAGGCTTAACATGGGACCATGTCAGTGTATGGTGTATGGTGGTCTCTAGTGGTCATCTGGTGGTATGGTATGCTGGACGTGCATTCGTTAAGGTGGTCTGGTTAAGGTGGTCTGGGGGGATACAAAATAGCTATTTCCTGGCGTTATAAGCGCACATTCATATTCATATTTTGGAAATCTGGCCCTGTATGAGTTAAAGAGAACATTTGTAACTCAAATTTTGCTTCTGGGGGTCCCTAGAAGTAAATATTTTGAGATGGGGGTCCGTGGCCAAATACATATCATTTTGGGGGTCCTTGGCATGAAAAAGTTTGAGCACCAACATAGGTTTTTAAAAAAAAACGTTCGAAGGATTTAGGAGACACTTATAGAATCGGGTCAAAATATTCAATGACTTGCACAAATTTTCAGGATAAAAATAAATAAATAAATAGCAGATCTACAAGCTCGCAGCGCGGCACTCGGTGCCGCGCTGTGAGCTTGTATATCTGCTATTTTTCAATAGTTAAAGCAAAACATTACGCACACTACTCGGTCTAATGGGTTAGACACTGAACTGAACCTCGGGGCGTGCAGCCACAGTTTAACAGGGATCAGTTCAAATGTGCTGCTCAAGGTATAGCGCTTCCCAGTGGGGCGCTGAACTTACGGCCCATCTGTTACAAGCCACCCCGCATTTCTCGGCACTCTCCCGGTGCTAGAGGTAATGAGGTGGGTTATTGGAAAGAAGCGAGGAGCGCCCGGTGTTGGTGGGCCTTGAAATGTTGCTTGTTTGGAGAAGCCTCCCTTGTGAGCGCCGCTATAGGCACACTAAAAGGGTGGAGGAAAGGAGAGAGGAATGGAATCCCGACTTGGAAGTCAGGAAGCCTCAGTCTTCTCATTCAATCGATTATATTGGTTGTGACTGCACATGAATCACACTTTAATAACATGAAACTTCACTACCTAAAAGCCAAAGCGTCTGGTTTATCTTAGGATTCATATATACCCGTCCACGCCCAAACTAGCACAAAACCTCGGCCACGCCCTGGTGTTTAATAATCAGGCCACAAAGCAGATGAAAGAAGACTGCCATGTTAATTTCCTCCTGTACGAGAGACCCCGTGCTCACCTTGACGGCCTGGGTGTTGTTCTGCGAGCCACGCACCACCCCGGTGGTCCCGTAGAGGCGCGTCGGGGGCTTGAAGGACACGGTGAGGTTGTAGGTCTGGGAGATGTGCTGCACGGTGGGGGAACCGGGGTCGGGCTGCACGATGGCCGGGAGCTCGAAGGACAGCACCAGGGGAAGCAGCTCCTGCATGGGCCAAGAGGAGGGAGAAGATAGGAAGGAAGAGGTGGTCAGTCTGGATGATTGAGAGGAGAAAAATCACTAATGCACTAATTGTAGGGCAGGGGCCTTCAACGTTTTCAGGCCAAGCACCCCTTAGTTGAGAGAGAGAGATGAAGCAGGGACCCCCACAACCTTTTCCATAGTTTCATTGTTTGACAGCACTATCCTCAGTATATTTTGGATTCATGTCAATTTCAGGTATTTAACCACTTGAACCATCAATACTTAATTAACTTGACCTGTCTGCTCTTTTTCCCCTCTACACCAAACCTTTTTGCCGAAAATAGCCGATGTACAAGCTCACTGCTAGATCTGCTATTTTTTGGATATATGGACGCTAGGGTTCAAGTGGTTGAAAAAGTTTCTATCACACAAAGATTTGGAGGACCCCCTGTTGTAACTCTGAGGATCCCCTAGGGGTCCCCGGACCCCCTGTTGAAGACCCCTGTTGTAGGGCATTAGTGATCAAAATCAAGCACAGAAAACGTATCACTAATGCACTACAATTCGTGCATTAGTGACTGATAAGTGTACTGTACTTGATCAGAAGGAAGAAGTAGACAAAGAGATGGCGAGAGTAGAGAGAGACAGCGAGATGTGTAGAGAGAGATGCTGAGAGACAGTACTTTTATCATCGAATGAACCACACGACAGAGTGGAATATCCTCTCGGTTAATCAGTACCTTGCCTGTCGCTACGCTGTTAGTGCTGACAGAAAACGGATAAGATTTGATTAGTACATAATTCCGGGCACCTCACATACTGTATTAATGTCCCAAAGCAGACCCTGTACAGACAGCTCAGATAAGAAAGCACGGCGGCTACACACCCGGTAGCCTGTATCACCTTGTCCTATGGTGAGCTAGTGATTAACGCCGTTCAGAGAACAGAGTAGAAACACATGTGGGGAAGGGTGATGGGAGGTTTCTTGAAACATGTATGTGTGTCCACGTGCAGACATAATAACACGGCTCCCTTCGGCGGCGAGCAGCAGAACGTGTCTTTAAAACCTGTCGAGTCAAATAAATCCAGAGCCGTCACGTCGACGCGAGGTGCCAGGAAACAAAATAACAGAACCCTCCGTCACACGATACAGGCAACGACAAGGCATTGCCACTCGGGAAACAGATACCAGTTGGAAAAACCTAAGACGAACTTGCAAGGTATACTGCAGGGTTCCCCAATAGGCGGCCCGCGGGCCATTTGCAGCCCGTGGGGGGCTACTGTCTGGCCCCCACCAACCCCAGTAATAATTGTGGTATAAGAGCAGCAACAACACTAGTATATCATCATTGTCAGGTAGAAACCTTGTATCTCCAAATGTGTACGTTCTTTCGCAAAGTAAAGCCCTGCTTCTTCATACAAGGCCATCGCACAAAAGTAGTGAAAACAGCAGATCTACAAGCACAGAGGCGTTGTGTGCTTGTAGATCGGCTGTTTTCACTAGTTAAATCGTTTTTAAAATCATACCGTAAATGCAAAACGAACGGTTTTGGACATACAAGATTTTCACCCGACAACAACGATATCTGAACTGTCGCCGGAGTAGCGGGAATGCCACCATCGCCCCCTGCAATGTTGTGGCCCTCGGCTTGGTACCCTAGACATAATTCGGCCCTTGGGGAAAACCCTGGTATACTGCGTCAGTCCCACGGCCTGTTTGGTGGGGACCGTTCATAACGTGAATGTCGAAGCTGTACCTCAAACTGCGAAAGCTGTGTGGCTATACAGACACAAAACTGCGACAGGCAGAAGAGTTGTTTGAATGAACACGGCATTTAGATCGCGCCAGTCGTTCAGAGGAGATGAAGACCAGAGGGCCTTTCTGGGACACTCATACGTACACATACACATGTGGGAGGGAATGCACACACAATGTACACACCCATACGCAGTTAAATTGGAAGGAGAGTACGCCCGCCCACACACACACAAATACTCTCTCCAAGAAGTAAATACATGTATGCATGCACGCATAGTCGCATACACACACACACACACACACACACACACACACACACACACACACACACACACACACACACACACACACAGTGTTATCCAAACACTGACTCTCGGGCTCAGCGCCACTATGGTTTTGGCTGCCAGTGAAGGGCAAGCAGCATGAATTGCTCTGACCAAAGAAATGCATTCCTGATCAGTCCCATATGTGCTGCTCGGCCCTACATTCATATCACGTTTCAGCGCTCGCAACTGTAAGGCCTCGAGAAAATGTAGGTCAGCGCGCAGGAGAAACGCGGAAAGCATAAGCAGAACAGCGGGACTCGAGGGGGGGCGCTGAATGAAGGATGAATAGGAGGTGGATTTGCAGAGAAGCTGACCTCAGCTTTTTAAGAAGGGGGTCTACCTGGAAGACATAAGCCTCGCGTGTATTCAATGTAAAGGTAAAAAAAAAAAACGTACCAAAAAAAAAAAAAAAAAAAAAAACAACACAAAACCTCCGGCTCACCCGTCACGAGAGTGAGCGAGACGGCGAGGAATGAAAACGTCCGCGGGGCAAAGGCAGTGAGTGGGCCTGAGCTCTCATCGCCTTCCGATGAGTTCCAGCTCTGCAAGCAGCCCAGGGAAGTCCCGGGAGAATCCCTCGCTTGAGCCAGCGACCAGACGCAGACGCTACACGACTCTGCACCTCCAGGAGGGCCGACATACCTCTGAGCGCACTATAGGAGGAACCTTAAAGGGGGGAATCCCAACATCTGCACTGTGCACTATAGTGCAGTGAGCGGATAAGCCCACCGTAAACCAACCGCCGCTGGTTTTAAAAGGGAGCCGTGCAAGAGGATGTGGTCCAGGGGCCACCCAGGATTAACCACATACCCTTATATACTGTTATATACTCTTAACCTAAACCCAGCGGTTCTCAATCTTTTTAGGCCGCGACCCTCAACATAATCATATTTTAACCCCCCACCCCCCCACCCCCAACACGGTTCGATTGTGAAAATAGCAGATCTACATGTATGCTCACGTTGTGAGATCGGCTATTTTCACAATTTCTGCCTCTAATATTTGACAATTTGGCCAATGTTTAATTTGTCATTTCAGACGTATTAAAAAGTCCTTAAATTGTCACTTTAGAAATGTGCATAAACCCTCTATACACTTCTTTATCTTTTTTCTTACTTCTCTGTGACTTTGTAAATAACCTTATACTGCTGTGCTGCCTCAAGGCAACTGATTTCCCCCCTTGGGATAATAAAGGTATCTATCTATCTATCTATCTAATATCTATCTATCTATCTATCTAAAACTTTGTGTTGGTTTGTTTACTGTTGAGAGAGAAAACAATGTTGCACGTTAGGTTAATTATCTAGGGACCCCCCAAAATAATTTAGGGACCCCCTGGCGGTCCCGACTCACAGGTTGAGAACCACTGACCTAAACAGAGGAGATACGCACAAAACAAACACTCCCTCTGCCAACTACAAGTTGCGCTCTTGATATAAAGCACCATTATATACAGTGAAAACATGTTTTTTCATCTATTTGTAACTTAGATTGTGTACAATTGTCATTAAAATGGGCACATTACTGTGTAAAGCTCCTTTTCACTCAACTGGAGCTCAGTTAGTCTGTTCTTGAGAGACTACTATGTCAGTGGTTCTCTATTTTTTCTTCCTATCGCCAAAATAAAAGTCTGGGTTTCCGAGGCTAGTGGTTCTCAAACCTTTTCATGTGAAGGACCCCCAAACTGATATTTATTTGGCCACGGACCCGCATCTCAAAATATTTAGACACGATGTGAGCTTGTAGATCGGTTATTTTTTGGCGAAGACATTTGATAGAGAGTGAAGACTGTATCAAGTACCGGTAGGTATATTATAAGTACCTTTTACCAACACTAGAGGGTTTAAGTGGTACCGGATATGCAGCTCTGCACATAAAAGGTGAACTGATCCCAGTGCATGACGGAGGACGATGTCACGATGAATTAAATCTCCACGATACGATTACCGTGAGTGTTTTTCCATCACGATAAACGATAACATCGCTTATCGTCCCCTCCCTATTCGTAATACAAGCCGGCAGGCCCTGGGGGGAGCAGCTGCTCAATGCCCCGGTTGGCGCTGAGCGGTGCAGTCTGCAGGCTCCGTGTCTGTGTGGTCATGGCGACTGGGGAGAGTGCTGAGTGCCCAAGGCACTCAACAGCACAGGTCTGGTGGTGTGGGCGTTGGGGTTTTTGGCCACAGCGCGGTCCAGTAACACAGCTTGGGTGATGAGTGAGCGGAGCGCGTGGGCCAGAAACACAGCCAAGCAGGTATTTAGATAAAAGGTAGGGACTGGCGTAGTGGTGAGCAGAGGTGTCGCCAGGGGCGTCACAAGGGGTATAGGAAAGTGGGACTGAGTTACCAGGGCCCAAGGTGGAGGGGCCCTATAGTAACTTTAGCTATTGAAAAATAGCAGATATACAAGCTCACAGCGCGGCACCGAGTGCCGCGCTGCGAGCTTGTAGATCTGCTATTTTTGAAAAGTCGTGAAAAATGTGTGCAAATATTTGAATATGTATTTTTTTAAGCGAACATTTGTAACTCAAATTTTGCTCCTGGGTGGTCCCTAGAACTAAATATTTTGAGATGGGGGGTCCGTGGCCAAATTCATATCATTTTGGGGGTCCTTCACATGAAAAGGTTTGAGCATCACTGACATGGAAACATGGGTTTCTTGCACACATTTTCACAATTTTTCAAAAATAGCAGATCTACAAGCTCGCAGCGCGGCACTCGGTGCCGCGCTGTGAGCTTGTAGATCTGCTATTTTTCAATAGTTAACATTCATGGGGGGGCCCCGCAGTGGATCCTTGTACCCAGGGCCCAGAATTTGGTGTGACGCCCCTGGGTGTCGCACCAAATTCTGGGCCCTGGGTACAAGGATTCACTGCGGGCCCCCCGTGAATGTTCTTCATAGGGGGAGGGGGTTTAACCCATTTAGAACTGGGAACGCATCATTACGCATTGTTTTGTGCTTTAACTATTGAAAAATAGCAGATCTACTGTCAAGCTCACTGCTATTTTAGAGAAATCATGAAAATTTGTGCAAGTCTTTGAATATTTCAAATCCTTCTAAGGTTTTTTGAAGAACCTACCGTATGTTTCTATGTCAGTGGTGCTCAAACTTGTTCATGTGAAGGACCCCCCCAAAATGATATGTATTTGGCCACGGACCCCCGATTATTGTGACAAAAAAAAATCGCGATTTACGATATTATCACGATAATCAAAATCCATTGTTCTTGGGCGGAACATTTGCCAAAAAAATAGCAGATCTACAAGCTCACAACGAGTCAAAATAGTTACAGGGACCCCCCCAGAAGCAAAATTTGAGTTACAAATGTTCGCTTAAAAAAAAGACATAATTATATTCAAAGATTTGCACACATTTTCACGACATTTCAAAAATAGCAGATATACAAGCTTGTATATCTGCTATTTTTCAATAGCTGAAGTATAAATAAAATAATTCCAGGCACCTCCACCTTGGGCCCTAATAACTCAGTCCCACTCCCCCCCCCCCCCCGTGACACCCCTGACTGGCGTGGTGGTGAGTGCTGTGGGGTGGGGTGGAGTGCGGTGGGTCGGTAGTGGCTCGGTGCTTGGGCAGAGCAGTAGGGGGTACAGTGGAAGAGCTGAGTGGTGAGAAAGCCTGGGTGGAGAAGGGGTTTAGCGAGGGCGGAATAACAGGGAATGGCATTCGACGTATCAAATGCACGGCACAGCTCTAGAGTTTAATAAATACATTGTACCCAGCCACCTTACCCCTGGCTGAAGTCAAGAAAAACCGGCTTCCTGACTAGAGATGCAGATTACATATCGTCACTGTCGGGCAGAAACCTCGTATCTCCCAAGTTTCAAATACATTTTTTCGCAAAGTAAAGCACTGCTTCGGCACACAAGGCCGTCACACAAAAGTGTGCTCGCGGTGCGAGGCGTTGTGTGCTTGTAGATCGGCTGTTTTCACTAGTTTAAATCATTTTAAAAATTATATACAGGTATACAAAACAATCGGTTTTGGACATACCGTACAAGGTTTCCACCCGACAACAACGATATCAAGAGCTAGGAGTGAGTCGACTATAGCAAGGAATGTGTAGTGAAAATGGACAGGAGGGGAACAGCAATCAGGATAATCCGATGAGGAGCTGGGTGACGTGGACTGGGGTCAGCTTCTTCTGAGTCTGGGTCCGGGGAAAAGAGGCCAGGTCGAACGTTACTTTGATCCACCCCACTTCATCAGCCGACTGTGTGTTCTTTGGACGGCAGAACAATCTGTGCGCGGTTCTGAACAGCTTACTTAGTAGGCAGCAGTAGTTGCTCCGTTTTCGTGGTGTTTTGCTATGTTTTCCAGTGAAGGAAGAGAATGACTTTGGCTGTGACTTGTTGTTTTTGAAAGTATGCATTAAGCACGGAGGTATCCTAGTGTGCACCACAAACACGCTTCTTCTCACCCCCAATATCTCACATTTCAGACGCCCTCTGTCCATCACACGCACACGCACACGCACACACACACACACACGCACACACACACACACACACAAAGCCCTCTGGGCCTTATTAGTTTTGGTCAGTGCATATTGGAATCCGTGTTCACTGAGGAGAATTGTTGCGGTGGTGAAATGTAGAGAGTTCCGGGCCGAGGACGCTTGCAAGAGTGGAAAACACCTCCGCCCACAGAGCTGGGGCCGAGACTCGTGGCCGGGCTGGGGCTGAGACTGAAAATGGGCCTGGAGAGTAGGCCGGGGGAGTGGGCAAAGAGATGCCACTGTAAATGGGGGCCATGGCTGAAGTCTATAACTGTTGTTTTAGGGGAAATTCTAGCAAATCACTAGCTGGGGAATTGGAGCGTTGCATCCTGCTAAAATGGGTAATGAGGATCCAGCTGAAGCTTTGGGTTAACCTACTTAGGCCCAGAATTATTGAATGCTTTAACCAGTGAAAAATAGCAGATATACAAGCTCACAGCGCGGCACCGAGTGCCGCGCTGCGAGCTTGTAGATCTGCTATTTTTGAAAAAGTCGTGAAAATGTGTGCAAATTTTTGAATATTATGTATTTTCAAAGCGAACGTTTGTAACTCAAATTTTGCTTCTGGGTGGTCCCTGGAACTAAATATTTTGAGATGGGGGTCCGTGGCCAAATAAATATAATTTTATGGGTCCTTCACATGAAAAGGTTTGAGAACCACTGTCATAGTAGTCTCTCAAGAACAGACTAACTGAGCTCCAGTTAAGTGAAAAGGACCTTTTCTTTGACGATGGCTGGCCAGATTGCTGACATAGAAACATAGGGTTTTTCAAAAAAATCTTAGAAGGATTCAAAAGACACTTATAGAATCTGGTCAAAATTCTAATTTTCACGATTTTTTCAAAAATAGCAGATCTACAAGCTCGCAGCGCGGCACTCGGTGCCGCGCTGTGAGCTTGTATATCTGCTGTTTTTCAATAGTTAAAACATAAAATAATTATACACAATACAGTGTACCCGTTCTGAATGGGTTTAAGGCTGGCGGTAGGACTGAACCGGTCCAGCAGTACTGTGGTGGAGGGGATGTGTCTGGACGTAAAACTGTAAATGGATCTGGTGCTCTGGCGGAGGTTGGGGCATAGAATGCTGTCTGGGGCCTATAAGAGCTGATGGGTCTGAGTGAGGTCAGTCCAATCTCCTCCCCGCCAATTGGACATTGCAACCTTGCACTTCCTCTCTGTTCTCTGTTGTGTGAGCCACGACCCTATTATTATCACCAATTCACACACAGAACCCAGCAGCAAATATCACTGGCAGCTGCAAAGAAATACTGGAAGATGAGTGCGAGCCAAACCTAAACCATACGGAAATCTACTGTATTATAGACCAGTGGTTCTCAACAGTAAACAAACCAACGTAACGTTTAAGTGTATAGAGGATATCTGCACATTTATAAAGTGACAACTTAAGGACTTTTTAATACCTCTAAAATGACAAATTGTCAAATATTAGAGGCATAAATTGTGAAAATAGCCGATCTACATGCTCACAACGCCTCGCGTTATTTTCACAATAGAACCGTGTTATACAAAATGTAATGCCTCAACTCTTAGTTAGTGCTAGTCAGGGTGGGGGGGGTCCCCAGTTCAAATATGATTATTTTAGGGGTCGTGGCCTGAAAAGGTTGAGCACCACTGTTCTAGACAGACAGAAAATACTCTTAATTAGAGTTGATACAAATCGGTGACAAGGCTATTTGTGAATTGACACTTACCCTTATTTTGGCTCGAGCTGCCTCCACCCCTCCTGGCTGCCCTGCGATGGATACCTGTTCACATGGAGAGATAACAATTGGCATGATATTAGGAAATGAACCCCAAACCTGTCCAAGAAATATAATTACTTTCATTAACTCATACCCTGCCAAACCCGAGGAACCCGAGAATTTCGCGATGTCCCTCCCTGCCACGCCCGAGGAACCCGAGAATTTCCGCCATTTTGAAAAGAAAAAAAAAATTTTTTTTTTCAAAAAATGTTTTGGGACCCCAAAAACGTTAGTAGGCATGATAGCGATCGCGAAATTGCTTGTTTAACCCCCATACAACCCCCATACAACTCAGGTAGCAGACCTCCAAGCTCACAACAGTGTAAAACATAATGGCTGCTATCTCATGAATGCCTGAACGGATTTCCATTCGGATTTTTTTGTTTGAAAGCTGTGAGCAATGTGGACACACGTGGTGCATTATCTAGGCATGGGTGTGCATGATCCGTGCACTATGAATTACATGGAAGTCTATGGAGACGAATGGCAGTTAAAGAGTACGAAGGTATTGTTAAATGGCAGCATATGAGTTAAGCTATTAACTCTTTAACACATTAAACTGTTTTTAAAACTCCTTCCCCCCCAAGCAAATCTTTAAAATACTAAACTGTAGCCAAATTTATCTTTGCGACTTGCCAAACTAATTTCCATAGTTTATGTTTTTTAATTCAAGAACCACAAAACCATTATGGTGAGACGTTAATGTGGAGATTTTAGCATGACACTGTCTTGCAAAACTAGGATGGAAAAAAAACCCAGCCTCTGCAATTACAGAAATTGCTTTTTCAACACATCCATCCCAGTTTGAGGGTCGCAATTAAAATAATTGCAACAGATATGAAAAGGAAAGATAAATGTTCCAATTAGACATCTTGCCAATGGATCTTCTCTCACCCCTCCTCTCTATCTCTTCTTTTCAACCATAGCTGTGTTGTGTTGTGTTGTTGCTGAACGATTCACTCGATATAACTTATCCTTTAGGAGAATGAACTGAACTAATTCACTACCTAAAAATAACTTAACTATTGAACTATCTACAACATCTACAAGCTTACAGCATGTCACGTTATGATGATCTGTGGATCTGCTATTTTTGGAGAGTTTGGTGTAAAGGGAAATACTAGTGGATCTAGTATACAGCCATATAGAGTACCCCAGTCAGCAAAGTATATAGGGTTTAACTGTTTCAGTTGTCAGTTAGATGCACTTGCAGTCAGTTAAATTTTTTTAATTGGCTGACAATATGGTCTCTGTTTGTCCTTGCGAATGAAATGTCTTGAATGAGTGAACAAAACGGCTTTTGATCTCGTTCACTAGATAGAGGTGGTCTCTCACTCAGTGACTGTGTATCCCTACAAGCGAATGACTGTGAAAATCTCATTCAGTGAAGGACATTTCTCGGTTCACCACAAGAACAATTTGAACAGAATGTTTGACTGTGCATCAGGCGGAGCTCCGGTCAAACACTGAAGGTATCGTTTGAACACACTTTTTAGCAAACCAATTCTAATGATTCGGTTCACTGAAAAGAAGGACAAGGCCCATCACTAGGAGCGCACCATGACTTGGCCCACAGGCATAGGACCGAGGCCAACTTTAATCAGAGCTTCAGCTCAGATTAAGCCTGGTGTTTGGGGACCAGCTGGTCCAAAAATAAAAAATGAAAAAACAAACGACAAGGGGGTCCATCTGTTTCAGTCATAGACCACCCCTTAATTCCACGCATAATACATAAAATTGAAGGCGTTTAGTTTTGACACTTAGAATTGTTCTTCTCCCAGAAACTACAACATGATGGAGTGTGCACAAAAAAAGAAAATCATTTCACTCACTAATAAATGAAATGAACAAAAATGAAAAGTGAAGATATGGGTGCGAGTTACACAGAGCAGTTCCATACATGTGCGCACACACAGTAAACTACCCAGCATTCCTTGGTGTCTAACCCATTGAAACTGGGAAAGCATCTGTGTCATTCACTTTAAGCACTTTAGCCATTATTTTATTTTATAGCCAAATACATACTACTGAAGTTTTTCAGAAATATGTTTGCAGAATCGGGCTCATGTCTTAAAAGGGCTGAATGGTGCTTGGCAGCATGCCCCCACTTTGAAACACTCACCTATACAGTAATTTAATGGTAATTACTCCAGGTGCAATAAGCACTTTCTCTCTGCAACCTGCCTGGGTCAGAGTAATGACCCTGCTGTGACAGAAAGGAGCTTGCTGGTATATTAACTGGATGAGTTGCGCACACATCGGACTCTCTCCTTTTCCCCACTGTTGCACCCAGGTGGACGTGGTTTTTGAGGTTAGCTTTAGGCATAGTTTCTGTGAGGTTAGGGTTAGAGTTAGGATTAGAGTTAGGCAAAGTGTTTGTGAGGTTATGGTTAGGGTTACGGTTTGGTTTAGGCATAGTTTTTGTTAAGTTAAAGGTTAGGGTTTTAGGCGCCACCTGGGCGCCACACCAAAGGAAGAGGGAGTCCCGTGCACACACAACCACAGATCAATAAAGGGGCTGGTCCATTTGACCTACATCATGAAGGGTGTCAAGAAAACTCTTCATGTTGAGTATGTTAGTGAATCTCAACCTTTTTAATTTGAAGGACCCCCAGTTTGTTATGCACTAGGGTGGTTCAGTCAGCCGAGCACATAAGAGCTTCCCTCCCTCCTGGAACTGTGCAAGACTTCCATTCTATGTGAACCTGACAATGCGTTGATACCTTATGTCCAATCCCATGTACAAATGCGTACATACCCTTTAATGTGCACCTTCATTTCTAATCCCCTGTACATGTCTGCAGCTAATGTGGACCTACTCTGACCTCGCACTTCTAAGTCACTCTAGTTGTGAGCGTCATCTAAATCAGAGGTTCCCAAACTTTTTTGTCTCAGGGCACCCCATAAATATTTTTTGAATCCGAGGTAACCCTGCATTATAATTTTCACTCCCAGCACCTTATATTTATAGCATATCGTCATTGTTGGGTGGAAACCTTGTATGTCCAAAACCGTTCGTTTTGTATTTATCATCTATACAAACCTCGGTTCGAAGTGGAGCGGTGAATCTGTGTGTGTGTGTGTGTGTGTGTGTGTGTGTGTGTGTGTGTGTGTGTGTGTGTGTGTGTGTGTGTTTGTGCCTGCACAACAGCGCCCCTCCTTTAACTAGTGTGGCCACTCAAGGTATTGCCAGGCTACAGACATACCCAGCCAGCCAGCCAGCCAGCCAGCCAGCCAGCCACATAGCCAGCCAGCCACAGACATACCTGTCTATTGGGAGCGCTTTCACCGCTCCAAAAATGCACTAAACTAGTGAAAACAGCAGATCTACAAGCACACAACGCCTCGCGATGCGAGGCGTTGTGTGCTTGTAGATCGGCTGTTTTCACTAGTTTTGTGCGACAGTCTTGTATGATAGGACGTATGAAAAGACGTACACATTTGAAACTTGGAGATATGAGGTTTCTACCCGACAATGACAATATTTTAGTGATTATGTTGCGAGGAAAACGTTGAGATAATAGCCATTTTGGTTAGAACTGACTGAAAATAACTTTGTAGTTCAAGTTTTAAATGATACTAAATATTTCTTCAAGTGTCCAAATAAATTCCAACTATTATCAAATTATCTCGCGGTACCCCTGGACTGCCGTCACGGACTCGTCACCCACTTTGAAAACCCCTGATCTAAATGCCTAAACTGTCAATTGATTCCATGCCGACCTGGTTGCTTTTCTCCGCCTGGTTGTTTCTGTTGGAGTCGGGGAAGTGGATGTGGCAGCCCGTCTCCTCCATCACCTTCTTGATGTTGTTTCCCCCTTTACCGATGACATGAGAGTGCTCCGTGTGGGACACATCCATCTTCAGAGTTACCCTGTTGCTCTGCTGAGAGAGAGGAGAAGATGATTAACAGAAGTTGTATAGCACAGTGGTTCTCAAAGAGTGGTCCGGGGACCCCCAGGGGTCTTAGAGGGGGTTCCAGGGAAATTAGTTAACCCTTTAAGACCTGAGAAAGATTCTAAATTGTCTTCTAAAGATTACCCAAAAAAAACATTTTCATGTCAAGGAAGTGAAGGAACCCCAACACGATGAGTATTTGGCCATGGACCCCCATCTCAAAGCAAAGATATGAATTAAAACATTTGCTTTAAAATAATACATATTCAAAGAATTTGCATACATTTTCACATTTTTGGAGCGGTGAACACCGTCTCCCTCTAAAGAGCTTAGTGTGTAGTCGACTGACCATGTCTGTCTCTCCCGTTCAGCACGAACTGCTGCAATACCGCTGGGTGACCAGAACTGGACTGTTGCGCAGCCTAGCATCACAGCGTGTGTGATAAGAGAGAAGTGAAAGCTATACTTCTAGAGCAGTGGTTCTCAAACCTTTTTGGCAGCAGCACCCCCTTATACTGATGTCTGAAGCCAAGTACCCCCTCCCTCTGACTACAGCATTTGGCTTAACAACAACATCAAAGGTCAAGTTCCCCAACAAGTTCCAATGCCAATATGTTCAAAATAAAACAGCATAATGGCAAATAAACACAGCTTTCTATTCAATAACAGTTGTACTAGTCAAGGTATTTTATGTTGGTTTAACAATTTACAAATGAGCATGTTCACATTAAGTCTGTCAGTGTTTTATCATTGACCATAACACTGAAATACATATTCCCATTTTCTAGTTTTTTCTCACGTACCCCCTGCAGTACCCCCGCGTACCGCTAGGGGTACACGTACCCCCATTTGAGAAACACTGTTCTAGAGTACAACGGTGTGTGGCCGGAGTTATGTTTCATTAGTACAACGGTGTGTGGCCAGAGTTATGTTTCATTAGTACAACGGTGCATGGCCGGAGTTATGTTTCATTAGTACAACGGTGCATGGCCGGAGTTACGTTTCATTAGTACAACGGTGCATGGCCGGATTATAAAAACAGGAACAGATTGAGAAGGCCACTGTTGCGCAGCCTAGACACACGCGGGCGCACACACACACTAGGCTTGTCACGATACTGGATTTCTAACTTCGATACGATATTTTGAAAATTTTCGATACTCGGTACCATTTTCGATACCACGCAACCACAGCGATTTTAGTGCAAAAAAACTTTTATTTAAAAAAAATGGTTTGATTTTTTTCAAAAATGGCAGATCTACAAAAAGAATTCAAACAGATCTACAAGCTCACAATTTGAATGCATTTGTGAGCTTCTAGATCAGCTACTATTTGGATGTGACACCATTGTAGGACAAAGCATAAAAAAAGGGCTTAAATGGTTAAACAATTAACATTATAGGTGGATATTGAGGGTATTGACACTTGGTGGGCATTGTGCATATTATGACCATTTTAATTTATTACACTAGTTTCTGGCAAAAATAAAATCTGAAACATCAATGCATAGTATATATTGGCAGCATAGTCAATATTACACCATAACCATGAAATGCATTAGTTAATTCCCATCAGCCATCAATCAATAAATGACAGGTGTGGTGCTTTTTTTTTTACACACACCAATAATGCAAAGCAGCTAGAAGAGACACCAGGGGCGTCACAAGGGGGGGGGGGGGGGGGGGGGGGGGACTGAGTTATTAGGGCCCAAGGTGGAGGGGCCTTAATCATTTTATACTTTAGCTATTGAAAAATAGCAGATCTACAAGCTCACAGCACTGCATCGAGTGCCGTGCTGTGAGCTTGTAGATCTGCTATGTTTGAAAAGTCGTGAAGATGTGTGCAAATCTTTGAATATATGTAACTTTTAACATTTGTAGCTCAAATGTTGCTCCTGGGGGGGGTCGCTAGAACTAAAAATTTTGAGATGGGCCAAATACATTTTGGGGGTCCTTGACATAAAAAAGTGTGAGCACCACTGATATAGAAACTTTTTTTTTTTTTAAACCTTAGAAGGATTTGAAATATTCAAAAATAGCAGATCTCGCAGTGTATATCTGCCATTTTTCACTAGTTAAAGCACAAAATAACGCGTAATAACGCGTTCCCAGTCTAAATGGGTTAAACCCCCTCCCCCTATGAAGAACATTCATGGGGGCCCGCAGTGAACGCTCGTATCCAGGGCCCAGAGTTTGGTGTGACACCCCTGTGAGACACATAGGCGTTTGAGTGTTTCTCCATGCAGCATCAGGCCTCTCCATGAGCCTCATAAACAACAACACACACACGCCATAAACTCTTTCAGATGCTTTCATTATGGACACAAAGAGAAGCAGATGACTATCAAAAACACAGTATTTACTATTGCTACATTTGAAAAAAATATAAACAAAGAGAGATTAAAAAAAGCCTTAATTGATTGCTTGTATTGATTATTTGCCGGGAAATGACAATTCCTTCCAAGACAAAAGCAATGTGAGAAACCGTGGCTGTAAACAAAGCGAATCATGTGTCGCCATTGTGTGTGGAGAGAGGGAAAGGCTGGCTGTTATTTGAAGAGGCACTGGCGACTGACTGCCAACAGGGGGAGCAAGCGTGCACTCTGCAGAGTATGTCATCTGTTGCTATGGAGACGGGCCCTGCATGCTCATCCATCTTCAGTTGCTACTCTGCACCACATGCAGTGGTGAACACATTATTACTGCAACATATACAGTATAATGCAACAAGTTACAAATGATTATTTCAGGGGTCTTCAACGTTTTCAGGCCAAGGACCCCTTAGTTGAGAGAGAGAGAGAGATGAAGCAGGGACCCCCACAACCTTTTCATAGATTCCATATAGTTTCATTGTTTGAAAGCACAAAAAATATCAGTGTATTTTGGATTCATGTCAATTTGTGTTTTCAGATTTATTAGTATTTAACCACTTGAATCGTCAATACCTCTTTTTCCCCTCTAGACCCAAAACATTCAACCTTTAGTCGAACATTGCCGATCTACAAGCTCACAACGCCTCACGTTGCGAGGCGCTGTGAGCTTGTAGATCTGCGATTTTTGGCTAAAGGTCTCAGAATATGGACGCTAGGGTTCAATTGGTTAATATAAAAAAGGAGAAAAAAAGGTTTCTATCACTCAATGATTTGGAAGACCCCCTGTAGTAACTCTGAGGACCCCCTAGGGGTCCTGGACCCCCTGTTGAAGACCCCTGGATTATTTGCACACACTCATTTCCCAATACAGAGGCACATTCTATAACAAAGAAATAATAATATCTTAACCTCTTTCAACTTGGTTTTGGCAAGTCGTAGGTGAAAATGATTTTTTACATTTTATTGTATTTTACATTTTATTTGCACAAAATATGTACATTAGCTAAAATAGCTGATCTACAAGCCTTGTAGATTAGCTAATTTCGCTATGAATAAAGGTGTACCTTGAGATTATGCCTTTGCCCAAGGCACACAAAGTTTGGAAAACAACTGGCATAAAAACACAGACTGAACTTTAGCCTTGCAGTGAGACTACTGTACCTTTGTGTCGAGGACAGACATGATTCTGTCTTTGGCTTCCCTCACGTTCTCCCGCTTTCCACACACCTTTATATGGGGATCTGCAGGAGAAGGAAAAGAACAAAGGGGGATGAGTGAGTGGTTCTCAAAGACTCTGTGGGTAGGGCTGTCACGATATGACATTTTACATGACGATTAATTGTCACTCAAATAATTGGCGATTAACGATTTAATTGTGTATTTGTCGTTGATAATTACATTTCTGTTTGGCTTTTAGGCTTTGAAGTTGCATATGGTTGACACATAACCTAAATATACAAATACATTACTGACATATTTGACAACTTACTACTTAAAAAATAACATTGATAGTGGAAATAGCCAATCTGCTATTTCCAGATCTACAATCTGGAAATAGCCGATAGCCAGATCTACAATGGAAATAGCCGATCTACAAGCTCACAACGCGTCGCGATGCGACGCGTTGTGAGCTTGTAGATCTGCTATTTCCACTATTTCTGACATTTTTCAACATTCACGATTATGACGATTATGACAAAATAATTGCGATAATGTCAAATAATCACGATTAGACGATTATGTAATAATTGTGACAGCCCTATCTGTGGGTTCATCTAGGGGGGTCTAAATTGACCCATACAAGTCTGTAACTCTGACGTCTGACAGTGTACAAATGGAACCAAATGAACCCATTCATTTGGTTCCATTTATACACAGTCAGAGTTGAGGGGAGACCTTGAAATTTGAGAAACACTGGGTTAAAAAATGTCACATCATTTGAAGTGTGTGCAGCACATGAGAAAATGTAAGATCAAGTGATAGACAGTCAGTGTCAGAGACACAGCCGCATCTTTGACTGAATCTGGACATTTGCACAGCACAGGTGATCAACCGGCATCCAAGGCCTGCTTCAATCATGCCGCTTGGAATTGGCTATGGATTTGATCGTATCGCCTAATTCCTGTGCTCGTGCTCAAGACTACAGCCATTCTACTAGAGTATGCCAAAAATCCCTGCATGCCAAGACCATGGCTTCATCACCTAACGAAACAGAAAAGCAGTTTTTCCCTTTCTTAATGTGTTTTGGGCATTTTATGCTTTATTCAGATATGATAATGAAGTGCAGAGAGACAAGAAAGGCGGGACGGAGGGGCACGACGGATCAGAGTCAGACCCGAACCGGGGCCAACTGTGAGAAGGACCTGTAGTCCTTATCCATGTGTTATGCCCCACAAATTACATATTTTATAACTGTAAAGAAGAATTGATGCCACAAAGTGTATGAAGTCAGATTTACGGGAAAAGATGAAAGTCATGTTTTGAACGTTACACCGCTGAACACGTTGCTAAGTAGTGTCATTCGCCAAACAGAAATGCAACACAGAGCAGCTGTCCAATGTTGTCCAGTGCTGGGAAAACAGCACTGGTTAATAGACTTCTGACTGGGAAAAGAGCGCTGTTAATTCTTTGGCTTGTGATGAAACAAAGATGAGATCAATAGACATCACCTGTGACACTAATGGCTGGGCTGCCAAAACAATATAGGCTTATACAACCAAGAGGCTTTCTAACGTCCCCCATTACTCCAACATGGCACCAGTGTTGCCATGTGACTTTGGGCTTGTTTTTCTGTAAAGTTGCTTGTAAATTATTGGTAGTTTTTAGGATAGTTTGTTAAGCATAGTGGCTTATTTGCCACCCCTATCTAAAAATATTTAAAATGTGTAACTTTTTTTCGTCCCCTTTTTTGAAAATAGCAGATTTACAAGCTCACAGCGAGTCGCATTGTGAGCTTGTAGATCTAAAGGTAGGTTTAAAGGTAGGTTTTTACCTTTGCTCGTCCTCATGGACATACTTGTGGATTATACCAATTTCAGTCGGTCGTCATGCACAGACATTTTGCACCTTAATCCCATGTACAACGCACTTGTCTTTTTTGTGTTTTTTCGAGCACCTTAACTAACATCTTTAACTTCTTTCCCCCTTGACCTCCCTCTTCTTCCCTATGGAAATAACGATACAGTGGGAACAATGCACAACAACTAATCTCACCAATCTCTCTCTGATGTGACAATAAAGCCGATTCTGATTCTTGTTTTCATAGTTTGGTTGCTTATTTCTTTCGCAAAATCTGCCAACCCTGCAGGGCACTGAGATGCACTCTCAGACACATCTTGTGCGTCTTTATGGAGATGAAAGCAGATTTGACACTTTAACATCCTAGCTGATAAGTCGATATGACACTTTAACATCCTGGCTGAGCGATACATGGATGGATTACGTACAGACCGACATTATAGCCATCATTGACTGATGACTTAAAACATGTCATATTCAAGAAATACATCTAGGGATCCAAAAGTTGTTCATTATAGCGGTATAGGCTACAATTTAGGTCTATAATGAATTACTAATGTGCATCAGCAGGCCTAATAAACCAGGTATGTAATACGAATGCACTGTTTTGTTTAGGTCTGAACATAGGTTTCACAGTTACCGCAACTTGTATTGGTATCCATTGTTGCTGCAGTGTCTGCCCTCTGAGAGGTGCCAAACTAACATTACTAAGTGCTACTGCTGACATACAATATCACTATAAAACATTAGCATTACCCCCGACAATGTCATCATACTACCTGCAGTTTAATTCAGGTAGTATGTTTGATGAAGGCCTCTCCAGACCTTATGGAACTTTGATTCATAAACAAAGGTTCACTGACCTCCTTGAGTCTAGAAATTTGACATTTTAAACATTTCTTGTATGTGCTGCTTTAATAGCTAGATTTATGCACCTCTTAAAACACACACACACACACACACACACACACACACACACACACACACACACACACACACACACACACACACACACACACACACACACACACACACACACACACACGCTACAGATCAGTTCAGATGTTCTGCGGGTTATCACGCCCTTGGCACCGATGCTGGCCTATCTGCTGATTATCCATGTCTGCAATTAGATAACCAAACTTAATTATGATTGGTTATTTCTTGACCCTTTGTGACAGCAACCAATCAATGAAGTTTCAAAGTGACAGTGCACGATAGCTGCGGCCACATGTAGTATTTACAGTGACATTTCCCCGTCCACCCCATGCAAAGGGGGTCCACCAAACAACTGTCAAATAAAAAGGGTCTGCAAATGTTTTAAGAAATGTGTTAAACAGTAGTTTTGGAAATGGAAATGGAGGGAAGGGTGGAGGAAGAGAACTAGAATGGGGGAGCAAAATCAGAGAGGGAAAAGGATGACATCACGATATCAAAGGTATAGTGATATCTGATTGGGTGAAGGGTTACAGCAGATGATGAGTAGTTACTCAAGTAAACTGGGACAAGTACTTCAGAGGGAAAACCCTTAGAGAAAAAGGTTACATCAGATGATGAGAAAGCTAGACAAGAACTATAGTCTGGTTGCCCTGCGGTGCAACCACACTAATAATGGCTGGAAAATGAGCACAGGTGAGTTTTAGGGATGGGACGATAAGCGATGTAAGCCATTTACCATGAGAGGAAGTGGGTTGTTGGCTGATTTACCACTGTTTCAAACAGTGGTAAATCAGCCAACAACCCTCGACCCGCGAATGGTAAATTGCTTTTCTACCACTTCTACCATATAAATGAAAGAAAACACAGTTGTAACTTGCAAGGTTATTTAGTTACAATCATTAATTGTTTTATTGGGCGGGGTCCATGAGCCAACTCAAGGTTGTTGACTGATTTACCACTGTTTTAAGCCAATCAGAATCCAGTATCTGAACATGTGACCACAAAAAGTGGTAGAAATTATCGTGATAAAAAACACGATAATCGTATTGTGGAGATTACATTTATTGTGATATCGTCCTCCGCCATGCACTGGGATCAATTCACCTTTTATTTGCCGAGCTGCATATCCGGTACCACTTAAACTAAACTTAATTGGTAAAAGGTACTTATAATATGCATACTTAATACAGTCTTTTTTCACTCTACAAATCTACAAGCTCACAACGCGCCGCATTGCGACGCGTTGTGAGCTTGTAGATCGCCTATTTTTTGGCACATGTTCTGCCCCAGGATAATGGATTTCGATTATCGCAATAATATCGTAAATCGCAATTTCTTTGGTCACAATAATCGTGATATGACATTTTCATATCGTCCCATCCCTAGTGAGTTTGTGTGATTGATCAGGGCTGAGCAGTGTAGGTTTCTAAGGGAGCAATAGTTGCAGGGAAACAGAGAGGAAGTGGGGAGAGAGGGATAGTAAAAGAAAACATGACATAGAGGCAGAGACTGGAATGTGAAAGTGGGACAAAAGTTAAAATAATTTCACCAAAAGTGACATAAGCTATGCGCATTTGTCAACAAATTGCAGTGGATCACTGGATGCACCGCGACAGTAATTGCTGCTTTTATGTCTGGCGAGTCATTAAAGTCTGCCACAAACCAATCTAGCTGCAGCAGGGGTAGAAGCACAACCAGACAGCCAGTCAGTGGGCCGATCACATAGAAACACTGGGTTAAAAATAATGTCCCAAGATAATGGCTCTGTTGTGAATTTGCCAGGATAAAACAGAGAAAGTTGTCTTTCTCTTCATTCCTCGGAAACCTCCTCGTCTGTCACATTGGGTGCGTTTATATGCACAGATGTAATCCACTTATATTCGGAATGACTGCTCATTCAGAATAGAAATGCTCATATAAACGTTTAGGAATGGCCATTCCGGTCTGACCCGAATGAATTTTCATTCTGGTCTGAAGAGGTGGTTTATGCCGTTTCAATCGGGATACATTTGTCATATAAACGCTCCATTCGGAATGAACTGCTGTCTGAACTTATTTTCACTAGAAGTGAAAATAAATAACATCGAAATTACTAGATCTCACTTTGCAACAGAGGCTGTGATTGTGTTATCCCAAATTGTAAATATATCGAGGGAGCATGCAGTAGACTGTGCGAGAAGTACAGGTACTAATTATTTAAGTACCCCTTTGGCCTTGAAAAACTGCAGCTAAAATAACCAAACACTGCATACCTAAACCATCCACAGCTAACACGAGCCCTGTAGTGTCTGTATAGCGTCAGATAAGTGTGCATCTGGCGCCATCCCATGCCAGACCCCAAGAGCACTGGTTCCCAAACACTGGGTCGGGACCCGTTTGTGGGTCCCGGATTTAATTCTTATTTTTCCAAAAACATTCCCAAAAAAGCTATGATTGAAAGAAATTCAAATATTTTTCTAAGTCATTTCATGAATAAATAAAAAGAAATAGAAGAAATTCCATAAATTAAAAAACTAATTTTTCAGAAGTAGTGAAATTAGCCGATCTACAAGCTTACAACGCTGCATGAAGCGACGCATTGTGAGCTTGTAGATCTGCTATTTTCACTAGTTTGGGTCCCGGGCAGAATGTCTCTTTTAGGGCATTCACGAATAGTGATTTTTAGTATTCGAATTATTGGACCTCAAAGTATTCAAATAGTCGAATATTCGACAGGACTGGCCAAACTGTAAGTAAGCAAGAGGCAAACATTGTGAAAATAGCCGATCTACATGCTCACAACGCCTCGCAACGGTAGATCTGCTATTTTCACAATATTTATCTGTGGAACCGAGTTACATTAAATGTAACACCTACAATTCCAAGTGCTTGTCAGGGTGGGTGTCCCAGGTTTGAGAACCCCTAGTATAGAGCATTAACAAATTCATCCACCAGGGGCATTGACAACTCATTCTTATGACTTCCTATCTAGCCAAGCTTTTTTAAAGAAAAAAAAAAAAAAAACGAATATTCAACTTCGGTGAACAACGTCGAATAGTGACTTTGATATTTGAATAGTTGGTGAATGCCCTAGTCTCTTCTGGGAACCACTGCTGAGGACACAAACGAACATGCAGACACAAACATAAAGACGCACACGGTCCTCGTCCCGCTCGCCATCTGCAGCAGGAAGTCAGTTAAGCCTCCTTCCAGGAATGCTCCTGCTAACACACACAGGTCCAGCATCTCACATTTACAGTACAGCCCTCAAACAAAACTCACTCCAACACATTTATTGTTATAACGTAACGAGGACCTTAGAGAACCCGTTGTCGGGGCTTTTTGAGAACTCGGGAGGGGAAAAGTGCGAGTTGGGGGGGAAAAAAAGAAAGAAAACAACAACTGTGAGGGTGAAATAAAGACCTGGCTAGCTAAAGTCCCCTTCGTTGTGATGATGAGAGAGATCCTTTACAATTTTCTTTTTCATTGTATCATGCACAATAGCCCACATCAAAGAAAAAAACTAAAACCAAGCTATTCTCCATAGGGCAGCAAAATGAAAGGGACAGCACTCGATCCAAGCCCAGTCCCCCTTTAGAGAGCAGTGAGTTGGGTTGGCTCGGTTGTGGAATGCCGTTGCTGGGAAGTGTGTTTAGAAGCCCCAGTGCTCTGTGTTTTATGGGCAGAGGGGACCGTGTGAGCTGCAGAGGCTCAGGCTAACTGGAGTGGATGCAGTTACAGGCAGGGGCGTCACAGGGGGGGGAGTGGGACTGAGTTACTAGGGCCCAAGGTGGAGGGGCCTTAATTATTTTATACTTTAGCTAGCTTGAAAAATAGCAGATATACAAGCTCACAAAGCTACAAGCTTGTAGATCTGCTTTTTTTTTTTAAACATCATGAAAATGTGTGCAAATCTTTGAATATATATTTTTAAGCGAACACTTGTTTTGTAACTTAAATTTTGCTTCTGAGGGGTCCCTGGAACTAAATATTTTGAAATGGGGGTCCGTTGCCAAATATACCATTTTGGGGGTCCTTCACATAAAAATGTTTGAGCACCACTGACATAGAAACATAGGTAAAAAAAAAAAAAGAAAAAAAAAAAGAAAACGTATATTATATTCAAAGACTTGCACACATTTTCACGATTTAAAAAAAATAGCAGATCTACAAGCTCGCAGCGTGGCACTCGGTGCCACGCTGTGAGCTTGTATATCTGCTATTTTTCAATAGATAAAGTAAAGTACCCAGGGCCCAGAATTTGGTGCGACACCCCTGGATGCGGTTACAGTGACACTTGGGGGCCGGGCCTCCTACAAGAGAAACCCTGAGAGAGAGAGAGAGAGAGAACACGCAGGAGAGGAACAACAGGCCTTCAGCATGTACGGCAAGAACCTAAAAAATAAAAAAAGAGCTCTGACGAACTCTCCTTAATCCAAACAGTGTTACGTCACAAGAAGGGTGGGCGCCATCTGAGATGGGAAAAACAACAAGGAGAAAGAACAGCACGAGAGCACGAGACAGGGACCCTTCAGGAGGCACAGTATTTGTTCCAGGAAAGCTTCCAAACATACAGCTGTTTCTGAAGACAACACAAAGTCCTCCACTTCCTCACTGTGTTGCCCGTATTGCCCATCAGGGGGCGTCTGACCCCTCCAGAGCCCCCGTCTTTCTAACCTGAGAGCAGCACATCTGGTAAACATTAGCCGAGCTAAACGAGTGTTGCAGAGTTGTGATGCAGAACACCCCCACATTTCTGAAAGTGGACTGTTCCATGTGAGCTCTCATTAGATGATTGATTGTGGAGCAGAAAATGAACACCTAAAGTCTTAATTTGGCACACGCAATCCCTGAACACAAACAATAACAAGGTGGGACACGCAGCTGCCGCTAGAAATCTTTCGGTCGCACGACTTGGTCGTTTTCACTTGACAGAAAAGGAACCTTTTGACCCGCATCTCCGTACTGGCAATGCCAAAGTATTTTTCCAGCGAAGGCTTACATCCGAAAATACCACACAAATGCATGGAATTAAATCCATTTGGCCGGGCAATGCTCATTCAAAACATCTGCGGGAATGTTGTTAAAACGGAAATGGGCTGAAGTCCAGTACAAGGCGGCCATTTTGTAATTGTTCAATATCTGGTGGCTCTGTGTCAATGGTTCGAAAGGCATATCATTACTGCAGAACATTAAATGTACCTTAAAACCTTTTGCGGTGGCTTGAAAATGCCATTATAGTAGTTTTGCTTAATCTACAAAACAGATAGATCAGATCACATTGTGGCCATTTTGCTCTCATTATTTCATATACCTGGTCAGGGTGAGTTTTCCCTCCCCCTGCCGAGAATGAATGAGGAAAACGGCTGCTGCGTGAATATGGTCAATGACTAGCACTGTCACGATTATGACATTTTATGACATGACGATTAATTGTCACTCAAATAATTGCGATCAACGATTTTAATTGTATTTCTGTCGTTGACAATTACATCCCGGTTTGGCTTGTAGGTTTTGAAGTTGCACATGGCAGATATGACAGATAATCTAAATATACAAAGAAATGACTTGCATACTGAAAAAGAACATTGATAGTGGAAATAGCCGATCTACAAGCTCACAATGCGACGCGATGCGACGCATTGTGAGCTTGTAGATCTGCTATTTTCAAAGGGACTATCTTCAACCATATTGGAAAATAGCACTGGCACATAAGGGTAGTAGCCTGCGTGAAATAGTTCATTCTGAAGGTGCAACAGGAGCCTGGTCTGTGTAATAGCGATATGGCTCTTATGATAAATTGCTTGACAGCATATGGATGATGGGCAACTCCAGAGGCAAGGAACTGGCCTTATCACACTGGAGCAGTTCACACTGCAGGTGATGCATGCAGCAGAGAGCCTGGCACTTTGATAGAGTGTGGACGTGTATGGCAACAGAGGATAGATACACACTAGGGATGGGACCATATGAAACTTTCATATCACGATTATTGTGACAAAAGAAATCACGATTTACGATATTACCGCGATAATCCAAATCCATTATCCTGGGGCGGAACATTTGCCAAAAAATAGCAGATCTACAAGCTCACAACGTCTCACAACGTGACGCGTTGTGAGCTTGTAGATCTGCTATTTTTTGGCAAAGACATTTGATAGAGAGTGAAAAAATATTATATTTTATACCTTATTATAGTACCTTTTACCAATTATAGAGGGTTTAAGTGGTACCGAATATGCAGCTTTGCAAATAAAATGTGAATTGATCCCAGTGCATGACGGAGGACGATATCACGATAAATTAAATCTCCACGATACGATTATCGTGAGTGTTTTTTTTATCACGATAAACAATAATATCGCGTATCGTCCCATCCCTAGTGTGGACGTGTATGGCAAGAGAGGATAGATACACACATAAGAATCCCTCACACATCTGCTCCTATCCTATGGAGTGCGACAGATCCCTGGCTGCCACCACAGGAAAACCATAATCAAAACAAGGAAAAATACCGCCTGTAAAGATTACATAAGATAACTCAAAATAATCCATTATTCCCCTTTGCTGACAAACAGCTGTGCCATTGGATGCTTCAAGGGTAGATCATGGCAGATTGGTGTCGCGATAAGCAGTGAGTCTGCAAAGGAATGTGTATCGATCTCTTTTCAGTGTTGTTGTCTCTATTGACCGATTCATGTTTTTATTGACAAAAGTGCATATAGCTGTATAATATTTGTCAAAACAAGGGTCTTCAACAGGGGGTCCGGGACCCCTAGGGGGTCCTCAGAGTTACTACAGGGGGTCCTCCAAATCTTTGTGTGATAGAAACTCCCCTTTTTTATACTAACCACTTGAAACCTAGTGTCCATATTCTGATATTTTTAGGCCAAAATAGCAGATCTACAAACTCACTGCAAGGCGTTGTGAGCTTGTAGATCGGCTATTTTCGGCAAAGAGGTTTGGTGTAGAGTAAGTACAGAGTTAAAGGTCAAGTTTATTAATTATTGACCGTTCAAGTGGTTAAATAATTGAAAACACATTAACATGATTCCAAAATACACTGATGATCGTGATGTCAAAAGATGAAACTATATGGAATCTATGAACAGGTTGTGGGGGTCCCTGCTTCATCTCTCTCTCAACTAAAGGGTCTTTCGCCTGAAAACGTTGAAGACCCCTGGAAAAGGATAAAACACAAAAAAGTGTCAAACCTTATTTCTATTGTGGTCTTCTGAGGCCAAACGTGTGTGTAAACTTGAGTGCTACATACTGTTTGTGCCTGCCTACTAGTAATTGACCGATCGCTATGCCCCTCCTAAAGCCGTGCTTGCCCAATGCCACGTTTAGCGACAGGTTACTAAGGCGGGTGCCTTGGCAAGCTGCCATGGCGGCGTGCAGCAATAGCACCCAGCTGCAGACTAACCTGCCACAAACAAACGCACGTCCAGGAAGAAAACAATAGCCTATACTAAAGTCAGATTAACATACAGTACACAAGTTTTACCAGTTATATTTTCTCATGAAGTGCTCCTAAATTATTCCCGTGGGTTTGTGTAGGTCAGTGCAATCCGTTCTGTTTTTGTTTCAGTGTTTGTGACACGGAAGCGAGTGGGTGGGACGTTCGCGAACGAATCAAGTCTGTTGAACGACTCTTTGAAATGAACGATATGATTCGGTTCACAGTAGGGAGCCGTTCCTTTCTAATGAACAGTGGTGGGAAAAGTACTACATGTCTTTACTTAGGTAAACATATCAATACTGCAATCAAGTTTGGAATGTTATTAATGTACTAGAGTAAAAGTAAAATAGTATTGGTTTCAAAATGTACTTAAAGTACCAATATTAGAACGTACTCATTATGCAGAATGTCCTGTTTCACAGGTTTTCCAATGAGTAAAATGTAGAAAAATCATTTGCAAATAGCCGATCTACAAGCTCACAATGCATCGCAACGTGACACATTGTGAGCTTGTAGATCACCTATTTTCAAATGCCAGAAATGTATCCAATGGCCAAAATGTATAGGCCTATATGGGTGGAAGTGATTTACAATCATAATCAAAATCTACAAAGTAACCAGTAACTAAAATGAGCCAGTCTTTTGAACGGCTCTTTGAAAGGAACGGATCTCAGAGATCCGGTTCACTTCAAAGAACCATAAATCCCATCTCTATCTAGCAGCCAGACACCGATGCGCGCCGCCATGGCAGCTTGCCAAGTCTGCTGCGTTAGTAACCTGTTGCTAACTTGGCATTGGACAAGGACGGCTTTAGGAGGGGCATAGCGATCGGTCAATTGACACCAGGTGTAGCCTGTCCAATCATGGCTTCCAAACATCAAGGTACATCATTGGCTGTAAGAGAATTGTCACTGTCAGTTTGAAACCATGTATCTCCAATATTCCTTTTTTAGTTTTTGTTTTAACACATCTACTGCCTCTTAATCTGAAGGTTGCTTGGTGCCTCGGTGCCACGTCGTTTCCTCCGTCGGCCGCCGCTATTATTTTGAAGGCCCGGAAGGGGGTTGTTTTTGTTTTTTTGGATTATCACTTGACGGCAACGATTACGTCATCTAGTCACATGACAGTGTGCGACAAGAAGATGAAGATGGCTGCGCCCTGCCTTGTGCCTTGTTTACATTTAGATCTGCTGCAAAATGTCTCAAAATGGCTATTTTGTTTAAATGAAGTTTCTTTATGGGCCTCTCCATTGACTTAACATTGAGGAGCTTCACTTCGCGTGCACGCCCAACGTGCGTTGTAAACAAATCGCCGACATTACCGATGCGAGCGGGACCGGAGCGACATTAAGTAAGTAATAATATCTTTACTGTATATACAGTAAGATTCACAGTCCTCACCGTCAACGGCGCCATGGTATTAACCCTTTCAATGACGGTGAGGACTGTCAACGGCGGCGAAAAAGTTAATAGATCAATACTGTTGGTCACAATTTTCATCTCTCTGTGAGTTTAAAAAAATATTTAACCACTTAAAGGAGTAGTTCACCACTTTTCAACCTGTCTTCATATAATAGGTCCTCACTAATGTTCATGATAAAATATCACATTTTTTTTCTACTCAGTCCAAGTCTCCTAGGAGAGCTGTGGGAAGTTCAGAATCCATCGTCTTGTGACATCATCATTTTCCCAAAAAAAAAAATTAATCAATATTTAAAAAAAAAAGATTTTTATTATCACGAGAACAATGGCTTCCACTTTAAAATTGCAACTTTTCAGGAATAGAAAGCCTGCAGTTTCTATAAGCTGGATTGGCAATCGATGATGTCACAAGACGATGGGTTTCTGACCTGCCCACAGCTCTCCTCTGAGAAAAAAAAAAAAAAAGAAAAAAAGCTATTTTTGAGTGAGGACCAATTATATGAACATAGGTTGAAAAGTGGTGGAGTGCCCCTTTAAGCATTATCTTCTGCTTTAAAAAAGATCTACAAGACTGTCTATAAAAAAATTAACTTGGATGGGTGTGTTTCGCTTACCAGGCTAGTGTTTCGCCACATCGTTGTTGCAACCGAGGTAGGCTACTGCATGTTCAACTTGTGATCTTAGCTTTAATAGTCCTAAAATAATATCCTATGGAATGGAAGTGATGTTTTACAATTCTTCGTTGTTTTGGTCAGTGAGAGTGAGACTTGACACTTGAGTGAGATTGGTGCGTAATACCAATATACAGCGTGCCGTCTCTGGGCTTGGTCACACCAGGGTTTCCTGCAGCGCTTTATTGGCCAAGCGGGCCACCCGGCCTAAAATCTGTAGCATCCGGCCAAGAGTCTGGTGAAAATTATGCAAAATTCCTCCTAAACGTGCAAAACAAACTATACTTTTGCAATTGTGTTTAAGCAACTTCTCCTCCTATGTTGAGGGCAAAAATAAGATTTAATCAAAATTAAGGGAATTAATTTAATCGAATGAATGAATTAATCGATTAAAATGTGTTGGCGTGCACACACGCCAGAGTCTCCCCCCTAGCCTACCACCTGGCCAAGCCTTTTTCCTGCTGGAAACCTTGCACACTGCAGTCAGAGAAGCACTGCAGTCACGTTACTACAGATCTACAAGCTCCCAACATGTCGCAGACGCGACGCGTTGTGAGCTTGTATATCAGCCACTTTCGAAACGCGACCCGCTGTACGGCGAAGTATAACTCTGGCTTACAGGACCGTGGAGCTGCCCTCAAATTATTGCTTTTCTAGCCGATTGCATTTGCGATCTGCAAATTTTGGGCCGACGATGGATAGTAGGAATATTTTTGGCTTATCGCCCAACTCTATTTCCCACCCTCTCTCTCTCTCTCTCTCTTCCTACTCTCATCCCATGACCCCAGGTTGTTACGGACCACATGGTCGCATCCACATGTGTTTCTTCTCTGTAGCGCAGAAGAATGCAGCGCACACATTCGCCTGTAAGATAACTGCAAGTGATTAGCTAACATTCTTCTTCCCCTCCGCTCCTCTCGGGTTTACGCAAGACGGAGACGGAGTCTTGATTGCCAACAAATCATAGGCCAGACTTGTAAATAGACGCACTCACACACACCGAACAGCATTCCCCCCTCTGTGGAGGTTTGTGCAGGTTTTGTGAATGAACACATAGTTGCTGGGGCGGGTAGCTGCTTGATGATGCTCTAGGTGGAGATGTGGGGTTTACTGCTTTTGAGAGGGAAACTGGTGAACGGAATTCCAATGTATGCTTGTCAACTTTCTGGTATGGATTCAGGAAGTTACATAACACAACTGGATTCCACATGTGGTTCGAAAAATGCATATTGGCAATTCTCCTGGGGACAACAACGCGGGTGTGGGCACAACTAAAATGACCCCCAACCCCGCCCCCCTCCCGGAAGAGCCTTAAATAGCTTCGATAGTATTTTATTGGCAGAAGAATGCAGAAACAACTTGGCTATTAAATACACAAGTCCAGAAGAATTCCAACAACTCCCGCAGCCAACTGCTCACCCCCCCCCCCCCCCCCCCGCCCCAACCCCCAGAGAGAATCACAAACGCAGATAAAATTACTGAACCAGTGAGGAATGAGAAGTATGCAAGCTTTCATCTTCATAAACATTCTCGATAGGTGAATGCTAGCGTGGCCTTGAAATACGTCCTTGCCGTGGCTAATTACGTCAATGAGAACATTCTTCTGGTTAAAACAACACAGGTTCTTAATCATTAAGCTGACTCAGAAGGAGGGAGAACAAACAAGACTAAGTTGTTCGAGATTCACTTTCTTTTTTTTTCTCCCTTTTTTTAAGGAATTATTGCCACATCTTTCCCCAGACCAAAGTACTTGTCTAAGGTGTCTTGTGTACAGTGAAATGGAGCGAGAAGCATTGGAGTCAAATGCAGGCTATAAAGAAAAGCTTATCGTCACTGTCGAGCAGAAACCTTGTATTATTTTTTTTCATCGTAAAGTAAGGCCCTGTTTCATCACACAAGACTGTTGCACAAGACTAGTGAAAATAGCAGATCTACAAGCACACAACCCCTTGCGGTGCGAGGCATTGTGTGCTATTTTTTTTTATAATACAAAAAGAACGGTTTTGGACATACAAGGTTTCCACTTTCCAGCCGACAACAACGGTATGCAAATTTGGGCAGTCACTTGGAGCACTGCCTGTATGCAATATTAGAGCGAGAAAATGTTTGTTCACCTTTTTTGGACTTGGCTCCGATCTTCAGTTTGGAGGGCCACGCAATCTGCGTTTTTGTCTCATCCATGACCTGGAACATAGAAGGGTCATTAGTCATTGGTTGCAGTGACTTGCAGAGCAAATGTGCCGTTCCACTGCAAACGTGATAATTGGGTGTTAAACATGCTATAGGTTATGCGACACTTAAGCAATGTATTGACACAGATCTGTGGTGCACAGATTACTGAAAATGATACAGTAATTATTTTAGACTTTTGACCTAAATCTCAGCTTCACCTTCATAGTTGGATTCAGGCTTCAAATTGAACAACATTTCTGATGTCAGTAATTTCAGTTCACATTTTTAAATGAGATTATTTTGCCCCACCCTTCCACACGGCACCTAACATCTCTCCCAAACATAAGCAGGTGCTCTGCAGAAATGGCAGACTAGATTAGCTAGTGGCAAAGGCATGACATACAGTACAGGTAGACAATAAAATAAAAAAACAATCTAACAGTTAGGGTAGTCGTACAAAATTCCCCAGAGGGTGAGTTATGGTAAGTGAATATTTTATTGGCAACCATCACACACTGCTCTATTGGATCCAGACGTTAACGTTATCACTGGGCCATCAACCTGTCAACCAAAGCGCGGTTGTGAATGTAAATGACACGCCTACAGTTATCAAGACGGGGGCTTAGTGGAGTACAGATGTGGCTTATAAAACAACTGGATATATAGTAGGGCATTCACGAATAGTGATTTTTAGTATTCGAATGATTCAACCTCAAAGTATTCGAATAGTCGAATATTCGACAGGACTGGCCAATCTGTCAAATATTAAAGGGGGCGTGACACGGCCAAAACAGCTAATTATGGCTATCAAATTAGCCAATTTTTTTAATGATGTCATGTACCCCCATGTTAAATTACCCAATCAAATTAATTTATTGTAGTTACTGTACTGAAAGTAGTACTTTCTGTACAGTAACGGCAATACATTAATTTGATTGGGCTAATATGGGGGGAGGGGCGGAGACTCGCGGAGTCGAGTATCCATATCATTATCTTTTGAAACTGCCCCAAAAAAAGCTGACCGAGGTGTGTTTCCGACTTTCTAAACCAACTTTAAAACTATCAGTTCTAGGGGTAAAAATTATATAGCATTCGCTATAAAATCAATGGTTAGACCGATAAAAAAGTACATGTCTTCTTCAAAAAAGGTGTCAAAAAAGGTGTACGAGGGTCAACACGCTTCTCCCCGTCTATGAGACGGTTTTGTCGGCCATACCCTGCTGTCTCTTTCCCTAACCTGACTGGAGCACCAGAGTAGACCGACCGGAGCAAGCCATGTCCTGCTGTCTCACCGGCCAGACTGAGGTCCGTGCTCCGTGGCTCATACACTCTGTGTGTGTGTGTAGCCTGTGTGTGTGTGCTTTAGCGCGCGCGTGTGTGTGTGTGTGTAATAGCTCTCGCAAACATCTATGCTCGCAAATAGCCGTGCGGTGCAGCGTTAGCCGGGCTACACGCTAACAACAAAGCCATCACGTTGTGCGCGGCACCGCACGACGGACGAAGTATACATTGCGTGGCACCACACGGCGGACGAAGTATACATTCACTACTAACTGATACGGCCCCGCCTCCTTTTCAGACTGTTTGAAGAAACACCACGTGACCTACTGTATCATAATGTTAATTTTCGGCCGGTGTCGCCACTCCTTTAAGTAAGCAAGAGGCAAACATTGTGAAAATAGCCGATCTACATGCTCATGCATGTAGATCTGCTATTTTCACAATATTTATCTGTGGAACCAAAGCACATTAATACCTACAATTCCAAGTGCTTGTCAGGGTGGGGGTCCCCAGTTCAAATATGTTTATTTTAGGGGTCACGGCCTAAAAAGGTTTGAGAAGCCCTGGTACAGAGCATTAACAAATTCATCCACCAGGAGCATTGACAACTCATTCTTATGACTTCCTATCTAGCCAAGCTTTATAAACTATATCTTTTTTAAAGAGAAAACTATAAAAAAAACAAAAATAAGCAAATATTCGACTTTGGTGAACAACGTCGAATAGTGACTTTGATATTCGAATATTTGGTGAATGCCCTAATATATAGTAACTATGAAGCCAAAGTACTCACAGAGATTTCTCGCATTTATAAAGAAGACTAGTGACTAATGATTACCACCTGATGAAGGCCAGCTGATGGCCGAAACGTCATCAAACTTTATGTTTTAACTTAAAGGTGATACACCATGAAATTTCACTTTTCCTATTTTAAAACCTTTTTTTGGGGTCCCACTAGCACCTTCTATCCTCACAAAGTCCCATTTCTGACCGTTGTGTCTTTCTCTGGTTTTGGGAAGGCGGAGGTTAAAAGCATCCCACGGGTTCTCAAAACAGGCTGTCTAGATTTGCTGCCGTCGCTGACGTCATCGACGGCCGTTTTTGAAGACATTTTTTTTTTTTTTCAAAAGATTTTTTTTTTTCAAAAGATTTTTTTTTTTTCAAAAAGATTTTGGGGGGGTGGCGCAGTTCAGGCCAAAGGTGGTACTGCAGCTGAAAATGCTCTGAGAGCCATTCAAAATTAGAGAGGTTCTCTATTCAGGAGTGGTAATTTAGCCTCAAACCTTTTGAAAAACGTTTTTGGGACATAAACAATATGACATAAATACCTTTTAAATGCATGGTGTATCACCTTTAATAAACACTGTGGAGCATCAGCTGTTGTGCGAACTTCTATTCTTTTTAATCCACCTGCAGTCTAACAAAACGAACCCTAGCTAGCGTCGCTATTCTGGGCATGTCATAATAGCCAAAATTATTAGTTGAACATTTGCTCGGAGCCTGTAGATTGGCTATTTTTGGCAAAGATTTGATGTAGAGGCGAAAAAAGGAGGAGACAAGGAATAGACCCTTGGGAACTGTAGTTGGGTTAAGGTTTAGGTGGTTAAGCCAATTAAACATTAAACTCAAGCACTTTCACACAACTCCCAGCAATGTAATACTGCTGTAGGTCTACAGTATCATATGAATGAATTGGATGCTCGCTTCTTGACGGTTAAGCATTGGACAGTGTTAATCATAAGCCTGCGGTGAATCTTCCATGTCTGAATGTGGCTTTGGCTTTGTGTAAACTGTGGACAAAGCCTCATTGCTTCTACCAGGACACTGAAACCCCTCACACTCTGCTGTCTTTGGAGCACGGCTATGAAATACAGTCTTCAGCCATCGGTGGTTATATACAAAAGGCCTTGCACTCTAAAAACACATACGGGCAAAAAAAGAGGGTGCAGGTCAGCCATGTAATGCAAGGAGACCCAGAGAAGTCAAACGTGTTGGAGAAAGGTTTCACTCCAGTTTAAACATGCTTTCTAACACAAGCTTATATAATGCATCCAGACATTGTTTTATTTCTCCTAGACACCCCCCCAACCCCATCCTGTTCCCTGTACAACCCCCCTCCACAAAAAGCAACCTGAAAAATCCACCGAGTCCACTTTGGCTTTGGCACACGTGAAAAGTGTCAGCAGCGATCAACGAGAGAACCCTTTGACAAGTCTACTCGTCGTAACCGGGAGCATATGTTCAAAGGTTAAAAATACAAGGGGCAGCAGTGTGTGCGTACGCATACACACTGAGTGAAAACTGTTTCATCGAAAGCCTTTGTCCAACAGGACCAGGGAATTCTGTTCAGTGGTTCTGCTATACACCTCCCCCACCTCCCTATACCGTTTTTCTCCATCACCACCAGACTCACCCCGGTCCTATGGAGGAATCAACCAGACTGTCTGAACCCCAGGGGAACATCAGTCGTCTGCTCTGCCTTACCAACCTGTAAACTGACACGCTCAAGTGATTGATCAATTATGCAAAGATAAAAGTAGAAGAAGCGCTACGTGGGTCCGTGGGTAATGCAAAAAGCTGTAGTGTAGACAGGTGCTCTTTGGAGAGGGTATATAGATATAAAGACAAAAAAATCTAGTTCCATTCCATAGTGTCAAAAACATGTGTAAGGATAAGAACTTAGAAAATATCCAAGGCAGCTCTGTTACTTTCAATTTTATTGGGTCATGGCAGCATGAATAAAAAACGACCGACGCGTTTCAGCCTCGTAGGGCCTTCATCAGGGTCCTGATGAAGGCCCTACGAGGCTGAAACTAGATTTTTTGTCTTTATGATTGATCAATTACTTGCATTGAGACGTGTTGGGCTCGTTTCAAGATATTCTAGTCAAATTGTCTTTTTTCATGACATCAGTTGTTTTAAGACTTGTTTTTGTTTTTGTCAGAGTGTCAACTAATGTAGAATACTGCCAAGGCTTTTTCCCATTGTGTTTACCAGATTTTCGCGGGCTCCGTGTACGCGGCGTGTGTGCATTGTGTGCGCGGGGGTTCCTGTTCACGGCCAACGAACATCTTTTCTTTCACGCGGAGAAGAAAAAATACAACCGCAATGATCCGTGTGTAAGTTATGGTCCATAGAAAACAGAAGGTTAAGACACCAGGGGAAGTCTTACACACTACATGTGTTAAGAAGTAAACACTTAACTCGTCATCATGTCATTGCGACCGTTAAGTCGCAAGTTTCTATGAAAACCTCCACCGGCTGTCTGTCCGTCACGTCACACTTTTGTCCCTACTCTTATCTCCGGCACCTTTGCCCCTATCCTTGCCAAACTTTGCACACGCACTCGTTGGCTGGTAAACCACAGCCTCCGCCCCTGATTTGTCACATGCCCCTCTTCTAGCACCACCATGAGGCTGCGTGTATACATGCGACCTGACGGCCGCTTATCTCCCAATTAGGGAGTCTTACTGGTTTGTTTCAAGTAAATGTATTAAAATGAATGATATGAAAATGATTGAAACCAGAGTCCGCCAACCCAGACTATTTAACACGTTTTACTAAAATATATTTGAAGCCTGAATGTAAATATAATATTAGTTAGCTGGTAAGTTTTTGCAGTGGGTGTGTGTTAGTGAAAGGGGGAAAAAGTCTGTCTTCAAATCCCCTCTAATTCAAGAACAAGTCAGGCCTCCCGGAAAATAAGTCCAGATGGATCTGTCCTTGTCCTTCACTTTCCTTGTTTTCACAGAGGTCCTATCGAGCTTGTTTGTTTTAACGCATACCAGGGGTTCGTGCTTTTAGGGTGGAGGAGAAATGAGAGCTCTGGCCGCCTCCTCAGCCACGTGAGCTGGGGGACCCTAGGACCACTTTAACCCCATTATATGAGCTGTGGCCGCTGCTTAAGTAACCCCAGGAGTCCAAGGTGTTATGCAAGGAGTCACGTAAAGCTCACATGGGCGAATATGACCGAGAGAGACACTTGGCTAACAGCAGCAGTGAGCTTTCTCTAACAAGAGGGCTTGCTAGTGGTGGGGTGCATGGTTGAAACACATGGTTGTGTGTGTAACCCAAGTTTGTTTTTGCATTGTCAGTACTCTCTGTTGTCCACATATGCAGACAGTGACATACAGTACATTCATACAGTACATATACTGTACACACAACGCACATACAAACAAACAAACCGCTTTGCACTCTTGTTTTGTGCGCTTCATCTAATAACCTGATTTCAAAGGATACTGTAGTTGTGCAGTGCTACAGCAATCCACACTTTTGGGACTATCCAAAAATCAAACCTAGTGTGAAGTGAGCGGTGCTATTTATGAGCTAATTTCATTAAGCGTCCCGCTGGCCAATCACAGTGCATCCTGCGAAGCTTGGCCAACGGGACCCTGGGCGTACAACAAACTTTGAGACGTTTGTGCCAAGATGTAGGCCATATCTAGGCCAGATGTATGCCACCCTTGCTTCAGAGCCTGGACATTCTTTGGGGGCCGGACATTTTTTGGGGACCGGACAAAGCCAGATGTTGGAGCTTAGCTCCTTCCAAGAGCACCGTTCACAAAGATAAATAGTTTCAATATTTGCGTCGGCTTGTGGCTATGATGAAACGAAGGCAAAAAGCAACCACATCAGTCAAGACAACACGCTGTATTCCGCGTGAAATCGATGCATGAATCACCAAGGGAAATATCCTGGTGTGTTTGGTGTCCCCTGCAACTCATTTTGACAAGTGGAGCTCCTGTGGGGCTGAAAGCTGGTCTGGACGACCTCATCCAGCTACACTTGTCTCTCTCTCTCCTTCTGCTGCTACAGACTCTTTGAGACCATGATGGTTGAGTGGAAGGCCCTTCAAGCCTCACTGAGTTTCTAAAATACACTATATACTATATACACGTTTTCTTTTTTTAACTTTTTTACATTTTCAAAAATCTACAAGCTAACAATCCATCGTCTTTTAACCCATTAAGACAGAGCATTCTCCTATGTCTTCTAAATCCTAACTTTTGCTCAAACTTTTTCACGTCAAGGACGCCCCCCCCAAATTATATGTATTTGGCTGCCGAGTGCCGACCCCCCATTTCAAAATATTTTGTTCCAGGGACCCCCAGTCCCAGAAGCAAAAATGTTCACTTTAGAAATCTATATATTCAAAGATTTGCACAAATGTATGATTTTTTTCAAAAGTAGCAGATCTACAAGCTCATTGCACTTTGAGCTTGTATACTGTATCTGCTATTTTATAATATTTAAAATGGGTTAAAGTGGGCTGAAACCAGTTGCTATACGTAGCTATTTGGGTGTGCTTGGCATGTAAAAGCAATTGGAACCCCTGATATAATCAATTGTAAATGCTGACCGTCTAGTATTGTCGCTGACAGACTATGACCTGACAAAATAATATCTGGAAAGCAGCATTAGGTAAGGAGCACTGACCTTATTAAAGCCACCTGTAAGTGCAGTTTTGTTTTTGGGTTTGCTTGTGCAGTAGAACATTTACAGCCAAAAACAATGAGTTTGATGTCCTCTGTCCTTTTAAACAAAACAGAAAGTCATACTGTTGTTTGCATTCCTCAGCGGAACACAAAAGAGTGCGGTCTGCCAAATACTCTTTGCAAAGCACATTTGTATAAGAAATGTGTCTTGTTGACATGCTGTTCCTCTTCGCTCATCAGAGGCTGGCCCATGATGCAGGTCTTGGGGACTCATCTTTCTAAAATGGCATCTTCGAATCGTCATGGAATCCCTTGACTTTGGCACAGCAGTCACTACTGGTTTCTACTGAGTAACACCATCATATTTTGGATACAGGGAGAATAAGGACACTTCTCTTTCAGACTTAATTAAAAATGGTGCATTTCTAAATGGTAAATGCATTTACCGCTATGTAGCGCCTTTATCCAAAGTGCTTCACATTCTCCCATGCACACCGACAGCAGAGGTAACCGTGCAAGGCACCAAATTACCAAGCCATCAACCCGCTCATCTAGAGCAGTTAGGGGTTCAGTTCAGTATCTTGCTCAAGAATTCTTCGACACTAACACAGGGGGAGCTTACCAGGATATAACCAGGAACCTTATACATTAAGCATTTTGTATGAATCACTAGCATAGTCACTACCATTTTCAGATAAAAGTCTGATTTATGCTTCGGGTGATAAGTGTGATATGTCACTTGACAAAATGACATATCAACGCAGACGGGAAAGTCAATTTTGTCGTATAACAAATATTTGTGTGCACCAGGCCTACTGACTCTAGTCTGGCTCTGTATGGCTTTTCCCGCAAGCAAAATCTAGGCTTCAAACCAGAATCTGATAAGACGTAAGTTTTCCTGAATTTAGAACTAGTCTTAGACAGGAGAGATTGTAATCTACATCATGTCGCCCCCTGCCCCTGTCTTCAGTATTGAGGAATCTATGAGAGCAGCATACAGTCCAATACATCAAAATGACCCCCTGTAGCTAAATCTGATCCCCCCACCCCTCCATCAAAAGTCACATGTTGACTCCGTCAGCTGCATGATCCAAAAACACCACATTTCTGGAACACTATGTTCCTGGTGATGTCGAGGAATTCCTTTACACCCTCTCCCACAATTTTCTCCCTCACCTCCCCGATTTCTTTTATTTTTTTTAATAAGTCTCATGGGCCCATAGCAGAGGTTTCTGTTTTATGTCACAATGGCGTTTAGCTCAATTCTCTGAAACGTTGTTATTCGTCTGGGCAAAAGAAATTCAACACTTTCTCAAACTCTCAGGAGTTTAATTAAAAGTACTGCAGCAGCAAATATATAATATGGACCCTCATAAAGTTTTCATCATTTGACAAAACAACAACAAAGTCCCACATTACGGCACAATATTTTAGAAGATATATTGTGAGATGAAATTAAGCAACAGGTGTTAGCCATGAAGCAAAGGAAGAATTAGGCTGTACTGTATATCAAACCGGGCCAACATACTTTTGCATTTCTAATCATTTCCAATTCTATCCAAGAAGGAATATGGAAATGCAGTTATAATAATACAAAGCAGAGCGGAACGTATGCATACAGTAGGTGGAATAATGGTGCTTACGCTGAAAATGACAGCCGTGTGTTGATACAGGTAAACGCAATTATATTTTCTTAAAGAGTCTTAACTTATTCCTGCCGCCCTCTTGACTTTTTCTATAGGGTTTTGTTCCGTGGAACTTGTTTCCTGTCCAGTGATGCTGTTCTTGGCACGGGCCCGCAGATGGGAGTGATTTCTGGCAGACCACACACCATTTTAAAGGGTGGACGGCGTTTATTTTTATGAAGAGGCCGTCAAATACCTTTCAAATAGGTCAAGATAATTGCACGAAATTAGGTTAACTATACATTTAACGTTCCATTCTGCCCTTTCTCTTCCACTCTGCCCTGTTTTGAAAGGAATAAATGCATATTATGAATATATATATATGCGGGTCTACGATTGTGATCCGTTTCACGGCCAGACCTTGGGGGGAGGAGATGTTTGGTTCATAGTGAGGTGCTAAGGTGCAGGTAGACATGTGTGCAGGGCCGTAACTCAAATCAAACAGGATGTCATTAAGACTGTGTCATGAAATATGGCACATATGTTGTACACACGTGACCCTGTGTGCACGTGTGTGTGCATGCGTGTGTGTAGGGGGGGGGGGGGGGGGGCACAACAGCAAACAACATGGCAGGAGTAAGACCTGCTTCCTGTCCTGTCCTGCAATGGTGCAGCTGTTGATTCAGCTGGGATATGCATTGAGAGACGGCCTGTGAAGAAAATGCAGAAATAGGAGCAGCACAATAAGCCATGTCCATCCCCAAGGGATTTCAACTCCCACCATGAGCAGTGTGCATCATTGTTGGGTGTAGACCTCTCTACCTTAGTGTAGTGCTTCTCTACCTTTTCAGGCCACGACCCCCACAATAATCATATTTTAACTGGGGACCCCTCACCCTGTCCCTGACGAGCAATAAGTGTTGAGGTATAACATTTTGTATAACACGGTTCTATTTGTGAAAATAGCAGATCTACGCGAGGCGTTGTGAGCATGTATTGTAGATCGTCTATTTTCACAACATCTGCCTCTAATATTTGACAATTTGGCCAATGTTTAATTTGTCATTTTAGAGGTATTAAAAGGTCCTTAAATTGTCACTTTAGAAATGTGCAGATACCCTCTATACACTTAAACTTTATGTTGGTTTGTTTACTCTTGAATGAGAAAACCACGTTAAGTTAATTATCTGGGGACCTCCCAAAATAATTTGGGGACCCCCGACCCACAGGTTGAGAACCACTGCCTTAGGGCAGAGCTAACCGTGTGCACAGGGCTGAAGGAGAGTAACCTGCATTACAAAGGTCACCTGCACAAAAACATCCTACCGTTTAAACGCACGAGGAAGAGGATACTCTGCACGGACATGAGGAACTGATTTACAGTACATGATGGAACCACTAAACTTTAAACAGACATAGCTGTTTATGTGTTCTGCTGTGATAGCACTATATTTATCCCATCTTTTACAGAATGTGCTACGTTCCTCTCTTTCGCAAACCAAACTCCATCTCATGGACAAATTGCAGATGGTAATTCAGGGCTTCTTAAGTAATGAAGCCGTTATTTGGTCTGGGCTAAGATCTGAGTGCATTGGCAGTTGTAGATCACGCCTGGCATTATTTACAGAACCACAACCCTGAGGAAGGAGTAATGGAAGGTGGGGGCGATTGAAGGGTGCTGGCTCTGGACCCAAAAGCATCTGTCACCTCAATGTCTCTCCAAAGCGTCTCTGTGGTCCATGGCTATCTGCTCTACAATGTCCCTCCTTTCAGATCATCACAGGCTCACGGCCCAAATGGTGCATGCCATGTAGGGGTGGGCGATATGGTGATAAATATCGTTGAGACGATACAATGTCATGAAAAAGAATCGCGATAAGATTGTGTATCGTCATACAGCTTGTAAAAATATCGTGATATTGTATTTTTCCGTATTGCCACCCCTAATGCCATGTCATGCCTCTCCAACAGTTACACCTGAATCATACTTAGTAGCGTGTGGGTGCCATGCACCGGAAATAGCTGATCTAGTGTACACGCTCATAACACGCTACACTGCAACGTGTTGTGGATGAATTGATATGGATTGGCTATTTCCAGTGCATGACTATTTAAATCGTATTGAGAAAAAGGAAATGCTATTTGTTCCAAAAGCTTTATACCCTGTATATACCGGTATGTATCGACACAATGCGACATAGCTCTGTTTACACAATGACAGCTGTACCCTCTCCAACTGTTCCCCATTTTCAGTTTTTATTATATTTTGACACTTGCTTTGGCAATGTAAACATATGTTTTCTCATGCCAATAAAGCTCATTTGAATTAAAAATCGGTGGCGTGCACAATACATATAACTCAGGCTTTAGAAGCCCAAAAGTTAACTGCATTGTGTTGAGTCAAACTGGTCCAAGTTTTTTTTATTTTTATTTTTTTTTATTATTCTTTTGGTCAAAATCTTTTGGTCAAAAATCCCCTGTTAAACTTGCCTCATGGTAATGGTTCATTAACTGCTCAATAGACAGAGAGAAGACAATAGGAAAACAGTGTGTTTTTTTTGGGGGGGGGGGGTGAAAGAGGCAAAGAGAGCGTGAGAGAGACAAAGACAGAGGAAGGAGAGCATCATGTACGGGAAGAGGGAGAGAGAGATTCTGTGGGCCACGGGGATTGACGTTTGGTTCATTTCTCTGCGGCGCTTTCAGCATTGTGCTCCCACTTTGTCCGCGAGGCAAGCCCTGCTGCTTTTTCAGTGACTGAATAAAGTGTTTGACAAGGAGGCGGACTGCCCGCTCTCCTTTATAAAAACGTTGCTCTGGACTCAAAGGAAGTCAAACAGACAGTGAGTAAGAGGGTTGATTGACCACAGAGACCAGGCCAGGGAGAGTGTAGCGGTGGATTGTTTTGTTTTCACTCTCAATAGTCAACTGCTGAACTCCACACTCTCTTGACTAGAAGCAACGAGTGGGCCTAAAGTCAAATCACTCTCGTAACGTCTGAAAGTGTTATGTAGTGCAGTGGTTCTCAAACATTTTCAAGTCAAGGATACCCAAATTGACACTTCTTAGCCTGCGGACCCCCATTTGAGAAGATATGCCAGGGACCCCCATATAAGAGAAGATGTTTACGGCTCTAGCAGTGATTCCCAACAATTATAATATCAAGGACCCCAGTTTGACATTCATTAGGTTACAGATCATTAGGCTACAGGGTTTGATAGTATAGGAAGGGGACCAACTATGACAACTAAAAGTTTCCACTTTCATCAACTTCAAGGCACTCTGCACACCTCATCCATTTACTTTAGAAATGATCCTCTCAGATCCTGATGTCAGGGTGTGTTTTCCCGTCTTAGACTGGGTGTGTACAAAGGGAACCAAATGGACCCTCAGAGTTAAATTAACATTGATTTTACAATATACAGTAAATTAGGGTCTCAGAGATAGAAATGCCATTAAATGGGGATTTAATTGGCATTTCTATCTCTTGAGACCCCAATTTACTGTATATTGTAAAATCAATGTTAATTCAACTCTGAGGGTCCATTTGGTTCCATTATGTTTACACTCCCTGAATTACAGGGTCCATTTGGTTCCTAACTATCATTTAGCTGGGGACCCCCTGGAACTCCTTCAATGACCCATGGGGGTCCTCGGACCCCACTTTGAGAGCCAACGTATGTGGGGGAGGGAGGGATTTGCAGTGTTTGGGCATCACTTTCTGACATCACTGTGATGTCAGGGGAACCACACTAACATAATCCCTTTTATGCCCGTACAGTATATGGAGATCCCTGATGTCATCAATATTAAGCCCATATCTAGGACTTCATATGGGTATGCCCATATATGGAGGAAGACAGCCCATATCTGTGTGGCTGGTTCTACAGACAGGGATCTCCATGTATGGGCATAAAAGGGATCGTATGTACCGGTATGATGTCAGATGTCATAGACGTCATAGGACTTTCACATTATGAATAACTGAGTAAGCATGATCTCCATATATGGGTACCAGGGGTCTCCATGGGTCCGATATACAGTAAATCACTGGCCAGATGGCCAAGACATGGCGTGACCTCGCTTGTCACCCTTAGGTGTCTTACTGGTATGTAATATATTAGTCTCAATAAGTGTGTGTGTGTGTGTGTGTGTGTGTGTGTGTGTGTGTGTGTGTGTGTGTGCACGCACACCCGCATAGGCCTATGTGTTAGCGGGTTTGAAAGTACAGGAAGGGGACCAAACTAATAGTTTCCACTTTCATCGACTTCAAGGCACTCTGCACACCTCATCCATTTACTCTTGAAACGATCCCCCCAGATCCTGATGTCAGGGTGTGTTTTCCCGTCTTAACCCATTTAGAATTAGGATTATTGAATGCTTTAGCTATTGAAAAATAGCAGATATACAAGCTCACGAGTGCCGCGCTGCGAGCTTGTAGATCTGCTATTTTTGAAAAAGTCGTGAAAATGTGTGCAAATCTTTGAATATACCTGTATGTATTTTTAAAGCGAATGTTTGTAACTCAAATTTTGCTTCTGGGTGGTCCCTGGAACTAAATATTTTGAGATGCGGGTCCGTGGCCAAATGCATATCATTTTGGGGGTCCTTCACATGAAAAGGTTTGAGAACCACTGACATGGTAGTCTCTTAAGAACAGACTAACTGAGCTCCAGTTAAGTGAAAAGGACCTTTTCTTTGACGATGGCTGGCCAGATTGCTGACATAGAAACATAGGGTTTTTCAAAAAAATCTTAGAAGGATTCAAAAGACACTTATAGAATCGGGTCAAAATGATAATTTTCACAAATTTTCAAAAATAGCAGATCTACAAGCTCGCAGCGCGGCCGCGCTGTGAGCTTGTATATCTGCTATTTTTCAATAGTTAAAGCATAAAATAATGATACACAATAATGTGTACCCGTTCTAAATGGCTTAAATTGGGTGTGTATGGCCGATCATGCTATCAGAGGGCAGCTATACAGAGCTAACCAGACGGAAACTCTACAATAAAAACATGACTTCAGCGCAGCGCCTCGCGGGCCGCCAAGCATAACAGCTGCACTCTAATGTATAATTATTGACAATTTAACCTCTAATAAGCTCCATCCTTACAAAAGAGCTGTGAAAGTATCCAATTCGGAGACTTTAACCCATTTAGAATCGGATACGCATTATTTTATGCTTTAACTACTCAAAAATAGCAGATCTACAAGCTCGTAGATCGAGCTCGTAGATCTTCTATAAAAAAAAAAAGACATGAACATTTGAATTTTGACACGATTTCGACCCGATTCGCTGAAAAACACATGTTTCTACGTCAGTGGTTCTCAAACTCTTTCATGTCAAGGACCCCTAGAATTATATGTATTTGGCCGCCGACCCCCGTCTCAAAATACTTTGTATCAGGGACCCCCCAGAAGCAAATATTTGAGTTACAAATGTTCAAAGATATTCAAAGATTTGCACAAATGTTTATGATCTTTTAAAAATAGCAGATCTACAAGCTCGCAGCACGGCACTTGGTGCCGCGCTGTGAGCTTGTATATCTGCTATTTTTTCAATAGTTAAAGCATTAGATAACTCTAGGCCTAAATGGAATAAAACCATCACTAGCCAAGCCCAAGCACCAGTGCTGACTAGCTGCAGTCAGCTGACTCTGTTGAGAGAGCCCGATACCGTCAGTGGATATCTTAAGCTTTAAACACCACTGTTTTCCCCCAAACCAAAGCAAGAGGCCGAGACCAAACACATCAAGAGTTCATGTTTAAAATCCCGTCGAGTGGAATTTGATGGCGCCTGGTTTGCATTTCTTGGGTTTTTGAGCACGACTTCGGGGAGACGGGGACAGTTAAATTGCCTCCCTCTTTGACATTTTAATTCAACTTCCTGACCTCCAAACAGAAAATAGAGACGGAAAATAGACAAAGGGAGTACGCTAAAACAAACCACTGTCCATCACTCATTTCATTACAGTCCATTAACAGACTATAGAGGGAGTTCAAGCCTATCCAGGAAACCATATTTTTAAACAGGAGCCAGTGAGCTCAGAAACAAGGGCGTTTACTTTCGCGTAATTATCAGGACACCTACGTAATAACTGGCATCAAAGTTCAATTATGTCTCACGGAAAAACCTTGAAAATGATCTCTGATCACATGACACAAAAGGGGGGAAAAAAAGATAACAACCACATCTACTTTCTACACAGATATGCATGAGTCTTTAGTCATGCCAACACTTAAAATGCAGGTTGTGGTAAAATTTTTAATGGTGTGCACACGGCGCACGCACACACGCACGCACACACACACACGCACGCACACGCACACGCACACACACACACACACACACACACACACACACACACACACACACCGGTAGTTTGAAATTAAACGTGAAGACATACTGTACGGTACATCACTTAATTAAAGCAGTATTTTGGATAACAATGATAATGCACACAAAATGACTAATTCTAACGTTTACTCAACCCGTGATGTCTTGAATACAAGGATAATTTGTCTGTATAACGTTCCTTAACAGATTAACAGCAGCTATTTTCGAAACATCGCTTCGTGTTGTAGAAATGTTACTTTTTAATTGACTTTAATTTACTTAATTCGCTTCTTCATTCACTGTAAAGGAGAAACAAAAATTCACACAGATCACAGGGGTTATGTTATGACCTTAAAAAGTACATACCCAGCCAATATACAAATATTGTCAGATAAATATACATGTTGTCCTTGCTTGCATCTATCACACAAGATGGTTTGAAAAGAATAACATGAAAATAAAAGATGAGTGGAAAATACACCACCACAATGCTCATCAGTTACTAAGCAGCCACACGAGATGTCAATCCTACAGCTTGGACTTTTTCTTGTTGGCATAAAATCAGTATAATGTACAATGCCTTGATAAATGATGAATATTATATGCTTCTCTAAAAAAAAATACTCTGGGGAAGAAACAACCTCAAAGGGCCATATCAGATCCAAGGGGTTTCTTACCGCAAAACCAACCTCTTTGCTCTACAGTAGTTTTTGAGTGTATCGACCAGCCAATTCAAATTATGTTTGCAACAAAGACTATTTGGTGAGACAGCGCTTGGCAGATGAAGCCTTCCTGTTCTTTCCCTGAAAGACTAAACCTTTAATTGTAAAGAAGATCTATTCCACTAGTTCCCAAGCACTGGGTCGCAGACACATTTTTATGGGTCCCTTCATTTTTTTCCCCTACATTTTGTTTTTAATTAGTGGGTGTCTGCAACAGTAGCAGCACCAGTAACACTACTGGGGCGGCAGGATCACTTTTCTGGTAGTTTTCTATGCCTGGATCTACTTTCTCTATTTCTATCTATACAACAGGTGCAACCGAGGGACAAACTTCAGCCTCGTTCATTGGAACCCGGACGACTTTTTTTTCACGACTCCATGAGAGATACGCCTGTCTTTTACAAAAGATTGCGGTTGGAAATAATGGATGGATATCTTTCTATAAAATTGCAAGGTAAGCTACTTTGATGGCAGTTTAAGACATCCTTAGATCCTTGAAATGCCAGTAAAAGAGTTAATAAATAAAATAAAAATCTAAGAAATTCCATAAATTAGGAAACAAATGTCTTAGAAGTAGTGAAAATATCCGATCTACAAGCTCGAGGCACAAAGCGACACATTGTGAGCTTGTAGATCTGCTGTTTTCACTAGTTTGTGTCCCGGACAAATGTCTAATTTCTCTTTTGGGTCTCAAGCTAAAAGGTTTGGGAACCGCTGATATATTCTACACGATGACGAGCTGAAACAGGCACTGAGGTCAAAAGTGCTTGTCAGCTGCATTGCATGGTCAGGACACAGGAGAGCTTTTACAACGGTACCATTCCAATTCATTTCTCTCAAGTTTTGATCCCCAATTATGACCAACTGGAGACACAGCTGACATCTGCTCCCTTACCACCGTCTGGAGCCAAGTTCTCCTCTCAGTGGGTAGAACATTACCCCCAGAGTGAATGCAAGCACAGTCCGACGGCAGACCACGCACTCACCTTCTGAAAGAAATCCTCTCCGCCATTAACTCGACCCTCGGAGGCAGCTGTAAGAGAGACAGAAGGAAAATGTAAAAACAATGTACAGCATAACCACACAGAGTCGTTCAATGTTAAACATACAGTGTAACAGTAACAAAGCCAAAAATCATGCTCAGGTCCAGGAAGTGTCAGGGTATCTTCACATTATTATGAGCAGAGATTTGTGGATCACCATTCCTTGGGGTGTTGTGGTTGGCCCCCGTCTATTGATATCACTCGTTTTTTCAGCCTTCAACAAGACCGTTTCTATAATCCCTTTGCTTGGGTTACAGCTTCTATGCAATAAATCGACGGATCCAGAGAAAATATTGGAACAGTTTATGGTAGCTGTTAATGGGTGATGGTCATACCACATTTGGAGGCGATTTTCACCTTTTTCGTAATGCTACTGCACTTCTTAAGATAATAAAAAATAATCAGTGTCCGTATATCATTTCTAACGATGGTGTCGCGAAGAACAGATCTTCAATCTAACAACTTGTTGCATTGTGACACATAGTTAGCTTGATATCTGTTCTTTTCAGAAAGCGACACAATCATGCAATGGAGTGTATACAGCAGGGTTCCCCAATTAGTTTTCCCCAAGGGCCAAATTATGTCTAGGATACCAAGCCGAGGGCCACAACATTGCAGGGGGCGACGGTGGCGTTCCCGCTACTCCAGTGACAGTTCAGATATCTTCGTTGTCGGGTGAAAGTCTTGTATGTCCAAAACCGTTGGTTTTGCATATCATTTTAAAAATGATTTAAACTAGTGAAAACAGCCGATCTACAAGCACACAACGCCTCGCACCGCGAGGCGTTGTGTGCTTGTAGATCTGCTGTTTTCACTACTTTTGTGAGACGGCCTTGTTTGATGAAGCAGAGCTTTACTTTGCGAAAGAACGTACACATTTTGAGATACAGGTTTTCCACCTGACAATGACGATATACTAGTGTTGTTGCTGCTCTTATACCACCATTATTACTGGGGTTGGTGGGGGCCAGAAAGTAGCCCCCCGCGGGCCGCAAATGGCCCGTGGGCCGCCTATTGGGGAACCCTGGTATACAGTATATACTATAAATTGAGCTGTGGCTAGGGCCCACATGAACTCAACAGAGCTACAGGACCAGCCAGGCACCTGACTGACATTGAGCAGACTAGGAGGCCTCTGTCGTTTCAAAGTAACTTTCCAGGGGAAAAAGAGAGGAAAAACATGGAGCTCCCTCATCTGGTATAGTAAGTCGAACAGGGACAGCGAGCCAACCATCACAGCCTTTGTCTCACCGTCACATCTGCAAGTCCTTTGGACTGCGGCAGGCAGCTCTCGTGATGTTAAATACATAACTGTGCTCCGAGGAGGATTCTAGTGTTCATTTGGGAAAGCTAGTGTGCTGTGACGGTAATGATGCATTTCAGTCAGTGTACTCAAGATGGATTTGATGCTCTGAGCAAATCTGGGTCAGCAGCAGCGGAGCTGGTATGGCTCTCTTACTGTCGTAAATACTGGTCTCGGTGTAATGACTAGAATGTGATGTTATGATTAGGTGGACCAAAAGCCCCACTGTGTTTCAACTGCAGAGAACAATGCTTTTAATTCTGAATAAATGTCCAAGACATATGAGCTTTTAGAGTGAGTAATGGCCCAGATGAGTTGGGTGGAAACATATTAATGTTGGTTGAGCATACAGTAGAATTAAACGTTGCGCTACCACTGAAGGAACACAGATCATTCCTTAATGAGGTCACAAGTCAGCTTGTAGACCCTATTTTCGAGTAGTTTTAAATGCAGCAAAATAAACTGTACACCATACTATACAATTCAACAGTAGACATTTTAATGTTCATGTTCATGTAGCAGACATATACAGTAGAAATCTACATGAAACCTGTTTTTTACACATCCGAGGTTGAATAAATAACCTTTTTTTCCCCCCATAAGGCTTGCTGAATAGAATTTGTAATATTTATCATTAAAAAGGCTCTAAATGTATGTCTGTATAGGAAGAGCATATGTTGGCAGTCTTAGGGCACACAGTTCTTTATGGTATGACAACACCCTGGGTGTGAAATGCATTGTTATGACTTTCCCAATCAACACCATGTTTCAAAATTTTCAAACACAGCAAATTAATGACCAGTGCCAAACATGGTCTTATTTTGCAAAACAGACCAGACGGCATGGCCCCTAGTAATGCCTAGATTGTGCACGTTTAACACATGCTCGTGTACAGGCTCCCACGACAAAGCAGCCCCTTCCTACTCCACACAGCTGTTTCACATGAGGGCCTGGCTTACCCACGGTAAAGGCCAGTACATTTCACATCATAACACTACAGTCTACGCCAAATAGCCCCCCCCCCCCCCCTTCCCCCATACCGACAATGGAAACAAATTATTATCTCCATGTGGATCATTGTTTAGAATGGGAGTAGCTGGGACAGAGTCTTGAGAACGTTGTGTATTAGAACAATGTTTCAACGTTTTCCAAGTGTAATACTAGCATAAACTGCCTCACACTTTGCTTGGACAGCGGAGGAATGACAGCCGAATTCCTGCCTGCTACAGCAGTGGTTCTCAACCTGTGGGTCGGGACCCCCAGGGTGGGTCCCCAAATTATTTTGGGGGGTCCCCAGATGATTAACGTAATGTGCAGCACGGTATTCTCACTCTACAGTAAACAAACCAACATCAAGTTTAAGTGTATATAGAGGGTATCTGCACATTTCTAAAGTGACAATTTAAGGACTTTTTAATACCTCTGAAATTACAAATTAATCCTTGGCCAAATTGTCAAATATTGGAGGCAGAAATTGTGAAAATAGCCGATCGGCATGCTCACAACGCCTCACAACGCAAGGGAATTGAACCACTGTGCTACAGCACCGTCAGCCTTCCATCCTGCTTGTGCTTCTCAACGCGTTTGCTCATCCTCATTTCGGACAACAGAGCGCTGAAATCAACACGTCGTCGTCACCAGATACTTTGACACAAACACATCGTCTAAAGTCGTGGGTGGTATTCCATTGTTGTGCTGCTAAACTCGCTTTATGTCAAATCCAGTTTTCACAAGCCTATGCTTTGTAGAGCGCCGACATATGAAAGGAAACAATTTATAGCGTTGTGTTCTCATGAGAGCTATGCGCATGCGAGTGAAGTAAACACTTGTTTTTTTCCTATGTGTGACACTTCCAAAATTACTAACAGAACACCGGACGTCACCCACAAACAATGATGAGTGGCTCCAATTTGGGATTAGGCAACATTTTCTACAGCAGGCACTAGTAAGCAGTGTCAAACCATTTGGGGAAATCAAATGGAATTGACAGGAAATATTTAAAATCAAAGGAGATAGTGGACATTGGCCAGTCCATTGTGGAGTAACTTACAGCAGTGGTTCTCAAACTTGTGGGGTCCCCAAATTATTTTGTGGGGTCCCCAGATAATTAGCGTAATGTAATTTTTTTATGTATACAGGGTATCTGCACATTTATAAAGTGACAATTTAAGGACTTTCAAGACCGCTTTAATACCAAACTGGCCAAACTGTCAAATATTAAGTAAGCAAGAGGTGAACATTGTGAAAATAGCCAATCTACATGTTCACAACGCCTCGCAGTGCGAGGCGTTGTGAGCGTGTAGATCTGCTATTTTCACAATATTCATCTGTGGAACCGAGTCACATTAAATGTAATACCTACAATTCCAAGTGCTTGTCAGGGTGGGGGTCCCCAGTTCATATATGTTTATTTTGAGGGTCACAGCCTAAAAAGGTTTTAGAACCCCTGACTTACAGTAACAACAATGGAGGTAGCACATCTCAAACACTGAACTGGGGTACGTTTATATAAATGTTTTTTCATCACGCTAATCAGTTAGGGGTCAGAAAATCTCTCAAAAGGAGTCACACAAAGGAATGTGTTGTGAGTGATCAAGAGTAAGAAACGAGAAGGAGCTGTCTGATGTGGTGGTGATAGGAAGCGGGAATATAAATATGTCCGCTTCGGCTTTTAGATAATATCATCCGTCTAGCATTGAAGCGGGCTGATAAGGACGGAGAGAACAGTGTCTGGTTCCTGGGTGGCCAGGAGCAATAAGGGATTAGGAAAGCACTTGTTACAACTGTTTCCCGTTAGGAACCAAAACAATCACAAGCGATGAACGCAGCAATATCCCATAGACTCTGCCTCGGCTCGCAAAACCACTTCCTCTTCTCCTGTGTCTTTTCTCATGGATACAGTAGGGATGGGACGATACGAAAATGTCATATCACGATCATTGTGACAAAAGAAATCGTGATTTACGATATTATCACGATAATCAAAATCCATTATCCTGGGGCGGAACATTTGCCAAAAAATTGCAGATCTACAAGCTCACAAGTCACAACGCGACATTTCTGGCAAAGACATTTCTGTCTTTGCCAGAAATGTCTTTCTGGCAAAGACATTTGATAGAGAGTGAAAAAAAGACAGTATCAGGTACGTATATTATAAGTACCTTTTACCAATTATACAGGGTTTAAGTGCTACCGGATATGCAGCTCGGCAAAGAAAAGGTGAATTGATCCCAGTACATGGCGGAGGACGATATCACGATGAATTAAATCTCCACGATACGATTATCTTGAGTGTTTTTTATCACGATAAACGATAATATCGCGTATCGTCCCATCCCTAGAATACAGCTGGTTTTTCATTAGAAGCTTTAAGGGTAAGATCCCCGAAGGAACACAAATGAATCTGGGAATATCCAAAGTCATATTAGAACGAATGTTGCTCCACACAAAACACACAGACATACAATCTCTTTCTGTCCAACCTCTCCGTGTTTGTATAAAAACTCAACAAAACTACATCCCTCAAAGAATGCCTCTCGGCTGCCAGACCTAAATTAGAAACAGACAGGAATAAAGTGCAAAAAGAAGTTAGTAAAATTAAAATGCTAATGTCAAACAAAATCCCCCTGAATGCATGAACACAATGGGACCCAAAATATGCCCAGAAAACCCGTGTGCCTTTGAATTCTACTCACCATGTAATTCATCAATCTATCATTTGAGCTGTCGTCAGCTTGTAAAGCTCCTGGCTGGCTATATGACGGGGACCTCTCATTATGCACGGAGGGAAAGGAAAACATTTACTGGACTGGGCATGAAATGATGCAAGGCACACAAAATAGAAAACACTCCACTGTACTTGTAGGAGGATGTGTGGCTGCACAGAGACAGATGTATAGCTACTACATTGGTGACATTTGAGATGGTTTGCAACCGAGCAAAAAAAAAAACAGCAACCACGCCACACACAGGGCAGTAAAGTACAACTTTAGCCAGAAAAAGAGAAAGAAAATAAAGAAAACAGTTCAGCAGACTTGCATTTGTGTTACCTCTTTGTGAAGCTTTTGTCACCACACAGTAAATCTTGAGTGTTAATTTACCACTTTTAAACTTGTTGACAGAGGTCCCCTAGAACTCCTCTTCCCCCCACACCAAATCTCACCAAGAATAAACAATATGGGGCGCCCTCTGGCCTAGCGGTTCAGGGGCATACCACAAACGCTCTAATGCCTGACAGCGTGTCGCGGGTCCGAAGCCCGATCCCGACTACATTTGCTGCGTGTCATTCCCCGTCTCTCTCCCTGTTTCCTGTATACCTACTGTACTTTCAATAAAGGCAGAAAAGCACCGCAAAATATCTTAAATAAATGCTGCATTGTGAGCTTGCAGATCTGTTATTTTTGCTGAATGTTCGTAATGTGGCTAAATGTTCGTAATGTGGCTAAGTAATGTGGCTAAATAAGTATAGATCCATTAAAAAAGATTATAGACTGACTTAAATGCTAATTTTGCTGTGTATTTTTGCACTATTTACATTTGCTTGTTTATCATGTTGGTAATCTAAATTATGAGCTGCACTTGCCCTTTTTCTAATCAAGTCTCTATAATCCATCTAAATGCCTACATTGTTTGGAAATACTTGGCAGTTAAATAGGCTTAAGAAGATTAGTGTAAGTGACATTGTTTTGGTTAAAACAACGTTTTTTCTTTTGTGTGTGTGTGTGTGTGTGTGTGTGTGTGTGTGTGTGTGTGTGTGTGTGTGTGTGTGTGTGTGTGTGTGTGTATGTGTGTGTGTGTGTGTGTGTGTGTGTGTGTGTGTGTGTGTGTGTGTGTGTGTGTGTAGGTTTCAATTTTGACTCCTGCTATCTCTGTGTCATCACCTCTCTCTCCTGACTGGAAAACATGTGTATAGAGAGTTCAACGTTTTCCTGGAGCTGGAGAGAGTTACAGAACAAACACAAGAATATCACTACACCTTTACATACACCTTTATATACACCTTTATATACACCTTTACATGCAAATCCTGTACTACTACAACTAAACAAAATTGACAACAGTGGGGGAAAAAAAGATCACAATCATTCAACACGTATTTCTGTACGTATGTATGTGAGGAGCATCTGGGGAGGCTGAGAGGAATCTGTAGCACGGTGTGAGTGAACACATGAGGATCGTGCACTGAAAGAGCAAAACATCCTGTTGGCAGATGCGTGGCGTGCAGAGTGCAGAGCGGCCGTGGGAGAACCAGGGAGGGGGAGGCAGACTGAGGGGGTGGTGGGTGGGTTGGTGGGGTGTACATTAGGATGTCCCGTGATCTCCGGAGTACATTATGTTACGGGGAGGACACCAGAGCTCCACTCCTACAAACGCAGCTGTCACAATTATTACATAATTGTCTAATCGCAATCATTTGACATAATCGCAATTATTTTGTCATAATCGTCAATCATTTCCATGTTCCATGTTTCCATGTATTATTTCAACCATTTTCAATAATAGTGGAAATAGCAGATCTACAAGCTCACAACGCGTCGCAATGCAACGCGTTGTGAACTTGTAGATCGGCTATTTCCACTATCAATGTTCTTTTTAAAGTATAAAGTTGTCAAATATGCCAGTAATTTCTTTGTATATTTAGGCTATGTGTCATATCTGCCATGTGCAACTTCAAAGCCTACAAGCCAAACAGAAATGTAATTGTCAACGACAAGAACACAATGAAATCGTTAATAGCAATTATTTGAGTGACTATTAATCGTGCTGTAAAATGTCATAATCGTTGACACTTATGACTGCTTTAACATTTTCTTTTTTGTGGATGTTTCTCACAAATGCAAACAAGTTATGGTTTAATGTACTGTACTGTATGCCCTGAATCTCAAATTTTTAAAAATTCATAATCGTGACAGCCCTAAACGCAGCACGAGCTCCAGTTCTCCACGGTGCAACAGGTATCAGCCAACCGTGAAGCTATACTACTGACTAAGACCTCACAGCTTCACAATGACACCCATCTGAATCAAAACAATTGCAATGCAATGACGTTAGTTTAGTTGTTGCATCTCTTATTGTAGGGTGATGTCACTGTTGTCCTCTGATGCTTATGGTCTTTACACACCAGAAGTGTGACAGGAAGAAAAAAGAGCATCTGCATTGATATCTCACATAAAATTAATCTAGTTGATGTCCCAGTCATATAGGTTAATGCTTTTATTCACAGTGAAAAATCAACCTTGTTCCCTGGGGGGGAAAAAAACGCTTTATCGCTGTGTTACTGTATGTTCACGCTCAGTATGAATGCACAGCTACAAACAACTCTAAAATACAATTCAGTGTTAATTTTCACACTAACAAAACACTCCAAAACCTTTAAACTAAATTCAAAATGTTTTTTTTTTCTCTTCCCACATAAGATAAGAAGGGAGGGAGATGGGTGATATGAAGAATCTCTTCTTGACGTGTTTGTTAAGCCCATTTTATACTTTGCCATATGGCTGTGAGTCACTCGCCGACAAGAAGAAACTTTCAAGTGACAAAATGCAAGGCTTCAGAATGGCCGTGGAAACTATGTCCCTAAAAAATGAGTGCATGGATGAAACGAGCTGCAGGTTGTATGAGGACAGCACAGTGCTCTCCTTCCCTCCTTCCAGGCTAGCAGATTGTAAAAGGATCACAGAGGAATTACAACACGGAGACCTCTTAGCACACATCACAATGATGTCGCAATCAATACTGTCCGCAGACATCTTTCGCAGAGATAATGGAGGAGAATAACGTGATGTTGACTTATGAGCAGGGGCGTCACAAAGGGGGGGGGGGGGGGGAAGTGAGTTATTAGGGCCCAAGGTGGAGGGGCCTTAATTGTTTTATTTTAGCTATTGAAAAATTGCAGATATACAAGCTCACAGCTTGTAGATCTGCTATTTTTTTAAAGTTGTGAAAATGCAAATCTTTAAATATATATATATTTTTTTAAGCGAACATTTGTAACTCAAATTTTGCCTTTGGGGGGTAACCTGGAAGTGGAACTAAATATTTTGAGATGGGGGTCCGTGGCCAAATACAAATAATTTTGGGGGTCCTTCACGTGAAAAGTTTGAGCACCACTGACATAGAAACACAGGTTTTTCAAAAAACCTTAGGAGGATTTGAAATATTCAAAGATTTTCGTGATTTTTCAAAAATAGCAGATCTAAAAGCTCGCTGTGAGCTTGTATATCTGCTATTTTTCAATAGTTAAAGCACAAAATAATGCGTAATAATGCGTTCCCAGTCTAAATGGGTTAAACCCCCTCCCTTCCCATTGAAGAACATTCATGGGGGGCCCGCGGTGAATCCTTGTACCCAGGGCCCAGGATTTGGAGTGACACCCCTGACTGTCCGCAGACATTTTTCGCTGAGATAATGGAGGGAATTATGAGTGGTGATCTCTGACATCTCCATTAATAATGATACAAAATAAACATGAGGGACGCAGTTAATCAGACCCACAGCCATTAGCATAAAGCTGGTAATGCGCTAAAGGCAATAATTCAGCTGGCCAAAACTGCACCACGGCCTGCACTGGAATGACACCACGTAAAGTTAGAGACTGGAGAGCATGAAGGATGTCTAACAGTCACTGGTGGATTAATTGGGCTCTGGTATCCATTATGTTGTGGATAGAGTAACTCTGAGATTCAGTATTGTTGGGGGGGGGAGAGAAAAGGAATGTAAACAGGGTTGGTGGAGCACTAGGATGATGGCTTCCTTCCATATTTAACCACATTCAGAGGAAATAGATGCTGGGCCTGATGTGAATCAACAAGACATACGATCATGGTAATGTTAAATGTTTGAACTTCTTGAGGAATATCCAACTTGGATGGACCAGTAAAAAAATAATGATGGCGTCCTTCCTGTCCAATCTTTGACTATCGATACTAAACTACAGTTAGCTACTACTGTATATGCGTGCGGTTCGTGAAGGAATCCATACAAATCATACTGTGGTGTCCAGTGGTGAAGCTGTATTATACCAAGCTGGTCGCCTGTGGGCATTGTCCACTAGCGTGGTGGTCAAATGGAAATAGCGATGTTTACTTCACCAATAACAACAAAAGTGGTTCACATTAACAATGTTAGTGTGACCAAGAGATTCACTGGAATAAATTATGGCTTTACGTGCATGGATTTTCAGCTACAATCAAATTGTCATTCTTTAGCGATTCACTTTTGTTTTACCAGCGTTTCCCGGTGCAGACTGTTCATTATGGCTGGAGCCAGTTTTGTTTTATGACGTCAAGCAGCAAGAGCTGTGAGTTGTCTACTTTTTTATGGGGACAGTCACGTACAGTATTACAGACAAACTCTATTCTATATCAGTGGTTCTCAACCTTTTCGGGTCGCGACCCCCCAAAATAATCATATTTTAACTGGGTACCCCCCATCCTGACGAGCACTAAGAGTTGAGGCATTACATTTTGTACAACATGGTTCTATTGTGAAAATAGCAGATCTACATGGTGATCGTAAAAAAAGGATTAATTGAAGCGAGGCTAGCAAATCACAGTGACCTTTATGATGTGTGACATCCTGGATATTATAGCTCATGGCTCACATCTGCCAATATCTGTCATTCCTTCAAACACAGCACAATCTGTCCACAACCACCAAACCAAAGTATATGGGCAGTGGGTGTCTATGCACATCTGGTACCCCTGTGACTTATGCCACAGTGCAAGTATCAAAAAAACAAAACAATTCATGCCAAAGGATTTGCATGAAGACAGAGGATTTTTAGAGCATGAGGAACACAGGGAAAGCCCAAAGGCACCAGCTAAATCTCTAAATCACAGAGCCTGCTTTGACAAATCCCAGTGGACTAGCAATAATGACAAGGGGACTAAGAGCTAGTGGAGCGCACAGAAGGTGAGGACTATAAGTGAAACAAGCATTTAAAATGAGACAATATTCAAACTCTTTTTACTCTCCTGCCAGCGATCAGGATAGGATTCTGTACAAAATTATTACTGTTTTCTTAAAGAGAAATAAAGGAGCCATTGTGAATTAATGCAAAGACAAATGAGTATTTATGACAGCTAAATTGCCAAGAAGCAATATATCACCCGGAAAAGGAAATCACTGTCAGCATATTTCAACTCTGCCTGGACTGGCAAATGGTGTGGCATCTTTTTTCAATCAAAGCCTCTTGTACGCATCCAAGTTTCCAAAGTCGCAACCCAACCTTTCCATGCATGCAATTACTGTACGACAGCAAGTTGCCTTAATGTTGGAGCCAAATTTTAGATATACTGTAGGACCCCTGGCCTGTTTTGGAAGGACTACAACTAGTTTGGACTGGAGGAACTACACTTCCCATTAAGTGGAGGGGAAAAGGCGAGCATGTGTGCGAGGATGTTGTCCTCACACAAGCCTCTTTCCCCATGGTGCTTTGCAGAGCTCTGTGGTGCAGCGCTCAGCTGATTCAACAAAGAGCTAATGACTCTGCCTCAGGAGCCATATAAAAACTAGACCAGGTCAACCTGGTTGTGCCAGACCCCCTGTCTGTCATCATCATTTATGACATCATGCCTTTTGTAGGCATGTCATCATCATGTCATCATCATATATACCCTTTATATAGAAAACCCGGACAGACCGACATTTGCTTATGTAGGCCTACCCATTTCATGGGTCTGGCAAAAACTGTACACACACTGTTAAAAATACTCATACTTACCAACAGGATTCTAATTAAAAAAAAAAGAAAAAGAAAAACAGTGTTGGGGACAAATAGCAAAAATAGCAGCAGGTCTACAATCTCACAGTGTGCTGCAAATACGAAGCTGTGAGCTTATAACATTTTTGACAAAATTGGATTTTTCTCTTTAAAGGTAGGCCTACAGAAAGTGATTTCTTTTGTTCAAATAAGTGTTAAATAGCTCGATATTCGGATAGCAATCATTGTGTGCTTGTTCAGGTTCAGGCTTGTTATCTTCAGGTCGGGAAACAATTTTCAGGAGAGAGAATTCATACAGTTTAGGAAAAAAAGGAACAAAGTAAAAAAGTAACACTGTAAAATTGAAGCTAATTAAATGGGTATTCTCGCTTGATTATTAAATTGGCAACCTGAAACTGCATTTTATGTTTATTAAAGAGCTGGAGGACCCAGGGGTTTGCGGCTGCTGCATGCCCACTCATTTATAAGCTGCGTGCCTGCTCATTTCTAAGCTCACACACGCGCGCAGCTCACAGCTGATCCAATCCATCGCACGCACAGCACACAAGCGCGCAATGTTGAGAGACACACACAGACAGTGATGTTGCTAGGTTGTCAATGGAGTGAGTCCCAGGACTCACTGGTGGTCATTGCCATGCCTTTCAGCCTGACGGAGACAATAAATACTTATTATATCATGCATCCACTGGAAAGAATCTGTAGTAGCCTACAGTTTTAATATTGGTTTTAAAGATCAGTCAAATTTGGTTAGGTGTGATGTCTATTATGAATTTCGGTGCCCACAGTACACATCTACACTACATTGTATTCACTACTCTTTGCAAAGTCAGTGATTTATGCTTGTTCTGTCTAGCGGTAGGGGGAGCGAGAGAAGAAGCTCCTAGCCAATGAACAGCGAGTTGGCTCCTAGCCAATGAACGGCGAGGCCTATCTACCGATCGTCTACTACCTATGACTGTGGCTGAGACTGCGGCTCTGAATGTGGCCGTGGAATTAAGCCCTTTGTAAGAGAAGAAAGATGATGATAACAATGATTACCACCAGAATATAGAGCTTTAACTTTTTCACACAAATATTTCCCTTAAAAAAAAGTTTAAAGTAGTTATCATACATTTTAAAGTATTATCAAACATTCTACATTTCCCAAAAGGATATGCACACATTTAAGTCTGACAAGACGCAGAAGTAAAACATATCATCTATTCCTCCCTCCCCCAAATCAAACCCTGCTCATATACAAATACATGATGCTCAGTGCACGCATCCATCACACATGCACATACCTACACATACACAAAATACAGCCTAATACAGACTAGTATAGCTGCTGACTTCTGAATGGCCTGCTGATATCAAAGAAACTATATCAAGAAAACTCAATATACAAGTAGTAATATCAAGAAGTGATGTGATAGACTATGGGCCCTATTATGATCCAGGTCTTATGCCTTATGCCTTAACTTCTTTGCCTTTTTTTACTATTTTGTTTTTGTTTTTTAGATATTTCAAATAGCTGATCTGCAAGTTCACAACGTGCAGATGTAGATCAGCATTTGAAGTATTTAAAAATGTTTTTCAAAATAGTGAAAAAAAGGTAAAGAAGTTAAGGCATAAGGCATAAGACCTGGATCATAATAGGGCCCTATGCCTCATTCATATTCTAGCATATAGACTACTATGACTCATTTATAGAATATGGCCATGACAATATGCTCTTGGGACTGAGACAGTAACACATTCCCAGGCATCAGCAATGTCCGTACACGGACAGATGTGTCCGTGGCAAGACTAGTCCTTGTCCATGGCAAATTTGAGATTTTATTACTGAAAGTCAAGTCTCCAGGTTTTCTTCAGAATATGTATCACGTTGTAGGCTCTACTAGTGTCATTTTCTTTTACACACCTAGCTTATACCAAGGGGAAACTTCAGTTTTCAGCTTCACCCAGCTGAGTGCTGCTCACAGAGGAGTGCAGAGGGGGAGCAATTAGGGGTTAGGTGTCTTGCTCAGAAATACTTCAACCTGGAATCGTACCTGCGACAACTAGGGGCTCTAGTTCCGCAGGCGGGCTCACTAACCACTCAGCTATGGCCGCCCCCAAATACCACTGGTACTCAAATGTGGTTGTCAAATGTTTTATCTACAAGGACCCCCTTAACTTTGAGTGTGAACAAATGGAACCAAATGGGTCCATATGGAATCCATTTGGTTTCATTTGTACACTCTCAGTGTTATAGATCCGTTATGGTCATTCAGGGCTAGCTTTGTGTTTCTGGTAATTGCGACCGTAAGGTCGCAGTTTAGTTGCGACCGTCAGGGAGCAGTTTACTATGAAAACCTCCACCGGCCGTCCGTCGGTCGGTCGGTCACACGTCACACGTCACACCTTTGCCCTGCTCATATCTCCGCATCAGTATGACATCACACCACATGTGTACACAAACCTTTGTGTACGTTGCTGTGGCAACAGTCTGTTGTTGCTGGTTTGTTAGTGTACGTTAGCAACCACCTTAGCAACCATGGTTTTACCCTAGCAACCAACTGTTTACCCTAGCAACCAACTGTTTACCATAGCAACCATGTTTTTTTACCCTAGCAACCAACTGTTTACCATAGCAACCAGATACGCAGAGCAGGGTTCTCCATATATGGGCATAAACAGGTGACATCACACTGATGTCAGATACTCAGAGCAGGGATTTCTCCATAATATATGGGCATACAAGGGATTCTGTTAGGGATCTCCATATATGGGCATAAAAGGGATTCTGTTAGGGATCTCCATATATGGGCATAAAAGGGATTCTGTTAGGGATCTCCATATATGGGCATAAAAGGGATTCTGTTAGGGATCTCCATATATGGGCATAAAAGGGATTCTGTTAGGGATCTCCATATATGGGCATAAAAGGGATTCTGTTAGGGATCTCCATATATGGGCATAAAAGGGATTCTGTTAGCTGTTAGTGATCTCCATATATGGGCATAAAAGGGATGCTGTTAGGGATCTCCATATATGGGCATAAAAGGGATTCTGTTAGGGATCTCCATATATGGGCATGAAAGGGATTCTGTTAGGGATCTCCATATATGGGCATAAAAGGGATTGTATCCCAGATGATGCCCTGTTAGGAGATCCACACTAACAGAATCCATATATGGTCCTACCGACAGCTGCTATAAGCCAACCCTGGCGATAAGGTCTGAGTCGAAGAAATGCTTCTTTCCTGGCAAGAATTGCCCCTTTATACTGTAGGGCTCGTTTGTGTATTGTATGACATCACGCCACATCATCGGCTGAGGACTGTGTGATGTCATCATATCTCCATATATGGAGACATAAGTTGCTCATGCCCAAATATGGGCTGGTGAGGTCAGACTTAGTGTGATGCGTAGGTTATCTCCATATATGGAGATTCAACTTCAATGAGTAACCATGGCAAACTGCCAACTGCCCGTATGTCTTGATAATTGGTAAAACAAATTGTTTGGGCCTATTTGCCCGATTAGGGAGTCTTACTGGTATCAAAACCTCCACCGGCCGTCCGTCGGTCGGTCGGTCGGTCGGTCGGTCGGTCGGTCGGTCGGTCGGTCGGTCACACGTCACACCTTTGCCCTGCTCATATCTCCGCATCAGTATGACATCACACCACATGTGTACACAAACCTTTGTGTACGTTGCTGTGGCAACAGTCTGTTGTTGCTGGTCTGTTAGTGTACGTTAGCAACCACCTTAGCAACCATGGTTTTACCCTAGCAACCAACTGTTTACCCTAGCAACCAACTGTTTACCATAGCAACCATGTTTTTTTACCCTAGTCTCAATATATTGAATCCACTTTCACGATGTAAAGTCCAGTTCAACATTTCAAACACCAAAAATGGTAAAATACCAAACAATACAGGTTCTCAGGGTTCTTGAAGATCAAGAGTCTTGGTCAAATACTTCTGTTGGTTTCTGCACTGATCATTTATACAATTCAGCTGTGTTTGCTCGTGTCATCATGATGAGGTCATAAATCAGCCATGCCCAAATATAGATTTTACGGGTTTACATGCTTACTCAGTTATTCGTTATGTGAAAGTCCTATGACGTCTATGATATCTGACATCATCATACATACATTCCCTTTTATGCCCATAAATGGAGATCCCCTCTGTAGAACCAGCCACTGACATCACTGTAATGTCAGGGGAACCAAATCCCTTTTATGCCCATATATGGAGATCCCTGTGATGCCAGGGGAACCAAATCCCTTTTATGCCCATATATGGAGATATGGAGATCCCCGTGTTGCCAGGGTAACCAAATCCATTTTATGCCCATATATGGAGATCCCTGTGATGCCAGGGGAACCAAATCCCTTTTACGCCCATATGGAGATCCCTTATGTCATCAATATTAAGCCCATATCTGTGAATATCTATGGGTACCAGATGTCTCCATATATGGTTAAATGGTCCGATATACATCACTGGCCAGAAGACCAAGAAATGGTGCAACCTCGCCCTTTGCTTTTCTCCCTTAGGCATCTTACTGGTAGGTAGTTTAATGAGGAATGCAGTATGGTGGTAGGTAGGTAGTTATGGCCTTTGATGTAAGATTTTCACTTTCTAGGATAACTATATTTGCTATTCCCAGATGATGCCCTTTTAGGGTACCCCTCATGCCCATATATGGAGATCCCCAGGCTTTACTAATTAACATAAGTTTTATGCCCATATATGGAGATCATTGTCCCAATGTCATCAGATATATGGGCATAAATGGACACAGGCAAACTAGATGGGCTGTATGGATATCCAGATGTGTGATGTAAGTGTTTTATTCCAAATGTGGCACCCCACAGACATATTTCCAGAAACAAAATCCCTTTCATGCCCATATATGGAGATTTCTGATGTCATCAATCCCAGGCCCTGTAAAAAACATGGTTGCTATGGTAAACAGTTGGTTGCTAGGGTAAACAGTTGGTTGCTAGGGTAAGAAAACATGGTTGCTATGGTAAACAATTGGTTGCTAGGGTAAACAATTGGTTGCTAGGGTAAAAAAAACATGGTTGCTGTGGTAAACAGTTGGTTGCTAGGGTAAACAGTTGGTTGCTAAGGTAAAAAACATGGTTGCTATGGTAAACAGTTGGTTAGTAGGGTAAACCTTCAATGATTTTGACATCTTGTTACTAATCTGTCGGTAGATAATGCCGGTCTTATATAAGGGTCATTTGTGTACGGTGTGATGTCATACTGATGTCAGCAGTGTGACAGGAGATAAGCGACCAACGGTCGCTTATCTCCCGATTAGGGAGTCTTACTGGTACTATTGTCCACTCGGTTTGTATGTCAAAGAAATTCAATTAAAGCATAATCATAATATATCAGGCTTAGATCAGAGGTGTGGACTTTTTTAAACAATATTTCTCTCAGATCATGATAAGACAAAATAAAGTGTCTGTGTGTGTGTGTGTGTGTGTGTGTGTGTGTGTGTGTGTGTGTGTGTGTGTGTGTGTGTGTGTGTGTGTGTGTGTGTGTGCGTGCGTGCGTGTGTATCCCTGAGCCTAGGTAAATGAGGCATACAACAAAAGAGGAGAGCACAACTAAACAATACAGGTAACACCTGCCAATCAATTAACTATGGCACTGCTCTGAGTCACCAGTTAAAACAAATGGCTTCCTCCTCACTCCATTCCATGAGCAAGTTCAGACTGATTGGGCAATCCACTGAGGAGATGGATGAGGACAGACAGAGAGAAGGGAGGGCAGAGGTTTCCTAATTTTATATTAGGATAATCTTCCTGATAGGTTTCTTCAAAATGTTACTACAGTACTTGAACTAATTGATTTCTGTATTGAGTTTGTTAAATTGGGAACTAACTGGTAAGGCTTGAGACATGTCATCATGCGAAGAGACTACAAACACAAAGAAGATGTAGATTATCTAGTGTGATATCTGAATTTTCATATTCATGTATGCCCTTCCATAGTCTTGTCTCCAATATTTGTTGCCGTCTACAATGCATACATCACTATGTCAAATTCCTTGCAATGTGCAAATATAGCATAGTTGAAAGTTGAAAATACTAAGCTACTACACAGTGCTCTGAACATTTAATAAATAGATGGACACAAAATAGATAAGATACCCAGATATGCAAATGCAGACAAATGAATGCAAACACACCCAGACAATAACAACAATTTGTAAGCCAAATATAGTATCTAACACAGATGTTTAGATAGCAAAGCAGTCCAAAAAGATTGGCACGCTCAACTCACAAGACTTAGATTAATTACGGATGCAGATTCTCAAATGCACAATCAAAAAGGGGAACATCCGCTCTCACGATATAAATTTACATCCTTCTTTTAATGCATAGCAGCAGTCAAACAAAAAAACATGTTTGCTTGTTTGTTTCACTACTGCTATGTATAAAAGGAGTATAAAAGGAGGATGTACTTTTATTTCTTGACTGCAGATGTTCATTTTTTTGATTATGGATGGATAGCAAACAACAAACTGGGCCTCAAAGTCATACATTATCAATACCATCCTAAACATGGGTTATTCAATGTCATGGCTGTTTTGACCAATCAAACCTAAAAAAAAAAACTGGTGGATTTCTGCACCTTGGCAGAGGTTACATTTGAGATCAAAATGAAAACAAGCTAGCACTTCAGTGTCTTCCATTGTAGATAAGATATTAGATACAAATAAAAAATAAACTACACGGTTAAAGAAAAACACAGTTATAACTACAATATAAATATAGATTAACTGGCCCCCTACCGCCTCCTCTCCTCCCCCAATGTTTCATTATACAGTCTAATGGCCCTTGGGATGAAGGAGTTCCCAAACCTATCTGTGCTACACGACTGAGATAGGAACCTATTACTGAATGTGCTCTTCTGAGAGTAAAGTGCTGTGTGCAGTGGGTGGCTGACATCATCCACAATGGATTAGCCAAAGTCCCCTCAAACTCGGCCCCTGTCACCTTTTTTACACTGCCCATGTGGCATCCTGGCAAAATAAGGCTTCAGACACGAAAGAGCAAGACTTTAACTGCTTCTGTGAGACTACAATGATATCTAATCACTGCGGAAGAATTGGGGAAGTTGACGCGACTGTATCCGACACCAGAACTTCCAGATTTTTGGCCTACTGACCCGTTATATTGTACCTGTGTCTCTGTTAAGACTAAGGGACACACCAGGGTTATTGTCTTTCATTTTCTCCTACTAATCTTTGCAATGTGTTTAAGATCTTGATATTCTTTTCTCTATTATTTCAGTAATTTGTGGTCACTGTTGCTTGTGTAACTATCCCCCACCCTCCCCATTATTCAATGTCCTGGACAGCAATAACATTCTGTTTAACCAAAGTGAACATTTGTAGCAATGTAATTCTTATGTTGATGTCAAGGAGGACTTTCCATTAAAACTTGATTAAACTCGACTGCATTTTTGTTACACAAAATCAACACCTGTCTTCATGTTTCTTTCCACAGCAAATTTATCCTCTCCAAAATGGCCTCTCATCTCGACGCCTGGGGGGTTGCCAGGCAACTGTGATATCAAGTAAATAAACAGCATCCCAGATGTTGCTATCCAGCAGACAAAGACAAAACCACGGCAGAGACGAGTCACTAGACTCACTCACCATGGGTTCAAAAGGACGAGACAGCCCCCTTAGAGAATGAACTCTCCCCCAAAGAGCAGCAAAGCAAAATTCATACTGTATCTTAAGTAATTAACCCACGGGTCTTCAACGTTTTCAGGCCAAGGACCCCTTAGCTGAGAGAGAGATGAAGCAGGGACCCCCACAACCTGTCCATAGATTCCATATAGTTTCATCGTTTAACAGCACAATCATCAGTGTATTTTTACTTAGTCTGCCCTTTTTCCCCTCTACACCAAAGCTCTTTCTAGGGTTCAAGTGGTTAATATATCTATCACTCAAATATTTGGAGGACCCCCTGTAGTAACTCTGAGGACCCCCTGTTGAAGACCCACGAATTAACCAATTTCGACCTGGCGTCCTTGTTTTGAGCATGTCATTATAGGGAAAGATTAACACAAATGTTCAGAAATGTACACAATTAGAGAAAATAAAATAGCTCATCTAAGTGCTTAAATATAACTGTTTGAATGTGTCCATATACACCGCTGTAATAAACACATCACTAACAGTTCTTACAAGACACATGTTTTTTTTTTTTTACACATTGCGAACCACCACATTTGGGATTCTCACGTAGTATACATTTTCTGTCAAATTATGAACTGTGGAAATCACACATCTAGCAGGAATAATGACATGCTCCTGTTAGAATAAAGGATTAAGTATAGTTCAGAAGAGGGATTACACAATGAATGGTAGTACATTCTTGGTACCTGGTAGTGGTATCTACTGTGTGTGAGATCCCCCCCAGAGCCTATAGGGAGTCACTCTTACTGTACTTTAAGGAATACACGCTGAAGAAGGCCCTGTGACCTGTGCTGCAGCTGCTGGGGCAAGAATTAAATAAAAAAGAAAAAAGATTAAAAGTGAGTGCTGGCATTTCCTTAAAGTACATTTGTTCCCTGAGCCGTGCACCCAAGACCAGTTCTTGAAACTTTATTTTTTGACGAGTGCTCCTCTCTCCCTCTTCTGAAGTCACTCTTACTGCACATGTGCTGTAAACACTATTCATATTGTGTATTCATCTTCAGCGATTCAATCCTGGTACTGTAGATCACCGTTTCCTCTTTTTGGGTCTCTGGCAAATTTTTATGGTTCACGATCAATATTTCAAAATATATATTTTTTAAATAAGAAAATAAAATTAAAGAAACAAACACATCTAAGATATTCCATAAATTAAAAAATGATAATAATTAAGAAGTGGTGAAAATAGCCGATCTACAAGCTCACGCCGCTCTTTTCACAAGTTTGGGTCCCAGGCAAATGTCTAATCTCTCTTTTGGATCTCGACCTGAAAGGTTTGGGAACCACTGCTGTACATCTTAATTCTAAATTCCTTCCACTGACATGTCTAATACGTTTTCGTTTTTTTTTTTGGAGCGGTGAAAGCGCTCCCAATAGACAGGTATGTCCGTGGGTATGTGGGTGGCTGGGTGGCTGGGTGGCTGGCTGGCTGGGTGGGTGGCTGGCTGGCCATGTCCGTAGCCTGGCAATACCTTGAGTGGCCACACACAACACACTAGTTAAAGGAGGGGCGCTGTTTTGTGCAGGCCAGGCACACTCACCACTCACTCTCAGGAACAGTTTACTCACTCACTCACTCACATAGGGTACAGCTGCTCAAATTCACCGCTCCACTTCGAACCAAGGTTTGATTTTTTTTTTTAAGATGAAGAAAAAAAGATTACACACAAGCGCTCATGGGAAATGCACTTAATTCAATTAGGGTATTTTTTTCTTTTTTAACCGCCGCCCGGCTCACTCAGCCCAAACTAAATAAGATGAGGTTTCCTTTTTCTTTTTTCTCTTCTCCTTCTCTATGCGAGTGGAGAATAGTCAAGCAATGGACGGACGGGCCGCCATCCAAGAGATACTCTAATAAAAAAGCATTTTCTCCAATCAGGACAAGTGGAGAAAAGGCAGATTGTACTGGATGGATGTTGAATGAAAAGAGAGAACAACAAACCGAAAACCGAGGCCCTCCAAAGATAAACACTCAAAGCTCTTGAGGGAGCGGGAAGGGCTGGTGAGTGTGCGTGTGGCATGTGGCGTGAGTGCACACGCACATGCGCCTGCACTGTATGTGTATGCACGTATGAGTGGCGAGCGCGCCCGTGTGCGGGAGAGGAGAAGGGGGGGTGCCCCCCTAAAACATTTCTAAAATAGCAACCGCAAACCAGACAGAATGTAAATCTGCACTTTGAAAAGCACTGAAGAAAAGAGCTTTGAGGGAAATAGAAAAAACAGGTATTCCATTTCAGCCCATTTACAGTTCCAGAAGCAGAGAAATTGGTCAGGGCACTGCAGCTCCAGTTGGTTGATTGAAATATGACTCCAGGTTTTATTTTCTTGAGTAATGAATCACAGGTTTTTCCACCGACCAGAGCTCAATTATATTAGAGCTCCTGAAAGCTTCATCATGCCCAGGATGAAGGAATTCAACGTGTAAGCAAAAGTTGAATAGAACTGTTTAATTGTATCAGCATGTTTCAGTAGGACCTGGAGGAAAGGAAAGGGGAGGGGCTAATCTACGAGTGTAAATCCAGCGATCGCAACTAAATTCGACGTGGAAATTGACCAAAGATTAGAGCGGCACACGACTGACAAAAGACCCACATAACTTTTCTTTTCTGCATGTTACAGTATACTGAAATAGATATGGGTACTATGGGTAGTATAAACCAGTAAGACTCCCTAATCGTGAGATAAGCGACCGTCAGGTCGCAGCGTGATTTTAGGCCAAAATGTGTAGGAGCAGTGTCCAAAAATGTGCTTGAAAAAATCGGCCTGAAGGTGGCGCTATATGGGACAGATCCATGTTGATGAGATGAGTGTAGACATACTGTGTACCGATTTGCGTGATTTTAGGGCAAAATCTGTAGGAGCAGTGCACAAAAATGTGTTTGAAAAAATCGGCCTGATGGTGGCGCTATATGGGACAGATCCATGTTGAAGAGATGAGTGTAGACATACTGGCCCTCATTTATCAACGTGGTGCAGATCAACATTTGGGTGTACACCGAAATCTAGGGAAGTCTCGACATTTACATTTCAACTTGACTTTGACGTTGGCGTAGGGTAGGATCAAATCTCACGTCAAGTCCAGAGGTGGTGTAGGATTCATCCTACACCACTTTGTTCCATTGTAGACGTGCGGAGCAGCATTGTCTAACTATTTGACAGGCAATGGACACATGTATCCACTCGAAAATGTATATCCAACACAATAATAAATAATCCTGTGAAAATATAACATTTTATAAAAGCATATTATAGCTACATCATGGAAATGCACGCCGATTTTATTTCCAAGTTACAATGACAAGCAATTAAAATCTAGCGATATGGAAGCAATCTACTGTTAAGTGCTTTGACAGTCTAAATCTTAAGATTGCAGATCTGGCTCAGAACAAGCACATAGCCTATGAACGTATGCATAACTTTTCTTTTCTGCATGTTACAGTATACTGAAATAGATATGGGTACTATGGGTAGTATAAATAAGATAAAAGCTTTTCCCCACAAAGCAACTGGATTTTTAGGCCAGGGCAGAAATTCTGTCCAGCATAAGAATATCTTGTTGGAACACTTCTCCTCTATATAAATAAGCACAGAATCTGTACAGACCACGGCACGTGTTATACCGAAATTTGTAATCAAATTCTATTCCCCGGGTTGCAGTGGCTCGAATAGCCTACTGTGCTGGTCTTTGTCTGGATTCACATTGTATTTGTTTGTTCAACAAGCAGGTGTTTGCTAAACTAATGATGTAATGAACTGGCAGTTAACTACTACATTAACTGGCAACTATCACAAGGTAGCTAATGGTTCTTACATTAGCTTGTATAGACGTATGACAGGCAGGCAGTAGTGTAATGAATGGCCCACCCACCCCATAAAATAGCAATTACCAAAGTACGGTCGAATTAAGGGTAGCTAAATAACATTAAAAATAAATCCTATATAGAGTTCATGTGTTGCACGAATTCCATCACCATAATGTGGACAAAGCACTCATGTAACAATGTTTGAAAATGTATGAAAATAACGAAAACTAAAACTAAAAGCCTAACATTAACAACGGAGGCAAGGCCTCCTCTAGTGGTGGTGGTGGTATGCACAAAAGGCAATATACAGTAGGTCAAAGCCAGAATAGTTAAATTGGCATGTTGTGTGTGCTACGCAGCTAAATACACCTCATTGAAATACCATTCTATACACTCTGCTCCACTCATTTACAATCGCTATAGAAGATGCATATCAAAGTGACCTCCTGCTTGACTGCTTGACCTAAATTTACCGTTTGATGACCCCAGTTAGTGGTGGGTATAGGGTGGGGAAAACAGCCTGTTGCAATTCAGGAAATTGTAGTAGTTGTACGTGGTATTCACTGACACTACTGTTCTTGTTACTGCAATTTCTTGCCAAGTCGCTATGGTTGTGTGGAATCAAGCACTCCTCACAGTTAATATCTGGAAGGTATTCAACCATTTTCCGTCAGGTTATAACAAGCCTGTTGGGTTAGCACTCTAGGGATGTGACGATATGGACATTTCACGTCACGATTATTGTGACAGAAGAATTGAAGAAATTGCGATATTCGATATTATCGCGATAATCAAAATATCCCCAACATCCATTATCCTGGGGCGGAACATTTGCCAAAACAATAGCAGATCTACAAGCTCACACGTTGTGAGCTTGTAGATGGTCTATTTTTTGGCAAAGAGATTTGGTAGTGATTGAGGAAAAGACTTGTATCAAGTACGTTATTTCATATTTACAGGTCAGTTTTACCAATTATAGAGGGTTTAAATGGTGGTACCAGATACGTAGCTCGGCAATTTAAAGGTTAATTGATCCGAGTGCATGACGGAGGACAATTTTACGATAAATTAAATCTCCGTGATACGATTACTGTGAGTGTTTTTTTGTCACGATAAACGATAATAACCATTATCGTCCCATCCCTTGTTGGGTTAGTACTAGTAGACTCTCGGGTCAGGATAGGCCAAGGATGAAGGGGAAACTCCAACTGCTAGAGTGGATCTGCTGGAAGTCTGAACAACAGAGCAGTGTTCTACCACAGCATAGGGAGCGAGAGAGGGGGAGAAGAAGGAGAAGGAGAGAGAGAGAGAAAGCCTGCAGCACATTCCCCACAAGACACTCACTTCCTGTCTGAGGGTCTTACTCAGCACCCAAGAGGAAGAGGAGGAAAAGGAGGTTGGGGCCCTCACACACTCTCTTACACTCCCTTTCATCATATGGTAGGTAATGTAATGCACTGTTTTTACGCAGGCGAGGGGTGTCATTTGAGGTCCCAGGGGATGGCAATTACCGCCCCCTTGCATTCGCATTTAATTTCCCAAATGAAATTAATTAACGCGTGATTTCTCCACCACCACTGAATGCTTTTTGAGCGGTGGTCACACCGTCTCCTATACGTGGCCGTGTGTGTGGGTATCCGTCCGGCCGTGTATGTAGCCTCAAGCCTGCAGTACCTTTTCTGACCACACATGTTAAGGGAGGGGCGCTGTTGTTCTCTCTCACACACACACACACACACACACACACACACACACACACACACACACACACACACACACACACACACACACACACACACACACACACACACAGGGGGGAAGGGTGGGTCAGCATGTGTGGTCAAGTATTATTATTATTATTAACAAACTGAATGTTTTAGGGTCAAATAAATTAGAGTGTGTGAAGAAACTACAGCATTGTAAAGCACACTAACCCCGCTGCACCCACCCAGTAGTGCTGTTGCACAGCCTCCACGACCACCGCTCAGTTCACACGGGTGTGATTTTTGACTTTTTGCTGATTTACCTGATCTCAATTTGACACGATGTGACGTGCATGTTATAGATACGTGTTGTCTTGTATTGCAACAATACAATTCATTATTAACCACTTTAAACCTGACGTCCCTATGACGTTGTAGTCGAACAACAAACAAAAATGCATTATGAGTTTGAAGATCTGCTATTTTCACAAATAGCAGATGTATTGTATTGTTCACTTTTTTGCCAGCCTCTATTTTTGTCTCCCTTCTCAAAATATGGGTGCATGATTAATTTGAAACCTTGACATTTTCCAATTTTGCATTCTTCAACTTCTGGTTTCAGTTTATTTCAGGTGCATTTCAGACTGCTTCCTGAATAAGGCAATTATCTGGTGTTGTATTGAGTCATCGGCCTACAAACCAAATTACAGATGTGAACATTTCTAATTTTACAGCACAAATCCTAAGCAATAAAATCTCTCCACCAACTTCTTTTGGTCAAGTTTCTTCACTCTTCACAAATAATATGGCGGCACCGTAATGTGTTGTAGCAGGGTTAGATTTCTTGGGAGAGATGGGAATCCATGTCTTTGCTTTTGTTAGCCCTCTCATTTTTCTCACTAGTGGGTATGTTTTATCTCTGCTTATGCTGAGACTTATGGTCCCACATTTATGGATGCCTAAATGCCTGGGGCAAGTAAGAGAAATGATGCAGGAATACTAATCTATAATCATTCACTCACAACCAGTAGCACGCAGTCATGCAAGGAGAGAACACTGCTGTTCTAAGCACTGAACATCACCTCAATCATTTCCTGTTAAGGTGTGCACCTGTATGCCTGTCTGAGCACACTGCAGAGCTTAATTGGTTTGACCTAGTTTAAGGGACCAACTATTTAGTCCAAAGTGTGCTGCCAAATGTACAACGCAAAATCTTAAAACATGTTTGAGGATGAAGTATTGCATGCAGGCAGATAAGTACTGATAGTTTGTCTAAGGATAAAAGCCTCTACTGTTGACTTTATGACATGTATCCTGCTTTCAGACTGCTGAATTACCAGCCAGTGTTTTGTTAGACACATCGATCTGTTTTGATTTAGCTTGCGAGGGCTTCTAAATTACTACATCTACGTCACTCCGCTGATAACATCAGGGGCCTCCAGGGGCCACATGCAAAAATCTGCATTGTTAGGCAAAATAAATGCTGTACGTGTTACATTTGTGTTGTGCACCGTCCGTGGTCAAGGCCCCCCACCCTATTTTTATTTTTCATCCAGACCCCAGACATCGAACCCTGCCTATAACCGTAGCTTTATTGGCTTTGCACAGTTAGGAATAGTGAGTGGCCTAGCATCATCTATTTGACTGAAAACACTAGCATTTTAAATTGAATATATATATTCTATATTGCTTAAGCCTAAATAACACCAATGTGAAACTTGCTTCTTGCCAGTTGCCATGGGTAAATAATGGTCTGTGGTATTGAAACAGGAAAACAAATCACTTCAATGAAGGAAAAAAAAGGGGGAAAAAAGATTCACTTAACCTAATTGTAGGTTATTGCAGCAGTTAGTCAGCAAACATGTTGTTGGGATATACTGTATACTCTCACATGCCCACCAGGAGGCTACACAAACTGTGAACTCTCAAAATGTATTCTGTGAACAGGGACACCTTTGACCAAAGGTTTAGCAACTCCAAATCAACCCTTATAAAATACGCAATGTGTGCTTAAAGTCCATGGTAACGGCACAAGCGCGCACACGCACGCACGCATAGACAGTAGACACACACACACACACACACACACACACACACACTCTCTCTCTCTCTCTCTCTCTTTGCAAGTACAGCAGAAAATGTTACTATTTTCCCACACCAGCCTCAATCTGGATGTAAAAAAGGATGGGAGTTATTTTACTGTGCAGTGTACACATAAAACTCTCTTTCAGGCTTTCTAGCATGAGCCAAGGTCTCCAAGCCGTAGAGTTAAGAATTCTATTCTACTGTGCCAACAGTACAACAGTAAACCTAGCACAATGTTAGGGCTGCACAATTTTGTTGTCACCTTATAAACATTGAGCTGATCTCAGCTTGGAAGCCTTGATTTCACTTCAACGTTAGTGATTGTAAACGGCATCTTTCCTAATCTAAGCATTTAATAATTTCCATTCTCTGCAAACAATGCCAGAGAACTTGGGAGGAAAATGATGTTTGATCCAAACAAGATTTTGAGTGGGACACATCCTTCTGATGCGGTGAAGTACTAAAGAGTCACACATGACATCTATTATAGTCACCATTTGTTGTTCTAAACTTTACAGCTCGTTTTCTCCGATCTCTACAATTCCAACAAGAGGCTGAAGAATAAGAAGAAAAAATACTTTTGCAGAAGCTGAAGAATAAAAAGGAAAAAAAAAAAAAACTTTTGCTGAAAAGACCAGACCAATATATTACAGCTACAACAGCCACGGCTTCCAAAAATTGTACAAACAGATATATTCACTTGCAGGATCAAATTTCTTTAGTCCAGACATTTTCCATCTTTCACATGAAATCCTCTGATGTGTGATTCATATTCATATGAGAAAGCGAGTGTGCAAAGCAAAACAGACAAGAGCTCATCTGTCACCTTGCTGTGATGCATCATCACAGTTTCCTAAAGGATAATTTGCTTAAATAATGAGTCTTACAAAAAGGTAGCTCTGAAATATGTTTCAACAAAGCCAGGGCTTTTAAGACTTTCCAATTACATTATTCATTATGTTTATGTCTGCCTTTGCAACCAAAAAAAAAAAAGAAACTTTACACAGTTTATTCTGGAGCTCCACCTGAAAGTGGGCTCTACAGCAGTGGTTCCCAAACATTTTTGCTTTTGACCCAAAAGACAAATTAGACGTTTGCCCGGGACAAGTGAAAACAGTAGATCTACAAGCTCACAACGCCTTGCTTGTAGATAGGCTATTAACGTAATTAAATTACTGGGGAAAAAAGCGCCCTAAGGGCGAGAAGCGACCTCTCCCTAAAGGATGATGGTTCGTATATGGAGATCCAGGTGATGATAGTCAGCAGACTTGATTTGCAAATGAATTCTGTCTTGGCCATATATAGAGCATCCATATATGGGCATTGCCAAACATGGGCTTAATATATGGGCATTCCCAGATATGGGCTTATTATTGATGACACCAGGGATCTCCATATATGGGCATGGATATCCAGGTGATGCTGAGATCCTTGTCCCAACATCATCAATATCAAGGGCATATCTGGGAATGCCCATATTTGGTAATGCATGTTCTGACATCACATTGTTGACTATCATGCAGGAATCTCATTATACTGTACGTATATCACTGGCCAGATGGTCAAGAATTGGCGCAACCTCGTCCTTTAGGGTGAGGTCACATGTCACCCTGAGGCGTCTTACTAGTAGTCAGCAGTCTTGACAGTCAATGTGATGTCAGAACAGCTATAGACATTGAGGCGTTACGGACGAACGGACTGACTGACAGACAGGATGTGCCTACGGTCGCAATCATTGAATTTTGCTTTTAATTCTTGAACAATTGCTTTTTTGGAAATTATTTTTGAAAATCTTTTGAAATAATAATAAAAAAACTAAATGTAGGAAACAAAAAACAAAAGGACCCATAAAAGTCTGTCTGTGACCCACAAATGGGCCCCAGTGTTTGGGAACCAGTGCTCCACTGCATAGTTACAGTACATACCACCTGAGCACAAGGAAAAGGGAGGACAGCCATTGTTGTTTTTGAAGTGATTTCACCATGATACTACCCTTGGCCTTTTACTGGAGGTCAAGGTTACTCAATTTTCCAAGGCAGAGGGCCAGCGATACCGTCACACACAATAAAATATAAAATACAAATATACTAAAGTTCCCACACAATGATTTCACTATGGACCTAACACACATTGACAGGGGCGTCACAATGGGGGGAAAAGTGGGACTGAGTTACTAGGGCCCAAGGTGGAGGGGCCTTAATTATTTTATACTTTAGCTATTGAAAAATATCAGATATACAAGCTAACAAGCTTGTAGATCTGCTATTTTGAGTGAAAAAAAGTTGTAAAAATGTGTGCAAATCTTTGAATATATGTATTATTTAAGCGAACATTTGTGACTCAAATTTTGCGTCTGGGGGTCCCTGGAAGGAACTAAATATTTTAAGATGAGGGGTCCGTGGCCAAATACATATCATTTTGGGGGTCCTTCACACGAAAAGGTTTGAGCAACAACGGACATAGAAACACAGGTTTTTCATTTGAAATATTCAAAGACTTTTTCCACGATTTTTCAAAAAATAGCAGATCTACAGGCTCGCATCGCGGCACTCGGTGCTGTGCTGTGAGCTTGTATATCTGCTATTTTTCAATAGTTAAAGCGCAAAATAATGTGTTCCCAGTCAAAATGGGTTGAACCCCCTCCCCCTATGAAGAACATTCATGGGGGGCCCAGCACTGAATCCTTGAAACCAGGGCCCAGAATTTGGTGCGACACCCCTGCACATTGGCTTTCAGGACATCACGTCTCACCTCAAAATCCATGTCTTATCCAGTAAAAACACAGCCAGATGTTGCAGCAATGACTTGATGGCAGCCAATAGGAACATTGAGCATGAATCATAGCCAGCCAATGAAATGTATGTGTGGCGGTGCAACAGTTAATTGAACTAATTGATTTAATCAATTATGAAAAACAATGAATTTAAATCAAATAAACGGTAATCGTACAACATGACACGTGATTTTCACTATTTTCATGCAACAAATATAAGTATAAAATAAGGCTTAAATAACACTTATTTGATGAATGAATTAGTTGCAACCCGGCAAGAAAACGGCTACATGTGGAGAAGTCAACAACACCAGTGTCAAACTGGATTCAACATTCAAGGTTGAAGAGGATTTAAATGGTGGCTATGGCTATAAGTTTGGGTAATCACAAATTCACAGTGAGAGAAAGGGTACAAATGCCAGGACCACACTGAGTTGTTATTGATGTTTCTAGGAAAGAACTTATACAAGCTGAAAGGGATGCAATCAGACACATCCTGGAACCTTTCAGAAGACTAGGGGTCAAGGGTGGAAGCTGTTTCACGGTTGAGATTATGCGTTCTCTCACCCTGAACCTAAGACTGACCAGAAAGGCCAGGTGTCAGGAGAACATGGCAGCGACTTCTGCGCCACACTCCAGTTGAAATGTCAACACGAACAACGTCAGCCATGAGCTCATAAAGCCACCATCAGGAAACAAGATGTTTAAGAGATGGAAGACGAAACTAAACAAACTGTTGCTGTAAACCAACCCCCAAATCAGAAAAGTGCTGCATTGCGGACAGGAAATATAAATGAGCATGCAACGCACATCTACGGTAGTCTCTCTCTCTCTCTCTCACACACACACACGCGCAAAAAGTGACGTGGCGCATGGTATGTCCGGGAGACTTGGTTTTAGGGCCGGTCTCTGGTTAAGTTGTTTTCCTGGAAGAGGCAGAGATGACATGGAGCTTTGAGGAATGTACTGAGAAGCGAGGCAGCACCGGGCCCACAACCAGGACATGCTCAAGGGGAACTCTATATTGGTACATCTGTGTGCGTGTGTGTATGTGTGTGTGTGTGTGTGCATTAAGTAACTTACAATCCAGCTGCTAGCTGAAAATCTCTCTAAAGGAGAAACACATTGGCTAAATTTGAAAGGAAAACTTGCTAGTAGCAGCTTGGACTTCGTTTCTGTAGTCACCGATGAGTAAAGCGCCCACACATACGTTGGCCTACATCTGGGGGCTATCACACGCTTTACACACATAGGACCTCGTCATAGGACCTCAAGCAAGATACAGTAATAAAAAGTAGAGCCAATCTAATCAACAGGGTTTGTAATGGTGTTGACAATGATGGAAAATTTGAGAGAGAATTGGGTTTAATACATATTCTCTCTTCAACGGACAGGAAACAGCCCTATCCAACGTGATAACTGTGACAACTTGTTTTCTTGTAGACTAATTTAAAGACTTGATGTCCTGCTTGTTTCATCATATCTTCATAACAGATTGTTCGTGTTCCTGCCCCAATACAGCCGATGGCGACTCACTGTTTTCCTGTGGGATTGATAAAGAATTCACCCTTACGTAACATCAAATAAAGCGTCTTTGCACTCTGATGTTTTGGGGTATCTGATAAATGACCTCAATGTCTCAGTTACCAGGGGGGACACGTCCTTGGAGACTTCCTGGTCTCTCTTTTCAAGTCTGACATCATTTTGTTTAACCGTTCACCACAACATGCGTGTGAGGGAAGAGATAATGTGTGAGGGGAGAGAGAGATACAGCATTATCTCCGCCTCCTTGGAACAAAACAAAAGACAGACTCAACAAGTAGAGTTGCACATGAATTGAGTAATAACTGGGTTATTAACAGATTATTTACTCTTTTCTTTTTCTTTTGACAAACGCCCCCAAACCTTAGTATCCAGCTCAAGCGTTTCAGCAATTATATTGTTTTCTGAGTAAAAAAGAGAAGAAATTAACCACTAATCACAGGGTTTGCGAAGCATGAGGTAACCTAGCCAACAGCAGGTTTGTTACCAGTGGTTAGTATTTTAGTATCAGTAATTCAGTATTGAGTAAAAGTACAAAAGTAATGGTATCAAAATGTACCAAAAGTACAAAAGTAGAAATTACTCATAATGCAAAATATCCCATTTCACAAGTTTTCAAATGCATGCATTTTTTTCCTTCAAAATAACAATAAAAATCTATAAAGTAACTAGTATTGAAATAATTGTAAAACTGCAAACTGCAATATTTGCCTCTGAGATGGAGTAGAAGTAAAAATACTGAAACTTGGAAATACTCAAGTAATGTAAAAAGTATCTCAAAATTGGTACAGTAGGCCTACTTGAGTACATGTACTTATTTTCTTTACACCATTGTTTGTTACTCTCATTTCAGGCATGCATACAATTGCCACGGCAGTTTAAGTAGCTCCCCCTATCGGCCAACTCAAGTCACTACCTCGGCACCTCAGAGGATGATGCATGCTGGTCCTCACTATGGCTTTGATTGACCCGTCAACCCATCCAACAAACATTCAATTACAATTCAGCATATTATGGATCACACACTCTCCAATTCACAATAATAGCCATAAACGTCTCCATAAACTTGCTGTGACAGGGCATTTAGGCCTAAACTAGTTTAGGGTGCTTAATTGAGACGAGTGCTCAATTGACCTAATTGGATTAGCCTGCTTTGATCTCTCCAGAACTTATTTAATCGTGAAACTAAACACTGAGGATAACAGTTCTAACATTCACGGTTGAGAACAGCCACTGTAATGCACATTCTCAGTTAACAACACACATTTCAGACGGTCCGAGGGTTCGATTGGATCACGATGTGGATGCGTGATCACGGCGTTAACTTATTTTTTCTTTCTTTCTTTCTTTCTTTCTTTTTTCAAAAAAGACATGATTCAATCGTGAAATGAATGATCGTGATTATTTACCAAGTAACATGATTTCCAGTTTCTTGCGGTCCACGCGAAACCTCTCCTCGGTCCACTCGGGGTCTGGCAACGGATGAGGTCCGCTCAAGTCATCCTCGGATCCCGGGACGGGGGAGTCGGTGCTGCGTTCGCTGTTGGAGCCCTGGTCCGACTGCTGCAAGTATCCGCTCAGAGGGTCGCATTGGGCAGCCATTGCGCTGCACAGCAACCTTTCCAGTGGCCACTGCGTTTTAAAGCTTGGTCGAGCTAAGTAGGTGTTAAACTTTTGCTAAACTTTCGTTGAGTTACTTTTGTTCCGTCACTTGCCACTGGTGCTGGTCGTGCTCATTTCGGCGCAGTAAAGACCTTCCCCAACCGTTTCTTCAAGCCCCTCTGTTTTCCCCATCGAGCAGGAGCTCTAAAAATAGGCAGACTCACTCTCCAAAGTTCTTCGCTGAGTCTTCAGAGCAGTGCACAAAGCAAGCAACTGGACTTGAGGCATACCAACCAAGTCCTCGGGAAAGTTTCACGTGTCATCATGCAAAAAAAGGGACTCCTCCCAAATCTCATTTTTTCCCCTTAGCATCTACCTCCCCCTGGGTTCTGTTAAGGCTACAAACAATAGACCAGTGGTGGACCAGTAGAGCCTACTTCATTCAAAGTATAGAATCTTTACTATAACTAGATATCATCCTACTCCTGCCTGGTTAAATATTACTCAAGTTGCTCAGTCAAACAACTTGTAGCTCTGGAGTATATAAGTAGGCTACTGGAAACATGCTTTAAAATACTCAAGTATTTAAAGTACAAATTACAAAGTAAATCAATGCATTGCTGTATAATACTTTACATATTTTTATATAGGCCTAAATATATGTTCAATACATTTGAAATAGGGCTTAAGTGGTTAATTCATGATGTAGTCTACTTTTTACTTTTCCTTGAAATGTAAAATTTGTTTTGAAATGTAGTGGAGTGAAAGTCATAACTCATAAGTATCAAAAACTACAAATACTCAACATGTACTTACAGTAGCCTATAGGCCTAGTAAATGTACTTTGTTACTGTAATTGATTACTTAATTTTTTCATTCACTTTGTGCTTGATCACATATGGGTTGTGTGCCACCTAAATTTAACACAATGCCAAATGGACACACAATTTGGGAGTGTGAACTTATTCTTCCACTTTTTGTGGCAAAATTTGTTTGAAGGCACCCAACTAACAATATCAATGTGAGTTGGATGAGCATGTAGCTCTTCTTTTGATCTACCTGAATGTCACCTTGGGAGCCAAACAAATGTATTGTTTTGAGGAAGTAATACACTTCCTGTAGGCAACTATGGGAAGCAATACAGGAAAGGGAAACTAACTGACACCTTTGTCTCAAATGCAACATTTGATAGCATACTGTACATGTACAGTATCAGAACGATCCCCCTTGTATATTTAAACTTATTTAAACTAGTTCTGGTGTTTGTCTCAAGAGCTTGGAATTATGCATTGAAATAGGTAAACACAGTAGGCCTACAACCAGTTTGAAGGTTGCACTAAAAAAAACATGACTAAAGCAAAAGGGTGTTTAATCCAGATGTAAACAAACTTGGAAATGACATAGAATTCCACCACGTGCTACCTGAGGGTCCCAGATCAGTACAATAAGTTGGTAGAACTAGAATTAAATGAGGAAATAGGCCGCTTCCATACTGTAAAATCTCAGGTTGTGAAACAAATGCTGCCATCTCCTGGCCAAACGAAAAAAGCAGTGACAGCAGTGATCATCACAATATTTCAGGATCCCAGAATCACCAGTAAATGTTCTGAAATAAACCACTGCATTATCTCTCTGCATTTAAGAATACTACCCTCCTGTTTGTGTACTTCTAAATCGGTAGATGGGAATTAAATACAATCTATACTGACAGAGCATCAAATCTTTCACGATAAATTGTAATGTATGTAGGCAGGCAATTAATATAACACATTTCACTTATATACAATCACAGATAACATTTTTGACTGGCTTTTTTAATGCAAAATAATAAAAATAGATTCTGTATAGTTTTATACCATACAATATAAATCTCTAACATGGAGGAGGGGGAGGTATAACTTTGGAAAATTAAATCACAATTGGTCTTGTTTTGCAGGGCATCTCACCAATAATAATAATATTTAGCAATAATAATACCAAACCAAAGGCAAAAGAGGAAAACAATAATTTCAAGGATAAAACCAGTTCAGTCTGGGTAGAGAAAGTGCTTCCCATATATATATAAAAAAACACCTCATCTAGAACCAGTGTTGGAGAAGATGCAACAGTACTGCAGTATTTTGGAGAAGTCCAGCAAGATATGCGCCCAAACCATTTCCATTATTGCCAAGCCTTCACAGTCGTTTACATTGCGTACTTTTGAGTCCATTCTCTGGCTAATCTGTTGTACCTGGAGAGGGGAGGGAAGGAGAGAAACATTTTAGACACTGGGTCAGGACCCATTTGTGGGTCTCGGCTTGAGTAAAAATTCTATTTTCTTTTCCTACATTTAAAAAAATGTATTCATTTCAAAAGTTTTTTTTCCTTTTCTTTTTATAATTAAGATAATAATAATAATTTTATACATTTTAAACTAAACTAAAAAAGAAATTCCATAAATAAAAAATTACAATAATTAAGGAGTAGTGAAAATAGACGATCTTCAAGCTCGCGGCGTGTTGAGAGCTTGTAGATCTGCCATTTTCACTAGTTTGTGTCCCGGGCGAATGTGTAATTTCTATTTTGGCCTGAGAGGCTAAAAAGTTTGGGAACCACTGTTTTAGTGCACTAGATCACTGAATAAAAGTTCAGATAGCACATTCTTCATGCTTTGATACTCACTTTTGTTTGTCAGATTTATAGATGTGTGCAATGTCAGGGACAAGAGGGTCATCTGGGTTTGGATCGCATAGCAAAGAGCATATGGATAATAACACTGGAAAAATAAAGAGAAATAAATAATCACATAATCCTTTGTACATAATACAAAACACTCTTGACAATGAAAGGGTATTATTTGAAACCACATGTGTTTTGTTACCCTTTGATATTGTAAGTGCAGGTGACCACTGTGACCTTAAGATGTCGAGGCAGATGCTACCATTGCTGTTTATGTTTGGGTGATAGATTCGTGTTGTGAAGGCTACCTGTGGAAAGAACATGACATAGGAAGGGACAAAAGTACATACGATTAAAACTGAAAGAAAGGCATATGTCTAATGAGAATTTTTTCATTTGGCCAAGCAGAATGGTGTCACCTTTGGCGGTTTAAAGGGATAGTCAGTGGGGAAGTGGATAGCCAGGAAAAACACCCCTCCTTGATACGGGCTGTCGGTCTGGAATAGAAGTGTATTTGTCAAACCAACTCTACAGGGCTGATGGAGCCACACACACACACACACACAATAAACAAGCCAACAGATTAAAAATGTTCTTTGCCAGGTGCTTTGGGGCTCAGCCAGTTATCGCATAGATGGACCATGTGCTCCTTGTGAGCACGGAGACCCAAGTTCTTAATCTAACTCCTGTGGAACCGAAATGTAACTCAAAATGTAATGCCTTACAATTCCAAGTGCTTGTCCGGGTGGGGGTCCCAACAGTCAAGTCCAAATATATTTTTGGGGGGTCACAGCCTGAAAAGGTTGAGAACCACTGCTCTAAACTACCCTATCTGAAATAAAGCATAACATGGCAACAACAACAAAAAAAGCTTTTTTTGTCACTAGTTTATATTAGAGGACATAAGGGGACAAACGAAGATAGAGTTGAGGACTTGAGTTACTACTGGGCACTTCTATTAGAACTACCGGTACTCTATATACGGTAAAGACTGGAACTGTAGACACAGCAAGTTGATAGCAAGTGATAAGTGGCTTTGTGATGATACAGGCTTGCAATCACTCCGATAGAATGCACCACTCTGTGCTCCCTGCGCAGCACAGGTAGGGTAGCTGTCAGTCAAAATAAAACACTATTGTCCAAAAGCTCCAGAAGCAACATGGAACAAAACAAAAATCCAGAAAAAGGGCTCACCGGTCCCATGATGGTAGCTTGCCAGTGAAATACTGCAGAAAGAAAGGAGAAAAATACAATTACTGTTTAGGCTTCAGATTAATCGTTTTAGACAACACTACGTCAGCAGCAAAATTCCCAAATTAGGTGAACAATAAGCAAGATGTCAGGTCTACAGACACACATAGGCATTTCCTTTCCATGTCAATTTCCACACAATTAAGTCTCAGTATTCATTCAAAGAGTCAACTTACAGTCCTCCCCGACTGGACCAGCTGAACACTGAGCTGGTGGGTCCCTTTGCAAGTCATGCAACTCCTGTTAATGGCAAACAAACAGAATAACAAATTAGAATCTGTGGATTACACATATACATACACACTGTGAAGCTCTTTTGATAAGTAATAGATGAACCACTTCATTAAGTATTCTGAATGAGCATCCCATACATTTGTAGATGGCAAATATTCCACTTGGAATTGTCAAAATATAGGCATCGTTTACACCAATTGTATACATATTAACATGAAACTATAGCAATTATAGTATTCAGAAAATTGTTTCAAATCTCATAAATGTTATCTAGAGCAGTGGTTGCCAAACCTTTTAGCCTGTGACCCAGACATTTGACATAAAAAAAAAATAATAATCTAAAAATATAAATATTTTTGTGGAGGGGAAAAACGAAAAAGAAAATTGGATCACTGGCATTAGATCCAGTGATCTAGAGTTATAAAGAGCTCTTTGGATATGTCCCCATGGTGACCAATAAATAGGTTGTTGTTTTATTTTTATTTTCGTGGTATAATAGCAGTAGTGTGTTTGTTATAACTCTGGGGTTTTTGTATGTGTCCTCATGCTTTCAGGGCGTTACATGTAATGGTAAACAGAGCGTTAAACAAACAACAGCCCATTCCAGAAACGTTTGATTCAGGCCTATCTTGTGTGGTAGCCAAAACGCCAAAGTTAGCTGGCTCTTATCATCACAAATGTCAACAGCGTTGACTTTAAAGTAGATTAAAGTCAACTGTTGTCAACACGTAGGCCTACAAAATTGTTACCAAGTTGTGATAAACAACCAGTTAGCTAACATTAACCGACGGACTTAATTGCGATGCTACTGTGTTCTGTTTTTTTTAGTCAGCCCAACATTACGCTACATTAAAAGGGAATACACTTACCTTCTGTATTCTTTTCAAAGCCATGTCAAACCTGTCGACTTGTATGTAGTTGTAGTGTGAGGGTTGACAACTGTCAGTCACCGCTTTGCTTGAATTCTTTGACTCGGCTAGGTGTTGTTTTGTTTTGAGAAATCGGTGATTTCTTTTGTTTCCGCTATTTGTTCGACGACGGAGCGGGCCCAAAGGATTGTGGGAGGTGGAGTTTCTAGTGCGCTTCAGCATTTAAAGTGACAGTTCATAATTGTAAAAAAGAAAGAAAGGTTGCAGTATAACGCCACCAGAGGGCTCTACTGTCCACCTCGACCTCAGGAAAACCCTATGTATGGAGCACAAACAACTTCTACTAGGCCACTACTTTACAAGGCTACAAGCAGTGGTGTTTAAAGTAACTAAGAACATTTACTCAAGTATACTGTACGTAAGTAACATTTTGAGGTATTTGTATTTTGTACTTTACTCGAATATTTCCGATTTCCAATACTTTCACTTATACTCCACTACATCTCGGATCCAAATATTGTAGGCTACTTTTTTAATCCACATTTATTTGAAAACTTGAGTCACTAGTTACTTTGTACATTTTGATTATTATTACAAAACATACTACATTATGGATGATATAGGCACCTCGTAAAGAGCTTTGGATAAAGGTAAAAATGCTCCTTTCTTTCTTTTTTATTTACATTATCTTTATATGGTGAATTTGAACACTTTTATAACATATTACTGTATATCTTAAACAATGATTATGTAGGATAGGCATTCATAAGCTTATAGCTTCAGCCTATATTCCTTTTGATCACCTCAACCGTTTTGCTATACTGTGAGATGATCAAATAAACTAAACTAAACTAAACTTTCTGGACACATATATGTACTGTATATCTAGGCAAGTGAGCGCCATTAGATTTATAGTGCTACTTGTACTGAATCAGAATGCTTATCTCCAAATTTAGTGTGTGTGTGCGCGTGTGTGTGTGTGTGTGTGTGTGTGTGTGTGTGTGTGTGTGTGTGTGTGTGTGTGTGTGCGCGTGTGCGTGTGGGCGAGAGAGAGAGAGAGAGAGAGAGAGAGAGAGAGAGAGAGAGAGAGAGAGAGAGAGAAAGAGAGAGAGAGATTTAACCATTGGTATATATAATATTGAACTCTAATCTATACAGGCTTACCATTGAAGTGAAATTATTAGATAACACAAATCTCTTGGATAGCCTACTTACTGGGTAAGTCCACCCACAGTATTATTACCAATTGCACAAATGCAAATGCACATTTTCAAGTCTTTCATCATTATACATGCATAGCCTTTTGTTCACCGATACATTCAGTCACCTCATTGAAAATGTACTGTACAAATGAAAACAAGGAGCTTATTTATTCCTCTACAAAGCTAAGCTATATATTAGCTACAGTATATTCTGATTTCAGCACAAATATCATCCCAAAGCCAATTAATTGCAAAGGTATTATGTTTTCCTGAAATTGCTATAGCTGCTCCTAGACTTGAGGGATAGATAGATCTGACCTGACCAGTCAATATTGGATTTGTATGTGAAGTCCACATGGACTCACTGGACTGTAGTTCCCAGAGCCCTTCTTGGCTGAATTGTCTGAGCCTCCCTCTGAACTCCACTTATGGTACATTCAATATCTAACCTCCCTGCTGATTGGTTGTCAATACTGCATTGTTTAACTGCCATCATCTAGAAGGAAAGGCATTAAAACCCATGGACTGGGTTCCCTGTAGTCAGGGACGTGCTGGGCCCCTGATTCAGCCCGGGAAAAAGAGTTGGAGAGGCCCTCATTGTGCGCTATAGAGAGAGATCTCTCTCTATAGAGAGAGATCTCTCTCTATAGCGCTGCTGCTACTCAAAGATTTGCCATTTCAGATCATGACAAGTGACAAACCAGTGGGCCAATTACATGAGTTAAATTTTGTCGTTGTCGGGTGGAAACCTTGTATGTCCAAAACCGTTTGTTTTGTATTTATCATTTAAAAAATGATTTAAACTAGTGAAAACAGCCGATCTACAAGCACACAACGCCTCACACCGTGAGGCGTTGTGTGCTTGTAGATCTGCTGTTTTCACTACTTTTGTGCGATGGCCTTGTATGATGAAGCAGGGCTTTGCTTTGTGAAAAAATTTACACATTTGAAACTTGGAGATAAGGTTTCTGTCCGACAGTGACGATTTACTTTGTTGGCCGCCCAGCCCCCAAAATGGAACGAAGGCCGACATTTTATTTTTAATCTTTTCCTAATGGCCGGCCTGGTCAGGCCGGGAATGAACCGGCCGTTCGGGAGTTGTCCCGCTTTTCCCAATGGCCAGCACGTCCTTGCCTGTAGTGGTTATTATTGGACGTAAGGAGGGTAACAGAGGAGCATTTTGAGGGGTCAGCAGTTCGTAAAAGATGACACTTTTACTGTAGCACAAAATGATGGTATATTTGTCTTGCTGAAGTGACTTCACTTTAGTCTGGCGGATACATATAACTCCCTTCCATTCTGACATTATTTAGGAAATATCTTAGACAAAAAAGGGAATACCTCTAATACCTGCTGTGATGGTTGTGTAATAACCAATTTCTATCACTATGCCTGCCAATCGGATTTTCACATCTACTAAGCATTTTTATTATGAGGTCAAAGGGAGAAGAAACCAACATGCTTTATCACTGGTCTAATTCTGGCTGGCACACATACAGAAAAGCAGTTGAAAGAGGCTTTTTAGAATCACCACAGTTTTGGACACACTTGCCTATAGGTTGGACATGATGACACTAGTCACATTAACAGTGTAAACTGTCTGAGTGTCTGTGACAAATACTTCTGCATAGTAGAGTGTTTCTTCTGTTCTAAAAAGACTCCAGGCTTCGACACTAAGGGTTGCCCTAAACATCATGTGTCTAAACACCTGAACGTGGCCAGAGTGCTCTGTCTTCTGGTCTGTAAGTATTTGGTATAAAAAAATTAGGTATATGAATTATTTCATAATGGACGGGCAAGTGCCTCTGAGACCTTGGTGTCAACCCCTGGACTCCATGCAGAATAACATTTTTGTCTGCCTGCCTTTATTTTCTAGAATTGAGCTGAAAAAGGTTTAAATTGAACCATAAATAAGAGCTTGTGTTAAGTATACAGCATTTTATTATTCAAATGACATGAGCCAGATAAACATAGCCACTTTAGAATGTCTCAAAGACAGACTAAAACTGAATAAAATGTTTGGGACTTTTTTTTATGAATGTATTGGGCCGCTTGATACACACAGTTCACACATATAATAAAGTTAATATAATAATGCATAATATTGTGTCAGGAAAGGTTGCCAGCCAGGTTGACACTTATGCACACACAACATTTGCAACCAAATATAACCAAATAAAAGTTTTCTTCCAGAAGAAGTCTCCCCCTTCCAAATACAAGGCAACCAAACATACAGTGGTTCTCAAAGCCCTGGGACCCCAGGGGTTTTTGAGGGGGTTTCAGGAGGCTAGTTCAACCACTTGAACCCTACATACATTGGCTATTTGAGCCGACAAGCTCACATTTTTGACAACACAAATCTTGTATGGGGTTCCTTGGCTCAACATCTTTTCAGATGTGGGAACGTGGCCATGCAAATACATACATTAATGTGGGGGTCCTTGACATGAAAAGGCTTGAGAACCACTGACATAACAATGGAACATACAGAACAGTCACTATTGTACTTTTTTAAAATGATTTATTATACCGGAAGAGACGAAACAACATTATAACAAGACAACCGTGACGGCACACAAACATTACTGTCCTCAACCCACCCTCTTCCCAACCCACATTCTGTAAGTATTTCTGATTAATTAAATTGAAATCTTCTATCTGGGCTATATCAATATAATTTACATTCTGACAAGAGCTTGCATTTGTGGATGACAGCCAGGAGAAAAGACATCTAACTCCAATAACATGTTGAGAAAAACAGTTGCTCACACAGTTCAACAAGCCAGAGAAACAACCAGTGTGGGGAGCATTAAACCACATGTAGTTCAACTACATTCATATTTGTGTGGCGAGTAATCTTGCATAATTTAACTACATGCAAGTTACAAAACTGCAATTTGGAGCAATAACAAGTGAATGCAGCCTACCAGAAGAATAACACTGATGTCTCAGCCAGTACTGCCGGAATTTTCAGTCAGTTTACATGGCAAACAGTCCAGATAGTATGTCATTTTCATGGCATGGCAGGGCATGGCATTTAATGGAATGGCATGAAAGGCAACTGTCAACCAGTGCTCTCATCAATTTCAGTAGTTTTGTATTGAATAGTTATTGATTTTCCTCTTATTTGTCGACCTATTGATTGTAATTTGAAACAGGGTCCCACTGCAAATAGGCTTATTTATTACACGGCTTGGTTGAATGCTTTATTCGATAACTGATTTTTCAATTTTAACGCTGAACTCATTAACCAACTCACACAGAGCACAGAGCACCTGCAGGCTCATATGCATTGCTTGATAGATTTTTATTGTAGCCTATCCATAATGACAACAGACTCTCAATTCACCAGGGGCGTCACAAGGGGTAGGAAAGTGGGACTGAGTTACCAGGGCCCAAGGTGGAGGGGCCCTAGTAACTTTAGCTATTGAAAAATAGCAGATATACAAGCTCACAGCGCGGCACCGAGTGCCGTGCTGCAAGCTTGTAGATCTGCTATTTTTGAAAAGTCGTGAAAATGTGCGCAAATCTTTGAATATATGTATTTTTTAAGGCGAGACACTACAGGTGAATAGGGTAAAAAAAATAACTAATAGCTACAACAATGACACTTTTCCAGTTGATTACTTACATCAAGACTAAGAATTTTTGAATTACAAGTTTTCTGAAATTATATGTTTAGATATGCAAATGAGGCATTATATGCGCTAATAATGCCCAATTTGCATACTTTTCAGGTACATAAATCTGAAGATTGGATAATGCCAGGTTCAAAACTATTGTTTCCCTTTCTTGACATATTAGAGACAAAACAAATTACAGAGGGGATTTTAGATATCTCTTTTTATCACTCCATAAATCATAAAATAGTTGCAACAGTCATCAGGCTATGAATGATATATCAACAAACCCCTCTGTAAATATCTTCAGGATATAGATAAGAATAAAACTGAAAGGTTTGGTGTATGTGGGTGCAACTGAAGTGGAGATTTATGTACCTAAGTATGAGGAAAAACACATTTTGGGAAACAGCCTTTAAAGATTGGACACACCCCCATCCTATACAAACCAATTGTAACTTCAAACTCCATTTTAATCATGTTAGATTCATCAAAAACACCTGTCCTCGGTTCTGGTGACTCATACTGTCCTCCTAATACGTGAGGGGGCCATGTTTCTTTGATTCATCTTTTATTTATTTTTTATTGTCTATATATATCTATATTTAGTAAAATATGTATGAAAACAAATGCTGTCAACTCGGAACTTTCACGTATGAAATGAACATCTATATGTGTATTTTGAACGTTAATTTTGCATTTGTTTGAAAGAAGGCATGTTTAGGAAGCAAAATAGTAAAAAATCTCATTTTTTTACATTTTGATTTTTTACATGTTTTCACCTGCCATGTCTCCCCTTAAGTGAACATTTGTAACTCAAATTTTGCTTCTGGGGGGTCCCTGGAACTAAATATTTTGAGATAGGGGGTCATTCACATGAAAAAGTTTGAGCATCACTGACATGGAAACATAGGTTTCTTGGCACACATTTTCACGATTTTTCAAAAATAGCAGATCTACAAGCTCGCAGTGAGCTGTGAGCTTGTATATCTGCTATTTTTCAATAGTTAACATTCATGGGGGGCCCGCAGTGAATCCTTGTACCCAGGGCCCAGAATTTGGTGTGACGCCCCTGCAATTCACCATAGGTAAAACTGAATGTATCCTCTTTGGATATAGTCAGAAACTTAGCCAAGTTGAGAACTTCACAATTAAAGTAGGTGACACTGTGATAGAAAGAAAAAAAAACACATCTGCTACCAGGGTTGCATCCTCGAGGCTAACCTATCCAGTGAAAAAATGACTACCAAGGTAATCAATAAAGTCAACCAACAAATTTGTTTCTTGCAAAGGGTTGCCCCGCTGATCAACATTAAATCTCGAAAGACACTAGGAGGTGCTCTTATTGGGCCCCTCATTGATTACGGAGTCCTTGTCAAAGCTCCAAACAGCCCAGAACAAACTAATTAGGGTCGTGCTTGGTCTTCCTCCTCAGGCCCACCTTACCGATCATCACCATAAAAGCGTGGGGTGGCTCAAAGTAGCTGACAGAGTACAGCATCTTGCAATGGGCCTGGTGTACAAGATACACTACACCTCCAAGATACCCATGTACCTGACAAACTACTTCTTAAAGGTCAAGGATGTTCATGATCACAACACCAGAGGCAGCTCCACTAATCATCATCAAAGTAGATTTAACACTAAACAAGGCTCTAACTCGTTCTCCTGCTATACCATCAACATGTGGAACTCCCTCCCACAAGACTTAAAGTTATACCATGTAACTTTTTTTATAAAACAAATCTTAAAATGGTCCTAACTGTTAAATCGCTAAAGTTTTAGAACCCCCACTCCGTTATTTTCAGCTTCAAAAGCCTTCTCTTTATATGTTTTCTATGAGCCGTGAGGGGGGGAGAATTTCGCGGCAAAATGACGTCATCATACTACCGGCCAATCACAGCGAGGGTTATACACTGCCGGCCAATCACAGCGCATCTTGGAGTGGGGTCGCTAGGGCGGCCATATTTGTAGTCTCCCGTGTGTCTCTCTATACTCGGGTGCGCGGTGAGCTATTGAAGCATGGGTGAAGGAGTGTATCTCCGGAATGGCTGAATGCACAGGAACCAGGGACCCCTCAAAAGATAGATCTCGGCGAGGTGGAGGCAGACGCGGGGGTGAGAGAACCGAAAAACGGCCGAAAGACGCGGACGCGACCAAGGTTTGCTATAGAGCTACTGATCACAAGTTGAGCAACTTACACAGTATAGCTTTAAGGAGAGCAAATCATAGCTCCTCCTTCAAAATCAGTATGAAAAGTCACCTTCAGGCGGCTGCTACCCGTGACTTGTAAATAGACTAAGCCCCCATGCCCCCCCCACCCTTTTTTATTGCCTTTGTATTTGATGTTATGCTTTTTCTGCTTTTGAAATTGATATTATCCTAGATAAAGTACTATGTTCTATCCGTCTGTCTTTCAATGTTATATGAGATACTTAAAGTGTGGAAATAAGCCTTGGCTTTCTAGGATCTCCTTTTAGTTGACCTTGTACCAGTGATTTGTACTTTCATGAAACTACTTTTTTCTATTGCAAACTTCTAATAAATTCTTCAATCAATCAATCAATCAATCAATCAATCAATCAATCAATCAATAAACACACAATGACGTAGGTAGGCCTATAATACAGCTAAACAGCAGTACACTTAAGAATGTTTTCGAAAACTTTTGAGGGGAGAAATAGAAAATGCAGTAACAGAATATTGATAGGCATATAATATGCCTATTTGAACACTTCCTAGTTCCTACGGGTGTTTTCCAAGCCGACCCCACGTGTTGCTGCACTTCTGGCATAAATGTGGCCTACTAGCCAGAGCATAGGCCAACTTTCATAAGCAATCAATTATGTTGTTAGCCTACATTTGGGTCAATACATGTAATGCGCAGGCCTATAAATCTTTTGAAAATAGCAGTTCTACAAGCTCACAATGCCTTGCATTGCACACATTGTGTGCTTGTAGATCGGCTATTTTCAAAGACTAAAATGTATGGGTTGAAGAAGTGGTTATTGTAGCCTATATGTAAGAAACCAAAGTAAATAGTAACTAAAGTTTTCAAAATGTAGTGGACTAAAAGTACAATATTTGGATTGGATCGGAGATGTAGTGGAGTAGAAGTAAAAGTATTCTAAATTGTAATACTAAAGTACAAATAGCCTACCCCAATTGTAGGCCTACTTTACAGCAGTAACCTACTTCGTTACTTTACACCACTGATCGTAGCTTATTCTTTGCGCGTTCACAGCTCCGAGTGCCGCGCTCCCGAGCTTTTGAGCATCATTTTAAGAGGAGGAGGAGGAGGAGGAGGAGGAGGAGGAGAGAGCAGTACCAAGTCTGCATCGAATGCTTTGCTTCTTGTCGTTGCAAATGACTTAAACCTCACATTCCTATGTCTGCCAGTTGACGTAGCGCACGCAAGGCACACACACCAGTTCTGCAAGGAATCGGGAGCCCGATCGTGGGCTGCGGGCATTTATTTCCCAGGTAAATCATTAATGAACGACATTGCTGTGGTGTTGCATGCTGGCGATAGACGGTAGAGATTGATCAGGGCTACTACGAGTGCAGGCGTTTTGCTACCGCAGCTGTCCAAGGTGCTGAAATGACAGAGCCGTGCGGCTGAAAAAACAACGTGTGTAAAGGCTCGAGAACGCGGGAAGGTGAGATGACTTTGCTGCATGTAGAGTAGTAGGGGCTATTCAGTGTTGTACAATAATGCTTGTGAGAATGTCGTGTGGTGGCGTGAAGTGAAGACAGGATGATATCTACCGTATATAGGCTAACATAATCCACCTTACTTCCAGCGTCTTTGACTGTGTGCATTTTCAACTGAATGCATGGTCTTCTGCACTGCAATTCCGGATGAGCGTGTGTCTGCTGGAGGGGTTGTATGTTCATGTTGAGGTATTTTAGTGTCTGGTCACCTTGCCTTGTCAAGACCTCTACCCCTCAGTTAGTTGGTGCCATGGAAATCAAGCTTGTTTTTGAATCCTCTATGATAATAATGATGATGTTAATAATAATGATGTTAATAATAACAATAATCTGATAATGATAACTATTTATAAAACAATTAATATCGAACAAAGTTACAAAGTGCTTTACAACTAAATAAAAACACAAGTTTACCACTATACAAACTATAAAGTACTGTTCCAGAGTCTAGGAGCCCCAACAGCAAAGGCACTACTCATAAATAACCAGCTGGTTCCGATTCTGCCTGCGGACCTCAGACTGGGTTTAGTAGGCTAGCAAAAAAAAAAATGATAATAATAAGGAAAAAAAGGAAATTATATACTACAGTAAAGGGTTGTTGAAGATATTATGTATCATCTGCATAACAATGGAAGGAGATGTCTGCCTATTGGCTATTGAAGATGATTGTTCAAATATGATGTAAACCATTGCAAAAACAGTCCCAGATATGTCAACCCACTGTTGTAATGATGGACACATCACCGGCGTCAGTATTCATTAAGAGATTGTTTGTGACTAATATGCAGTCTCTGTACTGAGGTGTTGACAAAACCCTGACGGAATGTGATACATTACCGTATATAAGCAAGTGTACATCAGTAGATTTTTTTATAGTGCCACTTGTACTGAATCAAAATTGGATGCTGCTTTGCGTGCGTGCGTGTTTGTGTGTGTGTGAGAGAGATATTGACATTTGGAATATGTGTTTACTTTTTCCAAATAGGTAATATTGTCTTTCCCAGCTGGCAGAAGTTGTAATGAGATTGTCTTTTCAATATAAAAAAGAGTGACAATTCAGAAATTGCCCAGATAGGTCAAGTCCTTGAGAAGAGGCTGAACACAAAGTAATCAGAGACAGATAGGGAGCTACTGTATATGGGAAATAAGTAAGGGACAACCTTTTCCAACACATAATTATGCATGAAATGTGGAGGGTATAATATCAAGAAGAAGGTTTCATTTGAGACACAATATCCTTGATAACTGGCTTAAAGTTGTATGGTTAGAGCAAAGTACATCAGTGAATGAGCTCCCTTCAGCCTAAAGCAAAAAAGGATAAAACACTGAAGACATATTCACTTGAAGATTTATTCACATTAAAATGGACAGGATTTAACCACAACTCTATTCTGAGCTTGGCATAATAGTTGAACGCTTGGAGACTGTTGTGAGCTTGTAGATCGGCTATTTTCGGTGAAGAGATTTCAGTAGACGGGGGGGAAAAGGGGGCCAAGTACACACCCCTGGCAGACCCTGGCCACGGTCAGGAAAGTACTGTATAAGAGACAGTCAACAGTGTTCAATTAAAATCTAGGACTACTGTATATTTATTGGAACAAATTAGAACAGAAAAATACTTAGCTCTCACACACACACACACACACACACACACACACACACACACACACACACACACACACATACAGAGACACACAGTGGTCCGTGAAACTGACCTGACGGTCGCTCCTTGCCCTTATGGCGCATTACTTGTAAGAGTCCATTAAGACCGGTTGGTAGTAGCCTATTAGTGAAACTGAAGCCCTGTGTCTACATTCAGCCCTCCTACAGTACATTCTCTTTTTTTTCTCACTGATCCAAGGAGATGACCCTGTAGCTCTGGATTTAACAGACAGTATTTTGACATGTGTAATCCAACTGAGAAAATGGAAGAACAACATATCTCATACACTTTGTAACGTCCATTGCTTGTACAATAGCCAATATTAAAACAACAGTCAAAATCCCTCCATAGACTATTCTGTGTGTAATTCATTCATTGTGATTAACTGGCTCCGACAAGGTGCCTGTATCCATTTGGTGTGCCAGCCCCCTTTTTGCACCTTTTTTTAAATATGTCCTTGCACAGACCTTGTCAGATGTGTGAACATGTGTGCACGGACTGGAACATGGCATGTCCATGCAGCATTGAAATGTCAAATGTGTTGAGTGTTGATCTTCTTTGCCAACGGGGCCGGCCGCTGTTTACCTCATTCATTGTAAAGTAGCTTTGCTTGTAGTTAGCTATACCTACTAATGTTTTCTTCCGGTTAATCTGAACATAGCCTCAATATTATTTTAACTGGCGAGCTGGTTATAAAGTAATGAATGTAATATTGAGTCTAACTGATTTATTTTGATTGGTTATTTTAATACATAACGATGTCCAAATTGCTTTGTAGCTATGATAAATTGTATTTTTGTAGATTCTAATACAGTATAATATTATTTGGACATATTTGGATACAATGGCATCTGTTGTGTGGTTAATGAGCCTGTAAGATTTCACTTTTAGAGCTATCTCTGCCACATGGATCATCCATGTTTGTTTGTTGATCAAAATAATACTATATGTAGCTGTCATCATTTAATGATGACAGCTACCTATAGTATTACAGTATCCTATAGCTTGAGTTTGTTGTTAGAGAGTTTGTTTTGAATTCACTTGTCCACTGGTGTGTGTGTGTGTGTGTGTGTGTGTGTGTGTGTGTGTGTGTGCGTGTGCGTGTGCATGTGCGTGTGTGTGTGAGAGAGACGTGCGTGCGTGCATGTTCAATTTGGTGGTTGCACTGGAATTGTTTTGTGGGATGGAGCCACGAAAAAAAAAGTTTCTTAGGGCCACCAGAATCCTAGAGACGGCCCTGTTTGCCACCAGGCTAACTTCCTGGCAAAATTGGGGCAATTCATGTTAAAGTTATATTATTTATCTGACCTTTGGAAATGTCCCTACTGTCCATGATAGGAGCACCTGATATTTGCTGCAGCAGATTAGACCTCTGGATCATGGCACAGACCAACAGTGTTGGACAGGGGACCAACGGGGTAGCTGACGAGTCACCCAACATGATAGTGTACAGAAAGGTAAGTAAATCAATCAGTCATCTTTGGGGTCAAATCCTCTATGTATTTCATCAATCTGAAAATAGCCAATGTGTTTGTTGTCCTTAAAGACGAGAGGTGCGTAAAATCGAGCAACGTGATAGTTCAGGCAGTCACGGCATTCAGGCTGCTCCCCACATTCAGTCACCGTTATAAAATCATTTGCTATAGCACATACACACTCATTCTAGGCGGTCTTTCTTAAGCAGAACATGACCATACTAGACGCTCAGCAGCATAGGTCACAGCACCTCTTGTGTAGCTTGTCAGTGATCAAACTCTCTCTGCCTCCCCAGCCTCCTCCTTGTGGCATTTAGTGCTTCACTATGTCAGCATGTTAATTGTATGGATTTCCGTGGATTGTCTGGTGTTGTATAGTATCTTGTTATGCCCTTGAAGGGTTTAGGCTCCGATTCTGTGTCACAGATAAGTCTGCAGTATCACAGGACACACTGGCAAATTGAATGCAATATTGCAATAATGGTTTAAAAGTGTATGACTTAAAGGAGTAGTTCACCCCCAAAATGACATTTTGGCGCATTCCTAAGCCAATATTTTGATTATAATACATTTACACCCATTGATTCCGGATCTGGAATCAATGGGCCTACACAGAGTTTCCTAATTATTGGCTTCGGAATGCGACAAAATAATCGATAGAAAAAAAGTCTCCTCATGTACCATACAGTGCAATGCAATGCAATGTGAGCGTTGTGGAAAAAATAAGCAATATGTGCATTATAACATGCATGAAATGCCCCTTTCCACACACACACACACACACACACACACACACACACACACACACACACACACACACACACACACACACACACACACACACACACACACACACACACACACACACACACACACACACACACACACACACACACACGCGCACGCACACACACCCCGAATGCTAGTTCCAGTATGATGCAGGATGAGGTTTTAACCATTTGACATTAATGGATGCAAAATGAGTTACAGGGTTTTGAAGAATGCTTATTATACTGCCTGAACCCAGTGCACAGTATGTCTTTACTGTTAGATCTTTCAGGCTGTGTGTGTGTGTGTGTGTGTGTGTGTGTGTGTGTGTGTGTGTGTGTGTGTGTGCGTGCGTGCGTGCGTGCGTACGTGCGTGCGTGCGTACGTGCGTGCGTGCGTGCGTGATATTGACATTTGGAATATGTCTATAATGTGAGAGGACAATTTAATGTGTAAAAACAAAAAAAAATAAACATGGCATTGTGAAAACAGCAGTGCTGATAGTGCTACTACCTACAACGTAAGCAACTTCCATTTAATTTCACTATAAACCTGAGGTGGTATCATATGTGACGAATGTTCGTACATCAAAGCAGAGCCCTAATTCAGATGTCCTGGATAATATCAGCTTCCTCTAATAACATCGCCCTCCAGATTATAGCTCACTATGCCTCCAAATGTCTTTTTCTATACTGTACTGTAATCTAAAGAATAAAAATCAGGGCAGCAGTATCTGGATGTACTGTATACGACTAAGTCGACTTCATTACACAAGTCGGCTCCCACCAGAAAGTCAAAAGTAAAAAAATAAAATAGAAAAAAAGCTCTACATGCTCACATGTAGATTTTCACAGTTTCTGCCTCTATATATTTGACAATTTGGACAATGTTTAATTTGTAATTTTAAAGGTATTAAAGTCTTAAATTGGCACTTGGGGAAGATACCCTCATACACTTAAACTTTATGTTGGTTTGTTTACAGTTGAGTGAAAAAACAATGTTTCACATGATTTAAGTTGATTTAAGTTAATCATCTGGGGACCCCCCAAAATAATTGGGGGGTTGTGGGTGATGTGATGACGTCATCAAACGATAAAGTCGACTTCAACTCAACTTTTTTCTGAGTCGAGTCGACTCATCACAAGTCGTTAATGCCCTAGTACTGTATGCTACATGTAACAGCAATAACTTCAGGTTGGCCATGTAATATCTTGGGGCTTCAAAGTGATAATCTTCTCCTTTGTGCTTGTGCAGGAAACTGGTGCAGATTACATTTTTGTATTTTTCATTCCATCTGCGATAACCTCTGCTAACCAGGAAACCAATGCGCTTAACATTTCCTGCCGCTTTACCGTACACATACAATCTTAAGCAATATGACCATCAGTGCATGGCAAGGTGCATTTTCTCTTTGTCTGTAGCAGAAAGTAATGGCTGCTGTTTCTTCATCATAATCTTAAGTAATTTGATATGCTTCATGAATTAGATGTAATCCAAAAGTGTGTGTGTGTGTGTGTGTGCGTGCGTGCGTGCGTGCGTGCGTGCGTGCGTGCGTGCGTGCGTGCGTGCAGGATGGGGGTAGCCCTCATAACGTAGAGTTACTGTATTTGGTATCGCTTGAAGGGGATATGGTATCACATCGCTTATTTGATTAGGTTTGGATGTGATCCCATATCAGAAAATAACCAGGCAGGAAGACCCGTTCTGTACAAGAGCATCCATATTGACGTGTGGTGTTTCCAGGCATTCAATTACATTTTGATCTCTCCTTCCCCCTGCTATTGATTCTGAAAATGCCTCTTTTTCGATCGCAGATGGATTTGAGATCTGAGCATGCAAATTGGTAGAAATGTATACAGTATAATATACAGTACATGCATAGCTTATACATGTCAATAGACATACTACTGTGCATACACATGCTGTAGTGCATACATATACATATATTAATACAATTATCTTGTTAACCAAACCCTATAGAGAAAGAGAACATTTTAAACGGCTCAATCTACCAGCTCAAAACCCTTCGCAACGTGATGTGTTTTGAGCTTAGATGTTTGCCAATTTTGGCCAAATTTTCACCTTTTATGACATGCCCAGAATAGAGACACTATAGGGTTAAATGTGCAGCTTTTTATCCACCGTGACTGGTAATAAGGGCTATATGCATACGCAACATGGTTTGTCCACAGTGGCTTGGATTCTATACACCAATCAGGGGCGTCAAAACACTGTAACTCATCAGTGGCAATGAGTAAAAAAAAAAGAACATAGTAAATCTTGTAGCAGCTAGTTTACCATAGAAGGAACCTCCATTGTATTGCAATGACTGTCATTTTTTATAATCCAGATTTATTATGTTTCTTCTTTTTTCTCTGAGTTATCAGTGTGTGTTCCTGTTTCTGTGAATAACATTTTGCTCTATTTGCATGCCACACACTCGCCTCTGGGCGGTACTATAATTATCTTATGAAGTGAAGCATCCAATCACAATCGCTATGGGGCGAAGCCAAAGTGGTAGATGGAGTAAGAGGTAAGAGGCCCCTCGCCAACCCCCTCACATGACTCTGTATAAGCGACGTGATTGGTTCAAAAACAACAACATTTAACCTCTGTTTGATTGGCTGCTGCCACAGACAGAATTAGATGGATGGATGTCTCTCCTCCGGACCTCCAGCCCACTAGGGCAGGGGTCTTCAACAGGGGGTCCGGGACCCCTAGGGGGTCCTCAGAGTTACTACAGGGGGTCCTCCAAATCTTCCAATCCTTTTATATTAACAACCTGAACCCTAGTGTCCATATTCTGAGAACTGTTGCTAACTGTTGCTCACAACGCCTCGCGCTGCGAGGCGTTGTGAGCTTGTAGATCGGCTATTTTCGGCAAAGAGGTTCGATGTAGAGGGGTAAAAGAGCAGACTAAGTACAGAGTAAAAGGTCAAGTTTATTTGGTAAAAAAAAGTTTATTAGGTAATGACTGTTCAAGTGGTTAAATATCTGAAAACACACATTGACATGAATCCAAAATACACTGATGACTGTGCTGTCAAACGATGAGACTATATGGAATCTATGAAAAGGTAGTGGGGCTCCCTGCTTCATCTCTCTCTCAACTAAGGGGTCCTTGGCCTGAAAACATTGAAGACCCCTGCACTAGGGGACAAGACAATAATATGGTCCCCACTCATTTGTATCTTTTGGCACAGTACATACGTGAATCTTGTTCTCTGCATTTAACCCATCCTAACTATTAGGAACAGTGCCATTAATCCAGCGCCCATGGGGACCAGTTTGTTCTTGCTCAGGAACACTTCGATACGTGGGTCAGGCCAACCGGGGGACCTTCTGTCTCCCAGGGGACCTCTCTACCCATTCAGCCATGGCTGCCCATATTTTACTCATGGTTTACTTTCATTACTATTTAATGTGTTGTATATCGTCGTTGTCTCGCGAGGCGTTGTGTGCTTGTAGATCTGCTGTTTTCACTACTTTTGTGCGACGGCCTTGTACGATGAAGCAGGGCTTTACTTTGCCAAAGAACGTACACATTTGAAACTTGGAGATACGAGGTTTCTGCCCGACAACGACGATATACCAACAACAACGAAAACAAATAGGAGTTCATTTCCTAATTCAGATAAATTACCCTCTCCTGCTCTTCTCATCTAATTTGTCCCCTTCCTCCCCATCTCACCTCTCGGACCACCACATATGGTCACGGCTCGCCTCCGCGGCCTGACCCAGATACACTTCAGAGCGAAAGAGGTTGGCAAAGTCAGTCACAGTGGAAATGCCCCCCTTTTTTCCTTTCCAATGGATTTAACTCAAATTGGAAAAGTGCTCTGTGGATCCGTGGAGCCGAGTGGATAGCGCCAGAGTGAATGGGTGCCACAAATGCTGGCTGAGATGGAGATGACTTGGCAGCATCGATCAGCCCGCACCAAGATGAGACACATTCTTGGAAGAGATGTGCCTAAATATATACACTGTATATTACGCTGCGCGGTAATGCATTGTGGAATGTGACGCATCACTGTTTAACCACTTAAGCCCTAGCTCAAGAAGATACAAATTTTGGAATCATGTCAATTTGTGTTTTCAGATATTTAACCACTTGAAACGTCCATACTTAAAACACTTGACCTTTCACTCTGTAATTAGTCTGCTCTTTTCCCCCTCTAGTCTACATCTAAGCTCTTTGCAGAGTGTGAGCTTGTAGATCTGCTATTTTTGGCTAAAGTTCTCAGAATATGGACGGTAGGGTTGAAATGGTTAATATAAAAACAGAGAAAAAAAGTTTCTATCACACAAAGATTTGGGGGACCATGTACCTACCTAATCAGTAAAAACTTTTCTAAAAACCTAAAAAATGTTTACTAGCTTCATGTATGGTCATTGAGTATCAGAATTAATTTCCCAGTGGATTCCTCACGACTCGCGTCACACAATTTCCCATAATTCACCCTTTGTCAAGTCCCGCCCGTTGTCCTGCCCCTCTTCACACCCATTGGTTGCTGTGTCTTGGTGGGACACTCAGTGGGACACTCCATCCACTACCATTTTAATTCAGTTGCTTCGTATTGTTATTCTGTGTGTTCAATTCTAATTTCTAACTTGGTTTCAGTATAATGGAGCTGCTCAGTGGCAGTATAGTGACTCAGCATGTTTTTAAATGTTTTTATTTCTCCAAAAACTATGTTTTAGCAAATTCAACATAAAAAAGGCGGAACCAGGGCGGGGCAAGGTAGATAGAGCCTGCTGGTTGGTCAGTCAGGGACCAACCAGAAGGCTAACAAAGGGTGAATTTCACCTTTCTGGTTTGAAAATGTATATATACGTACCGGTATATGTAAATATTCACTGCAGATGGCGAAACAAATTCTTGTAACCCTTCTTTTGAGCGGTGCTTACCACTCCAACATTTGACCGAGTGTGTATGTCTGTCCATATGTCTGTCCATAATTATGTATGAAGTACAGCCTCAACAGCTGCAATACCGCTTGGTGACCTACCATCAAGTGGCGCTGTTGAGCAGCCTAAAGCCCCTATCAGAGTCCAAGGTGAAGAGCTATCCACCGCAAATTTTAGGTGGAAAGCTTTCCACCTCAAGTCAGAAAATAAGTGAAGGCCATCATAGTCAGTCACAGTGAAGTCCTATTCACCGTGACTGACTGGTCTAGATCGACCAATCAGTGAACGGGGTGAAGAGCCTATCTGTCTGTCAGTTTTATGACTCAAAAAGGCTACACCGCGGTGGATAGCTCTTCACCGCGGTACCGACTCTGATAGGGGCTTAAGGCACCGCTCACTCACACTGGGTGTGTTTTTTTGCCTCTAGCATTATTTATATGTTTTTTTTTTTTTATTATATTTTATAACTTTTTTTATTGAATAGGTGCTTGGTCTACCTAAATTTTTCTTAGATTACTCTTTCTATACATTTGATGTTGACGTTTTGACGTATTACCTTGCTTATTGCGACCGTCAGGTCGCAGTTACTGCCAAAACCTCCACCGGCTGTCTGTCAGTCAGTCAGTCTGTCCGTCATGTCCCACTTTTCCCCAACTCATATCTCCGCCACCGTTGCCCCAATACATGCCAAACTTTGCACATACACTCCTTGCCTGCCAATCCACAACCTCCACCCCTCCCCCCAGGGACCCCCAGAGCTCCAGGGACCCCCAGGGACCCCCCAAAAAGTGCAAAAATGACCAAATGCCGTAACTCGGGCTAGGAGCGACCGGGAGAGCCGGGGCTGGTACCCACGCGTCCACCTCGGCGGCACCAAAAGAGCCATCAACATGAATCTCTCCCATATAGCGCCACCATCAGGCCCAACACATTTTTGGACACTGCTCCTACAGATTTTGCCCTAAAATCACGCAAATCGGTACACAGTATGTCTACACTCATGTCATCAACATGGATCTGTCCCATATAGCGCCACCATCAGGCCGATTTTTTCAAACACATTTTTGGACACTGCTCCTACAGATTTTGACCTAAAATCACGCAAATCGGTACACAGTATGTCTACACTCATGTCATCAACATGGATCTGTCCCATATAGCGCCAACATCAGGCCCAACACATTTTTGGACACTGCTCCTACAGATTTCGCCCTAAAATCACGCAAATCGGTACACAGTATGTCTACACTAATGTCATCAACATGAATCTGTCCCATATAGCGCCACCATCAGGCCCAACAAATTTTTGGACACAGCTCCTACAGATTTTGCCCTAAAATCGCGCAAATCGCTACACAGTATGTCTACACTCATGTCATCAACATGGATCTGTCCCATATAGCGCCACCATCAGGCCGATTTTTTCAAACACATTTTTGGACACTGCTCCTACAGATGTTGCCCTAAAATCACGCAAATCGGTACACAGTATGTCTACACTCATGTCATCAACATAGATCTGTCCCATATAGCGCCACCATCTGGCCGATTTTTTAAAACACATTTTTGGACACTGCTCTTACACATTTTACCCTAGAATCACGCTGCGACCTGACGGTCGCTTATCTCCCGATTAGGGAGTCTTACTGGTAGTAAATCGCTCTGGATTAAGAGCGTCTGCTAAGTGCCTAAATTGTAACTGTAAATTGTTTCTAATGATCTAGCCTGGTTGACTATGTAACCTTTCCCCTGTAATTTCATGGCCAAAATCAGGATGCCAGATGGAAAGGTATCGTTTTGTCACCTATAATGCTCACCATCTTTGACAGAGAAGGTACATCATGGAATCACTGTCAAGCAGAATCCTCGTATCTCCACGTTTCAAATGTGTATGCTGTAAATTAAAGCCCTACTTCGTCATAAAAAAGTGTCTCACAATTTTAAATTGTTTTTAAAATAATAACAAAAAAGGACGGTTTTGGACATACAATGTCTCCACCCGACAACGTCCACAGGTTGAAATCAGACAATCGGTCATCCCGTCCCCGCTGACTATTCTAAGAAGCACTAGTAAAAGGCTAATACTCAGCTTATGTAATATGAACAGAGGGAGACAGTGTGGTGTGGTTTAACAGTCTGCCTGTTGGGAGCATCTCTCCATATCCTCCCTCCCTCCCTCTCCCTCTTTCTTTCTTTCTTTCTTTCTCTCGCTCTCTCTCCCTTCAGTCTGTTCTCCAACCACTCCCGTCATTCACGTCTAATGAAAATGGATGGGGGGTTAAGGTGTTGACCTGATTACTCGGGAGATGTGCGGTGTGAGCACACATACGTATAATAGTACACTAACACGCGCACACACACACACACACGCACGCACGCACGCACGCACGCACGCACGCACGCACGCAAGCATGCATGCACACACACTCACATATACAGGAAGTAGCATTCAAAGACTTACATTAGGAAATTCACGTCAGCCAGCACGATAACCCAATTCATTAACAATTCTCTGGTGACATTGAAAACGTAACCGCTCAACGCCAGTCCCCAAGTGAAATGCAGACAAATGGGGATAGAAGGAGATTAACAACAACAGACACTTCAAGGCTGCCTCAACTTATCAATAAAAGTTGATAGATAAGGGAGGCGGGTCAACCTAATTACCTGCTATGTACTGTGCGTACAACCCTTGGTTGGCTTCTGCTCACTCATACTCATACATAAACAATGGGAGGCTGCTGAATATCATGCAGTGTATCACTGTGCACTGTACAGTGTATGTTTCTTCATGCATTCATGCTCACGTGTGTGCGACTGTGCATTGATTAATGTTGTGGCGTGTGTGTGTGTGCAGGGGCGTCACACCAAATTCTGGGCCCTGGGTACAAGGATTCACTGCGGGCCCCCCATGAATGTTAACTATTGAAAAATAGCAGATATACAAGCTCACAGCGCGGCACCGAGTGCCGCGCTGCGAGCTTGTATATCTGCTATTTTTTTTAAATCGTTAAAATGCGTGCAAGAAACCTATGTCAAGGACCCCCAAGATGATATGTATTTGGCCACGGACCCCCATCTCAAAATATTTAGTTCCAGGGACCCCCCAGAAGCAAAATTTGAGTTAGAAATGTTTGCTTAAAAATACATATATTCAAAGATTTTCACACATTTTCACAACTTTTCAAAAATAGCAGATCTACAAGCTCGCAGCGCGGCACAGAGTGCCGCGCTGTGAGCTTGTATATCTGCTATTTTTCAATAGCTAAAGTATAAAATAATTAAGGCCCCTCCACCACCTTGGGCCCTAGTAACTCAGTCCCACTTTCCTACCCCTTGTGACGCCCCTGTGTGTGTGTCTGTGTCTTTGTGTGCTCTACAGTAAGTAGGGCGAATGTTGCAAGAGTGAAGAGAGTAGGCCTACTGAATTTTTCATGCAGGACAAAAACAGCTCTGACAGCTCGTACAGTAGCTAACTACTAGCATGAGCAAGAAACATCTTCTCTCACCAACCAGCTGTGTGTGTGTGTGTGTGTGTGTGTGTGTGTGTGTGTGTGTGTGTGTGTGTGTGTGTGTGTGTGTGCCTGCGTGCGCAGACTGCGCACTTGAGGGCACGCGCTTACATCTGTGTATCTTCCGAGAAAGAAACATACGATGAGCTACTATATCTATTGGTCCCCATTCCTAAGACAGTGGAATTCAAATCTTTAATGCCAGGGGAAAAGACCCCCAACAGTAGTTTATAATACCTCAAGAAGGTTTCATGTGTCCCACGGTGCTCCGGAAACCCACCTGTACGACTACTCGATTCTACACAAAGGCCCTGAACATTTTATTCCGCGTTCTGCTCTCAAACGGCATTGATTTTCATAGGCCTCCTCCTTCAGCTTGGCACCAGGAGGACGGCCCCCTCGGGCCCTCCCTCCTTCCTCCACACCAGATTGAACGTCCTGTTTGCAGGGGTGTCGCACCAAATTCCGGGCGCTGGGTACAAGGATTCACAGCGGGCCCACATGAACGCATTATTACGCATTATTTTGTGCTTTAACTATTGAAAAATAGCAGATATACAGGCTCACAGCGAGCTTGTAGATCTGCTATTTTTGAAAAATCGTGAAAATTTGTGCAAGTCTTTGAATATTTCAAAACTTTTCTTTTTAACCTATATTTCTATGTCAACTTTTTCACATGAAGGACCCTCAAAATTATATTTATTTGGCCCACGGACCCCCATCTCAAAACATTTAGTTCCAGGGACCCCCCAGAAGCAAAATTTGAGTTACAAATCTTCGCTCAAATAATACAAATATTCAAAGATTTGCACACATTTTCATGACTTTTCAAAAACAGCAGATCTACAAGCTCGCAGTGCGGCACTCAGTGCCGCGCTGTGAGCTTGTATATCTGCTATTTTTCAATAGCAAAAGTATAAAATAATTAAGGCCCCTCCACCTTGGGCCCTAGTACCTCAGTCCCACTTTTCCCCCCCTTGTGACGCCCCTGCCTGTTTGATTGACTTTCTCCTTCTCGTCTCTACTCTCTACCCGCACCACGTCTGTACAGTGGGGATCAGTAGCGGTCTGATCTCCTTCCACCATGTCAGTCAGTGGTGGAAAGTAACTAAGCACATTTACTCAAGTCCTGTACTTAAAGGACAACTTTAGTTTTTTACAACAAGGGTTCATATTTTAGATTGTAATTAAAGAATATAAAAGATGAGTGATAAAATTATATCATTTACTTCTTTCTATTGTTTTAGAGATTCTTATTTCAGTGTTTGGGGCCATAAGCCCATTCCCAAGATACAACGCAACCTTTCATGGTTGGATGTGACTTATGGGGGCTAGACGTGTTACTGTAAATAGCAATAAAGAAACTGCTGGCTTATTGTGTCTAAAAAGACATATTTAGCCACTTGTACGCATGCCCCCATGCGTACACATGCCCCACATTTTAGCGCGGTAAACGAAGCGAATGAAAACAATCTAAAATATGAACCCTTGTTGTAAAAAAACAAAGTTGTCTTTAAGTACAATTATGTACAATATCTACAATTATGAGGTATTTGTACTTTACTTGAGTATTTCCAATTTCCAATACTTTTACTACTACTACGCCACTTCTCCACTACTATCTGATAGGCCAATATTGTACTTTTACTCCACTATAATTATTTGGAAACTTTAGTTACTAGTTACTTTGCTGATATAAAGGATTATTATATTAACACCAACATGAACCACTTCAACCCTATTTTATACATAGGCTATTTGAAAATAGCAGATCTACAAGCTCGCGATGCGACGTGTTGTGAGCTTGTAGATCTGCTATATTCAAAAATTTTAGTACTTTTACTTTTGGTACTTTAAGTATATTTTGATGCCAATACTTTTCTACTTTTGCTCAAGTAGGCTACATTGTGAATTCCGGACTTTTACTGTAACAGAGTATTTCTGCATTGCAGTATATAAGTCAAACATGTGAGTACTTATTCCACCACTGCAAGACGTGTTCTCTTAAAAGCTGACAAGCCACCCGACAATTATTTACATCTGGGCTGTCACCGTGGCCGCACGTTCTGTAATTGCACTCCCATCAGACAGCTTGACTTGACACGACCATTAATCCTATGCAATGTTTATGGGGTTCGTTCGCTGTGTCCTTATTTTCTCTCTGTGAAGCTGGTGTCATGCTTGTGTCACATTGTCTTCACTCTTCAGCCAATACACAAGTGCTATTTTACATTGGCTGTGCTTACGAGGATGTCGATACAGTCTCGATTCTTAGTGGTACCAATCTTAGGGGTATTTGTTCCCAGGTGAAACCTAATCTTCGCCTGTGGAGAGATGACAACAATGCAAAATGTACCATTTTGCTCTTATCACACTCATGGGATGGGAAACGCCCTTATGGTAGTCACGTCGTGAGAACTCCATGTCTCAGGAAACAGTGTATAGCAGGGGTCTTCAACGTTTTCAGGCCAATGACCCCTTAGTTGAGAGAGATGGAGAAGGGACCCCCACAACCTGGTCAAAGATTCCATATCGTTTCATTGTTTGCCAGCACAATCATTAGGGTGTTTTGGATTCATGTCAATTTGTGTTTTCAGATATTTAACCACTTCAACTGTCAATACTTCTCTCCTCTACACCAAACCTCTTTGCCGCAGCGCAAGGAGTTGTGAGCTAGTAAATCTGCTATTTTTGGCTCTCAGTTCTCAGAATCTGGTTAAGAATCTGGCTTTTCCTTTCTATCACACAAAGATTTGGAGGACCCCCTGTAGTAACTCTGAGGACACCCTAGGAGTCCCGGACCCCCTGTTGAAGAGCCCTGGGCGGGGTTGCACCAGCTGTTACTAAGTTATAACGTAGCCTAGTTGTAACGTAAATGGCTTCTAAGTCAAGACTTACGCATTACTAAAATGTCAGGTGTTGCACCACACAAATTTGTTCTTACGTATCTCTAAGTAACAACTAAATATTTACACCACCCCTTGGGCAGCACTAAGTCTTTACTAAGTAACCTATCTCTATGGGAGAGTAGAGCAACTTCACTACTAACGTGGCAGACAGCATTATTTCGGCTATTTAATTCAACAATGAAACGACCCATCTGTTTAAAACATACATTGCCCTATATAGGTCTACATTTCGGCCATTTGAAAATAGCCGATCTACAACGATGTGTCTGCTATTAATAGAGTATTTCTATATTGCAGGATTGATATTTTTTTAAGTAATTTGAGTACTTTTCAACCACTGCATACAGCACAACAGCGAATTGAACGGTGCGCTCTCTTCCCCCGTGTCTCCAAATATGCGTTGCCCTGCGTTACTTCACAACGGGGGAAAATGTATGAGGCCAATATAATTTGTGATACAATCCGTTTGCAGGGCAGTGCGCTGCGCAGGGATGCGCTCGCCCTGTGCACGCATATCAGTGAGTTGTGTACATGCCAGTGGAGAGATGGAGTATCTGTTGACAAGAGACGATAAAAGCTTTATTTCCTTACTAGAAACAGTTCGTTTTCATTGGATTCGGGAGCTATGACGTCATTTTATGCGACTATGCATTACTTTAGGAACAGTCTACGCATTACTAGTTACGTTATGCCTTAAGCAGTCGTGGTGCAACACCTGTTAGTAACTCACTTAGTTACAAACTAACTAGTAGTTACTAAGCCTCTAGTAAGGACTTTACTCCCTAACTTAGGGCAGAACTTACGTTCTGGTGGTGCAACTGGCCCCAGGTGTATAGGGCTGTTGACTCGAGTACAATGACTATAATGATAATTATGAATGTCCTGTGCCTGTGTGTAAGCAGACTCACAGTATATGAGGGATGTCTCAGGTGTCTTAGAAGTAATGTTGGAGAACCCAAACCGGTGCCTGTTGGGCAGAACAGTCACCATTGACATCCAGTTGTGCAATACCCGTTTTATCAGTCTGTGATGTCAGTACTATTGCGTTAGAGTATGACGTCAGCATGCAGACAGACAGCCATGGTGGCGACACTGTTTAGTATCAGTGATGTCAGCATGCTCATCTCCAAATGTGGGCATTCTTTCAGCAAGCGGCTGTTACCATGGAGGATGTCAGCATGCTGATCTCCAAATTTGGGCATTGTTTCAGCATGCGGCTGTTACCATTGTGGTGACACTGTTTAGTATCAGACATTCGCTAAATTAATAGTTAGATATATATTTTTTATATTGTTATAACACAACGACAGTGAGGAACAATATCTTTGGGATCACTTTCAGAGCGAGTTGACACACTGACAACCAATAAAAATCAATCCGGATTTACAGGGATTTACATGTTCAACATGTCAGTTAGAGTACATTCAACATGTTAACAGAATGTTCATATGTGGTTGATCACTTCATTATCATTTAGGTTATCTTTATTGGTGCGGCCCCTTTAGTAATTTGTTGTTTTCTTTCCTCTTGCAAATAGCAGGAAGTGTGTCCTTCTATGGCGGCATTGCAGTGCTGTGAGATGTGTACCGTTTCCCTAGCCTGGGTTCCAGCCTGCTACGATACATTCAGTGGACTGGTTTTGTCACTTTGCTTCTCAGTCTGGCAAACCTCCATTTGACTCGTATTTCCGAACGTCACCTGTTACGTAGGCGACATCGTTGCTGATTGGATGTTGTTCCAACAAATCAGAGTAGGGTTATGGTAGCTACGTCATTAGCCAGCCGATACACACTGGTGTATTTGTCCCACCCGGCACCACAGACCAATCAGAAGCCACGAGTGGTTTCCACTTGTTTTCTATGTCCCGCCTCCCTTGGAGATAGGAGCCTGGCCAGACTGAGAAGCAAAGTGACAAAGCCAATCCACTGCTGGTACCCAGGCTACCATTTCCCCTTAGTGTGACTGTAATAAACAGAAATAACAAGCCGGGGCAAATGTATTAGTGCATACTATCGATCTGCATATTGATTAAGAGCTTGTGTACAAGCAGTCGTTTTGTTGAAATTGGATTTACTTGCTCCTCTTTATTACTGTGGCACCGCAGAAACACAGCACAGTTGAGTGACTAGGGTTGGGTATCGTCGGCGATACTTTTAATGGTATCGATTCAATGACGTCGATACTATCGGTATCGGTTCACATAAAAACGAACGATACCTTGTTTCGATACTTTTGAATGCACCCCTTGCCGGTCGCATCTGTAACAGTTGGGCTACTGAGAGTTTAATGACTGCTTTAGTAGGCTACACTCGTTACTGTGAAAATAGCCGAGAATAGCCTATAATGTTTATTATTATGATAATGATCCAACGTCTATAAAATAACCCATAGAAAAAGGCAAATAATAATTATAATAATAAATAAAAAGTATCGAAAATGGTATCGAAAAAGGTATCGTATCGATTCCCAGGTATCGAAAAAGGTATCGTATCGATTAAAAGGTGAACGATACCCATCCCTATGAGTGACCATGAACAGCATGCTCGCATATCACACTGGAGACGCTTCGTATTCATTGTAAATTCATTGGCGCGGGGGTCAAAGGACTAAAACAAATTCAACCGGGTTTTGTTTTAGACTTTTGATTTGATTTGTAAAAACCTAGCCAAAATCAGTTTTCATGGGTCATAGAGTGAATACATTTTCTCTCATCTAGGCCTACAGATTGAAGGGTTCTTGTTCTGTCTGTCTCCATCAAGTTGCAATCAGACAGTAACGAAAGAAGGGGAGAGAGAGTCTAATAAGAAACAGAGACATTTAAGCAGGGGAGAGAGAATGGGAGAAGGAAATAGAGACACTAGGGGGATGATCTATAATTGCCAGCTCCGATAGAGATGTTTTTGTGTCAGCTTGCCAGCAGGGCGACTTCTGCTTCTGTGTATAAAAACATGCATGTTGTTTTGTGTACAATAGACATTCATTCATTCATACAGAAAGTGGGGCTGCTACTGAAAGGCAATTTGGCATTTGAGTGTGTATTGGTGTGTTTGTCAAAATTAATCTGTTTTGCAAGTAGGTCTGATGTCACCAATTAGAGGAATTGGTGGCTGGCAGCCTGGCACCATGCTATAGCCTACTGTGCAGGTAATCCATGCATCATGCTGTGCTGTGTTGTTTAGCATTTCATCTGAATTCCTGTGAATTCCAGCTATATCAATATTACAACAAGCCTTGCTTTTGGTCCTCAATTAGACCTTCACTGAATGACACAAATCAAGGTGCATAAACAGGAAGGTGCAGGGACACAACTGTAGACAGCTGGTACAAATAAGGTGTTTTGAGAGACAGGAAATGCAGTCATGATGACCCCATCTCAGTGGACACAGCTGAATAGTCACTACATGTGTACTCAATTTAACTTGTCCCCACTGATATCAGATTAAACACTGTAATCTTTCTGAGCTAGCCTGACACTCGGCCTGAATTGACATTTCGTTTCACTCCATTATCGCCAAAACAAAAGTTTTAAGGGGTGTGGCTAGCGATTCAGGGTCTGGAACTAGGCTATTTCTGAGCAACAACGTACACACATATATTTTTATTTGTATTAAATTGATTAGTCTGATTAACCACTACATGGTGCTTTGGTAATTTCATTCAATGAGGACAGAGTACCTATTTATCTATTTAAGGGGAGACCCTTGTTCCTGAACAAACACTACTATAGCAATGATCACTATCAGAATATAGAGCTATTAAACACTTATTTTAACAAAAACACATCACTAAAGGTGGTTGCACACTGCTGCGTTTTTCGTTGCGAAATGCGTTTTTCAGGGCAAGGAGAGAGAGAGAGATAGAGAGAGCAAGGGACCGAGTGGTGCGCGAAACGGGCGGCAGTGTGCAAACGTGATTGACATAACGTGAGGTTGATTTTTTTGGAGCGGTGAAAGCGCTCCCAATGAACAGGTATATCCGTGGGTATGTGGCTGGCTGGCTGGCTGTGTCCGTCCGTCCGTAGTCTGGCAATACCTTGAGTGGCCACACACAACACACTAGTTAAAGGAGGGGCGCTGTTTTGTGCAGGCCAGGCACACTCACCACTCACTCACAGGCACAGTTTACACTCACTCACTCACTCACATAGGGTACAGCTGCTCAAATTCACCGCTCCACTTCGAACCGAGGTTTGATTTTTATTTGCATGCTCCGAAATTCACTCCGATATTCGGCCCGAAAAACGCAGCAGTGTGCAACCACCTTTACTGTACCTTTTGTGAGCTTGTAGATCTGCTATTTTCCCATTTTTCAATTTGTCCCCGCAAAATCATATTTTTATTTTATTCAAATCAATTATAGATCACATGTTATAATCGATTAGTCTGATTAACTGTTGCACCCCTACAAAAGATGCTCAGGCTCCCCTACAAGGCCCTATTATGTGTGTATGGTGTGTATACAGTATGTGTGTATGCCAGTGTTACATAAAGGGCTGGGTACTAAGATTAAGAGCGTGACTAATGGCCTCATGTCAGTCTGGTCATTTAATTACCTCTCAACATCTAATGGGAGTTTACAGGAGGATCTCACTCTCAGTCCAGTGGGCTTAGAATGAAACCCCTGCTGCCTCAGCTGACTCTGGTGCCATGGTTTTAATGAGGAGTGAGATGTACGGTTATGATGGGAATGTATGGAGACAGTGAGCAGCAGAAACGTGCAAGCCAAGGAAAGAGATAATGGCACGTTAACGGGGCTTACAGTAGCTCGATTCTTTTGCTGCAGTCGCCTGCCTTCACCTCACAGCGCAGTCTGTCAGAACAGAACAAGCGTTGTGTGAGTGCAGTGTTTGCTGTTTTCTTTTGTATTCTTTATTTCGTTATTTAGATCATAGGGGTCCAACGTGTTCAGGCCAAGGACCCCTTAGTTGAGAGAGAGATGAATATTGTATAATGTGTGATGCAGATTTCATAGATGGCCTCCCCTAAGTAACAAGAAACCTTGTGAAATAAATTATGTCATCAACCAATCATTAAGGTGAATGTGAAATGTGAAAATGTGTGTGTGTGTGTGTGTGTGTGTGTGTGTGTGTGTGTGTGTGTGTGTGTGTGTGTGTGTGTGTGTGTGTGTGCGTGCGTGCGTGCGTGCGTGCGTGCGTGCGTGCGTGCGTGCGTGCGTGCGTGCGTGCGTGCGTGTGTGTGTGTGTCTGTCTGTCTGTCTGTGTATGTGTGACTGTACCGGACATAACTCAGGCACCGTCTGACCGATTGTCTTACAACCTGCAATTTGGAAAACAGTATACAACAAGACTGCACTCTTGTCTGTCTGTTCAAAGTAGGCTATTATTTCTGACCAGTGAAAGAAAGTCAGAAGAATACTTTGATTGATTGAAAATAGTTACTTGAAAACACATTTACCGGTAGTTGTGATCCTAAAAGCTATCCTCTCGTAAGATGGTGACTGATAATTCAGTTGAATTACAGTAGCCTTCTGCAAGCAAACGGCGGACTGTAGAGAACAAGATGACAGCAAGGTTGTGGCACCGCATGTTCTGAAGCAAATGCAGAGAATTTTCACAAGCCACTTAACGTGGCCGAAAGATATATAGAAATAAGTAAGCAAGACCTGGCAGGAACTGCCAGATGAATACATATATGCCAGGGGTCTTCAACGTTTTCAGGCCAAGGACCCCTTAGCTGATCATGAGAGAGAGATGAAGCAGGGATCCCCAGATTCCATATAGTTTCATCGTTTGACAGCACAATCATCAGTGTATTTGCATTCATGTCAATTTGTGTTATCAGATAAGTAACCACTTGAACTGTCAATACTTAATAAACTTGACCTTTCACTCTGTACTTTCACTCTGCTCTTTTTCCCCTCTACACCATACCTCTTAGCCGAAAATAGCCGATCTACAAGCTCACAAGCCGATCTACAAGCTCACAAGCCGATCTACAAGCCCTAGGGGTCCCAGACCCCCTGTTGAAGAGCTTGTAGATCTGCTATTTTTGGCTACAGTTCTCAGAATATGGACACTAGGGTTCAAGTTGTTAATATAAAAAGGATTGGAAGATTTGGAGGACCCCCTGTACTAACTCTGACTACCCCTTAGGGGTCCCAGACCCCCTGTTGAAGACCCCTGATATATGTGATAAGGAGAAAAGTAGTTATGCAAACACATTATCCATATGATTACACAGCTTAGTGTGATTAAATATAGTTATAAGATTATGTACAGATACTGAGATGGGTAAGATGAATATGGTTTGATTAACACATGTGTAATCACATCTCAGTGGACTCTTGTTTGAATCACCTTGACAAACATATCAAAGTGTGTAGTTAGTATGGCCATGCATTAGGGAATTATAGGTTTAACGGGTGGGTGCATTCAAGACATCTAACTAATTGTTATCGCGACCGTAGGTCGCAGTTACTTATTGCGACCGTAGGTCGCAGTCAGTCCGTCAGTCACACGTCACACTCTTGCCCTGCTCATATCTCTGCAACCGTTGCCCCGATCCATGCCAAATTTTGCACACACACTCCTTACCTGCCAAACTACAACCTCCAAGGACCCCCGGAGCTCCAGGGACCCCCAGGTCCCTGGGGGACCCCCAGATGTAAAAAATGACCAAATGTGCTAAACTGACCAAATGACCACCCCAACGGGGCTGCTCACGGGGAATTCCCGGGGACCACCGACTCCTGGTGCTCCAGAACGGATGCAAAAGTGGTGGCGCCCCCAGTGGAGGACCCCCTACACTGCAGCTCACATAAAATGCCGTAACTCCGGCTAGGAGCGACCGGGACAGCCGGGGCCGGTACCTATTCGTCCGCCTTGGCGGCGCGGAGACCCCACCCCTCATTTCTCACATGGCCCTCTTCTAGCGCCACCATGAGGCCGATTCTTGCAAAACACATTTTTGGACACTGCTCCTAAAATGTTTGCCCTAAAATCACGCAAATCGGTACACAGTATGTCTACACTGATCCCATCGATCAACATGAATCTGTCCCATATAGCGCCACCTCCAGGCCGATTTTTAAAAAGACATTTTTGGACACTGCTCCTACAGATTTTGCCCTAAAATCACGAAAATCACTACACAGTATGTCTACACTCATGTCATCAACATGGATCAGGAAGATTTTGGAAAAACTAATTTTTGCCCTATTTGTGGAGATAAGTGACCTACGGTCGCTTATCTCCCGATTAGGGAGTCTTACTGGTAAGTCATACTACCGTAAATAATACTATTTTGCAATGTAGCTTTAATCTGATGCACAAGAACATACCCCTACCCGATCAATCCCAAGATTATGAATTCACAATCTGCAGTCAGTTACGGTACTTTCGGTATACTGTATACACAAGTAAGACTCCCTAATCGGGAGATAAGCGACCGTCAGGTCGCATACACAAACTTTAGAAGGCAATGGTAGCCAATCAGGAGGGAATATGGGAAATGGGACAGATCCATGTTGATGACATGACTTTAGAGATACTGTGTACCCCTTTGCGTGATTTTAGGGCAAAATCTGTACTGTAGGAGCAGTGTCCAAAAATGTGTTTGGCAAGAATCGGCCTCATGGTGGTGCTAGAAGAGGGCCATGTGAGACATGAGGGGTGGAGGTTGTGTTTTGGCAGCCAAGGAGTGTGTGTGCAAAGTTTGGCATGGATAGGGGCAACGGTGGCAGAGATATGAGTAGGGCAAAAGTGTGACGTGACGGACAGACAGACAGACAGACTGAAAGACTGACTGACTGACAGACTGACAGCCGGTGGAGCTTTTCATAGTAACTTGCGACCTGGCGGTCACATCAAACAAAACTGCATAAAATGTTGCTGCATTTTCTGCATCACAGAAGAAGGATAGAAACATGTGTTAAATTGATATACATTTTGCCATACACAAGAATAACCAGTGCAGCCAGATAATTATCTGACTACTAAACTATGTATTCTTGTAATTGATCAAACCTACTGCTGGCAGCTACAGACAGAACATTGTGTTTATTTTGATGTGATTCTCAAAATGTTATTTGCTTCTTTGACTGGGGGGAAGCATTATGCTAAAAAAAAAAAAAAATCATTGGAAAATAAATATGTTTATCTCTGGCGACCGTATTTTACAGCAGCCTCAAACCATTAGCTACTGCAGAATCACAGCTGTTCCTGTTTTTCTAACCTTCAAATATAATCAGTAGCATGGAGCTGTGTTATCACCTCTGCAGTGTATTATTACCCTCCTCCCAAATGTTCTTTTTCCCCCCCAAGAGCAATGCAAGAAATGTGTTAAGAGTATATGTGTGTAATGTGTTTCTGCACTATTCCACCGCATCTCTCGCTTTGTCAGTCATCTTTGCTGTCCCTCCCTTCCAGGGGCGTCACAAGGTGTAGGAAAGTGGGACTGAGTTACTAGGGCCCAAGGTGGTGGAGGGGTCTTAATTATTTTATACTTTAGCTATTGAAAAATAGCAGATATACAAGCTCACAGCGCGGCACCGAGTGCCGCGCTGCGAGCTTGTAGATCTGCTATTTTTGAAAAGTCGTGAAAATGTGTGCCAATCTTTGAATATACTGTATGTATTGTTTAAGCGAACTTTTGGAACTCGATATTTTGAGATGGGGTTCCGTGGCCAAATACATACCATTTTGGGGGTCCTTCACACGAAAAGGTTTGAGCTCCACTGACATAGAAACATGGGTTTTTCAAAAAAAAGATTTTCATGATTTTTCAAAAATAGCAGATCTACAAGCTCGCAGCGCGGCACTCAGTGCCGCGCTGTGAGCTTGTATATCTGCTATTTTTCAATAGTTAAAGCACAGGGGCCCCACAGTGAATCCTTGTACCCAGGGCCCAGAATTTGGTGCGACACCCCTGCTCCCTCCCCAGACTCCTTTTTAACCATGTTCTCGTGTTCACACCTCCTAACACTCTCTGTAGCTATGTCTTTCTGACTCCCTCCCTCTTGCTTTGACTCCCACTCTCACTTCATCTCTCTTTGATGTTTCTTGTGCACTCGCAATCTCACACCAACTTAACTTTCGCTCTGCCTCTCTCCTGGTGTGTGGTTGGTGCCTTGCCAGCGAAGCATCCGTCCAGCCCTCTCTTCCTATCTCCTTCCCCTCTCATCCCTCTCCTCTCTTTGAAGTCTTCGGAGCCCCAGTCAGCGTCTTTGCCACTCCAATCACAGCTTTTATCCTCACAAAGTGGAAGAGAGGAACGTATTTGGGTTTTTCCGAAGCACACTCATCTCCCCCTGTGTGAAATGTTGACTCACGACTGTACTGGGAGCACTTTAAACAAACAGTAGTTGGCTTTGACGGAAAGTGGACTGGAGCTGTAATGGTGAACGATGACTTATTTGCCCCCGGCCCATGTCCTAGTCAATCTCTCAAACAACATTCAGACAACAAGCCATGCTAAAACAACTGCAACAATGAAAGCCAAACAGCATGCCATACAATATATTGATCAGCAAGGACAGTCACTTTATGAAGCCAGGCTGCTAGTCAAGCACACAACAATTTTATCTATTTAACCTTGATTCAGTCCTCACCATCTGGCGGTCTGGTGCTCCCTTTTAATGTTGATTGTGTTTTTATGTAGGCTAAATGTGATTTAATGTGTCCTGTCTGGAGGTGATTTTGTTTTTGAAACGGTGAAAGCCGCTTCCAAGGAGTGGCTGTCCCGTACATGTTTTTTTTTAGGATTCCCATAGATTCTCAAGGAGTGGCTTTGTCTGTCCCGTCTCCCGTACATGTCCCGTGCATGCAAAATTGAGGATTGGTCAAGCTTCACATGACAATTTGCGATTCAAAACAGCAGGACATCGAAATATCGAGATTTTGACATCAGGGATCTCCGTATACGGGCATAAAAGGGAGAAGGACTGACAGATACTGACAGACAGTCTTTCACATAAAATGGCCGTTTATGGTCAAATCTACAATCATATGGTGGACATCACGGACACAACATCAGTCTTTACTGCTGTCTGTCCATGGGACCACGCTAAAAAACACCGCTGGGCATTAGGACACTCAATGTAAAAAAACTCCAACTTTCACACACGGATGGCTCAGATCTTTGCCTATGTTCTTAGGGCCGTGTAGCGGCACAGACTTCTAGCTTATTTTAATAACTGCATTGACTACCTCAGTGGTTCTCAACCTGTGGGTCGGGACCCCCAGGGGGGTCCCCAAATTATTCTGCTTAATGTGCAAGATTATTAGCTTAATGTGCAAGATTGTTTTCCTCACCCAACAGTGAACAAACCGACATAAAGTTTAAGTGTATAGAGGGTATCTGCACATTTATAATCTGACAATTCAAGGACTTTTTATTACCTCTAAAATGACACATTAAACATTGGCCAAATTGTCAAATATTAGAGGCAGAAATTGTAGTTGTGGGGCTCAGAGCTGCTTCCACCTGCAGCCTTCTGAGGCTCACAGCTTCAGGCGTTAGTTCAGCTCACCAAGCACAGCCAGTCACAGCCTAATCTCTGTGCATGGCGCCATCTTGACTTTACCTGCCATCGTTGTATTGTGGTCATGTGTAGGCCTATACATAAGAGCATGCTGATATGGTGACATGTATGTTCTCATGTTATTGTCAAGTGTTGCAAGATGCATTGTAGCATAAAATAATAGCAAATGTATTATTTATTTAAACTTTAAACAACCATTGGCATGGTCTGTAAGTATTCACTATTAATTAACGCTAGAGTGATATTCAATTAATTATTTGGATTTGGGCGACTTTCCAAGTGTTAATAATTTACATTTGAATATGATTTGGAAAAAGTTTAACTCAAAGAATGATTCCAGTGGTAAATATGGGGAAGTCAGTTTGATTCTGGGTGGTGGAAAAGTGGTCTTTCTATTCCAACCTTGTAAACAAGGTAGGCTGATTAATTGCAGCTAATCTGCTAATGTAATTGGCAAGAAAATAAATAGCGCAGCCCCGTGCCTCTGCACATTCATGGGAAAGCATGCTGAGATTGATGCTGTGAGTCTTGTTCTGAACTATTTCAAATAGTTGGACGGATGTGCTCTCCTCGACACAAGGTGCTCCCGATAGACCCCCAAAACACAAGGTGTTAGCCTCATAAATAGCATAATTGTATGCTAATTGTATTGCTGTTGTCAAATTGACATTTCTGTCTAACTCTCCCCAACACTGCTGCTTCATTGTGCCTCATTGCCTATGTCCTTGGCCTTGTTACATTCCAAAATCACTTTTATTGGCAGGATGAATCAGCATAGTGTTAGGAGAGTCAGGCAGAAATACAGTAAATGAAGGCAGACGAAAACGAATAGGCAAAATTATTTTTTTTTCTATGATTACCCAAAGTCAACTAGAAAACTTAGGCAGATAGTGATTTTTTTTTCTTTTCTGAAAATCTTAAAAATATGACTTATATGAGGTAATTAAATTATGCTTTGAGCAGCATTTTGAACGATTAGTGTCACCTCTGTGCAGACAGATCTTTTACCCTACGTTTCAAGTGTTTTGTGGTTTTCCCTTTCCACTAACTCAGGGGTCTTCAACAGGGGGTCCGGGACCCCTAGGGGGTTCTCAGAGTTACTACAGGGGGTCATTCAAATCTTTGTTTGATAGGAACTAGTTTTTCCCCCTTTTTATATTAACCACTTGAACCTTACCACCCATATTTGGAGAACCTTTGCCAAATATAGCAGATCTACAACCTCACAACGCGTCGTGTGAGGCGTTGATTGATTGATTGAAGACTTTATTAGAAGTTTGCATAGGAAAAGGTACAGTTTCATGACGGTACAGTTCACTGGTACAAGGTCTACTAAAAGGAGATCCATGAAAAGACTACGCTTATTTCCACAGAAGCTTGTGGATCGTCTATTTTTGGTTAAGAGCTTTGGTGTAGAGGGGAAAAAGAGCAGACTAAGTTCATAGTGAAAGGTCAAGTTTATTAAGTATTGACGGTTCAAGTGGTTAAATATCTGAAAACACAAATTGACATCAATCCAAAATACACTGCTGATCGTGCTGTCAAACAATGAATCTATACGGAATCTATGAACAGGTTGTGGGGGTCTCTGCTTCATCTCTCTCTCTCAACTAAGGGGTCCTTGGCCTGAAAAGGTTGAAGACCCCTGCACTAACTAAAAGGTGATTTTTACGGCTGCAATGGTGTCTGGTACAATTGTGCTTTTTTTTCTCTGTGATCCTCCTCTCGTGCCGTCTTCGTCCCTCCCTTCTGCTGTGGTGACTGATGACACTCCCATGGCAGTCACACCAGCCGCCTGTCAAACGCTATTATCTCTGACACTTATCTGCGCCCCAGGGTCCACCACACCCCGGCAGAGTGTCTGAGTGTGTGTCATATGTGTGTGCATACTATCAGGGGCGTCACACCAAATTCTGGGCCCTGGGTACAAGGATTCACTGCGGGCCCCGCATGAATGTTAACTATTGAAAAATAGCAGATATACAAGCTCACAGCGCGGCACCGAGTGCCGCGCTGCGAGCTTGTAGATCTGCTATTTTTGAAAAATCGTGAAAATGTGTGCCAAGAAACCTATGTTTTCATGTCAGTGATGCTCAAACTTTTTCATGTGAAGGACCCCCCCCCCCCATCTCAAAATATTTAGTTCCAGGGACCCCCCAGAAGCAAAATTTGAGTTACAAATGTTCACTTAAAAAAATACATATATTCAAAGATTTGCGCACATTTTCACGACTTTTCAAAAATAGCAGATCTACAAGCTTGCAGCGCGGCACTTGGTGCCGCGCTGTGAGCTTGTACAGTATATCTGCTATTTTTCAATAGCTAAAGTTATTAGGGCCCCTCCACCTTGGGCCCTGGTAACTCAGTCCCACTTTCCTACCCCTTGTGACGCCCCTGCATACTATACGTTTCTGTGACATGGGGTGTGCATTGTGTGGACGTCGTGCGCACATTTACAAGAAATGGATTGCTTCTTTAGAGAAATCCTGCAGTGCAGGGACAGTGTTTACATGCAACAAATCAAATGCCTTGGTAGCCAGCAGGCTGGGTAGCAGTGGCTTCAGTTCAGAAAAAGCTACGGTATGGCAACATGACTGGTGTCTTAAACGCGCAAAGGCGCGCCTGCAAGACACCAGTCATGTTGCCATACCTTAGCAACAGGCATGATACATTTATTTTAAGAAGTACATTTTATTTTTTTCCCCCCGTTTAAGGTTTCTTGGGCTGGATATGGCAGCCTGGAACGGTTGTTCAAGTGCAGCTAAACTTGGCATGTTAAACGTGCCACAATTAACAATAATGCATTGCACCTGTGCAGCTGACCTGCAGAACCTGGGAATATACCATTTTGTCAAGATGGGGAGAATAAAAGTGTGGAGAATATAATTATAATACCTTGTTAAAGTGACCATTTTGTAGAATGTTTAATTTATAGTTATTTTAATGTAATAACAACATAAAAACCAGCACAGATAGATCCTGGGTCAGCTGCATACCCCTGCCATACCCAATTGACGCCCCTGCTGGGTAGAAAAAGAAAGGCACAGAAAGCCAAGCCAGAACATCTAGTTTGAGACAAGGTGCATGCAGTCCTATTTGAGAACAGCCTAAGGCAAAAGAGCATACAGTACTGTTAATTAGATTCCCTATCTCTTCTCTACAGTACTTTCTGGTCGATGACTGGACAGGGCTAACAACCTTTCCAATAGCCATATAAAGCTCCACTACAGAGCTCCTGGACATTTCCATTGCCTATATTTCCTCCTGTTTCATGCTGCCTTTGCTGGAGGAGGGATGTAACGTATTATCCAAGCTGCTTAATGGAAACGTGTGAGCGGGGCACAGTAAAATATGCCAGGTCGATTTTAACAAGGCATTAGGATACGGTGGTAAGGGTCTCGCTGCTACGAATTGATTTGATTTCGATGCGTGATCGCTTGGCCTTTGATGTCAGTGGGGCCCTGCTTTCCTCTGCTCCATGGCTCCAAGATCTGATATTGCAATGAGTTGGATGAGGAATGTATCACTTTTAACATGGCTCCTAGTACACCATCTTTGAAAACAAGAAAAGGAACCAGCTACCATCAGCAGCATATTTTGTATAGAACAATTTGTTCCTGTGAAACGCAATCACTTTCCTTATATCACCTTGATCTGGTAGCTTCAGCAGGGACTGGGACTTGGCAACCTTGTGCTGTTAATTAGATGATTGATTTGGGGTGCGTCCACCCTGAGTTTCCCCAGAGAACACCAAGGAGTTCAAAATCCTGATAATACTGTTAATTGTGGAATGTGAATGTCAAACCCATTCGTGTTAAGGGAAGTGCCACATCTATTTATCTAGCTGTCAATTGTTTTGCACCTAAGGCACCACCATCACCACCTTAACGGGTCCTACCTGAAGCCAGCAGCAGACTGACTGTCACCTTTAAAGGTTCAAAAAACCTATCATCCATCATCTCCATAGTCTGTCTGTGTGACTGCCCTTAAAATTCCTCTGAATTGTGTGTGTGTGTTTGTGTGTGCGTGCGTGCGTGCGTGCGTGCGTGCGTGCGTGCGTGCACGTGCATGTAAGTGTGTGTCCTCTCAGACAGCCAAGCCTCGTCTCATCCATCTCCTTTCCACAGACAGGGAAGTCAGAGGAATGTCAGCCTGACAGCATCCAGCTGCTTGTACCCTATTGGTATTCGGGACACGCGTTAGCCCTCGCTGAGTCTGTTGCACGTGCCAAGGAGGGGTATCAGGGAGGGGGGCTAGTAGTGGAGAAGGGACAGAGCGAGAAGGACTCAGGGTATCAGGACCTAAAAATAGAAAGCATCCCTCCTCTCCCATCCCTCCATTCCAAAAGCCTCTCCGCTTCCCCGAGCAGCCTTCCCTTCCCTATCCTCTCGCTGCCTTTTCAGCCATCCCTCCATTCCTCTCTCCTCCCTTCCTTCTTTCCTCTGCATGTTTGGTCTTGGTAAACATGTGCTCTGGTGCCTAACGATAAGACTCCTCAGGTGCAAAGCCAGACTGTTTGGGCTGCACTAACACACTTGCCTTGATTAAGGACGTGCTGTAGGGAAGACATTCATGTCATAGTGGAATTATGCCTGATGCCCCCCTCCTCAGGGGCTCTGTACCTTCAAACAAAAAGGAATAAGAAAAATACTTTAGACACTTCAGCTTAGAGCTAACCATTTGACATTTATTAGAAATAACATTAACCATTTATGCAATGATATTGCATTGAGTTTGGCAGATGGGCTCTGCTCTGATGATATACAGATTAATCTGTGTGACCATAACACAACACAGAATCTGCTATCACAGACCCCCCCAGAGCAGAGCATAAGTTACAGATGTACATAAAACATGAACTTCCAATTACATCATAAATTACCACAACATAGAATAACCATTGTACAATCAACATTTCACCATACCACAATCATGGAATAACCATAGTACAATCCACATGTTATCCTATCACAGTACATTCCATTACAACTGAAGCTAAATGCCACAGGGAGGAGGCCGGGGTCTCACAGCATCTCCATAGACAGTACATGGATCTCCATATATGGGTAACTGGTCCGATATACATCACTGGCCAGATGGCCAAGACATGGCGCGACCTCGCTTGTCGCCCTTAGGCGACACGTGAGGTATACTGGTATAGTTAGGGTGACTGCAAAATATTCACTTCCAAACAAGGGGGCATTTCGCCATGCAGAAGTTCAATGACCCCGTCATATCCTCGACGTAGCTTTTTGTCATGCTCTCTGCAATCTACAGTACAATACCTTCACAGGCTGATAACGCCTGAGCTTTGTTTGACGTTTAATCTGTTAATTTATGGCAGCGGGCTGTTTGAGTGATGAAATAGCCGTAGGTGGGAAGGAGGGAGTGTGCAGCCAACTTCGGCTTAGTCATCTTGCCTACCGGCCGCCCACCAGGAGAGAGAGAGAGAGAGAGAGAGAGAGAGAGAGAGAGAGAGAGAGAGAGAGAGAATCAAAAGGGAGGGCAAAAGGAAGATCCAGGAGAGAAAGGCACATAGCAGATGTAGTAGAAAGATAGCTAGATGACTAAATAGATGAGAGACCTTGCAAGAGAGAACAGAGAGGGTTCACTCTGGTAGTGCGATCCCTCCATTTGCCAGGAACTCAACAACACGGAGGATCTAGTCACATAAAACTCTAGAAACAGACCTGCGCTATAGATAAGATTCAACTAATGGCAGACATGGAGCGAGATGCGCGCACGCACGCACACACGCACACGCACGCACGCACGCACACACACACGCACACACACGCACACACACACCCCAAGAGCACTATTATTCCATAATCCAGAAACAGATAACATAGAGATGGGGTTATCTTTATACTACTGGTCTACTGCTACTGAAAACACAAGTAGTAGTAGTAATAGAAATAATACTACTAGTAGTAGTAGTAATAGAAATAATGCTACTAGTAGTAGTAGTAGTAATAGAAACCAGTAAGACTCCCTAATCGGGAGATAAGCGACCGTAGGTCTCGCTAGAAGAGGGCCATGTGAGAAATGAGGGATGGGGTCTCCGCGTTGCCTTGGCGGACGAATAGGTACCGGCCCCGGCTCTCCCGGACGCTCCTAGGCCGAGTTAGGGCATTTTATGTGAGCTGCAGTGGAGGGGGTCCTCCACTGGGGGCGCCACCACTTTTGCATCCGTTCTGGAGTACCAGGAGTGGGTGGTCCCCGGGAATTCCCCGTGAGCAGCCCTGTGGGGGTGGTCATTTGGTCATTTTTGCACATTTGGTATTTTTTTTACACCTGGGGGTCCCCCAGGGACCTGGGGGTCCCCCTGGAACTCCGGGGGTCCTTGGAGGTTGTAGTTTGGCAGGCAAGGAGTTTGTGTGGAAATTTTGGCATGGATCGGGGCAACGGTGGCCGAGATATGAGTAGGGGGAAAGTGTGACGTGTATGTGGTAATGTTTTTACACCTGGGGGTCCCCCAGGGACCTGGGGGTCCCTGGAACTCCGGGGATCCTTGGAGGTTGTAGTTTGGCAGGCAAGGAGTTTGTGTGGAAATGTTGGCATGGATCGGGGCAACGGTTGTGGAGATATGAGCAGGGCAAAAGTGTGACTGACTGACTGACGGACTGACAGACAGCCCCTGGAGCTTTTGATAGTAATGCGACCTACGGTCGCAATAATACTACCAGTAAGACTCCCTAATCGGGAGATAAGCGACCGTAGGTCTCGCTAGAAGAGGGCCATGTGAGAAATGAGGGGTGGGGTCTCCGCGTTGCCTTGGCGGACGAATAGGTACCGGCCCCGGCTCTCCCGGACGCTCCTAGGCCGAGTTAGGGCATTTTATGTGAGCTGCAGTGGAGGGGGTCCTCCACTGGGGGCGCCACCACTTTTGCATCCGTTCTGGAGTAGCAGGAGTGGGTGGTCCCCGGGAATTCCCCGTGAGCAGCCCCGTGGGGGTGGTCATTTTTGCACATTTGGTATTTTTTTTACACCTGGGGGTCCCCCAGGGACCTGGGGGTCCCCCTGGAACTCCGGGGGTCCTTGGAGGTTGTAGTTTGGCAGGTAAGGAGTGTGTGTGCAAAATCTGGCATGGATCGGGGCAACGGTTGCGGAGATATGAGCAGGGCAAAAGTGTGACGTCTGACGTGTGACGGACTGACTGACGGACGCACGGACACCTGGTGGAGCTTTCTGTAGTAAGTGCGACCTACGGTCGCAACTAGTAGTAGTAGTAGTAGTAATAGTAGTGTTGTAGTAAAGGTACTTTTAGTAGCAGTAGTATTAGTACAACACTGGGAGGGATGGATAGTAGTAGTAGTAGAAGACATCCCAACTTGGAGATCAGCATTTCCGGGAGGTCCCAAGTGCACGCGCGCGCAGCGTGAAAAAATATTGTTTTTTTTCTCGGATTTTACAAATTTTTCTATGGTTAAAAACTGTTAAAAACGGTTCTGCACGGCCGCGGAACCATTTTAGGCTTAATATAATCGGGTTCATTTATAGCATGATGTCTTTCTTACCTATTCGGGATAAAGTTCTGTCACTCACAGTGAGACACACACTGCCTGCAGGCTGCCATGCGTCGCACAGGCTGACACAGCTATATGTCCAGTTGCAGTATGTCCAGCAAAAAATAACCGACAGTTGTAAAGTACTGTTATTTTATTCATATTAAGCAAAACCTGTCAAAAACCTGTCTGTTTACTGTTACGAGCTGATTATATTCTCGCGCTTGAGAAGAGAACCCAGTCTCTGCATCTGAGACCAGTGGTTGGTCACTTTTAGACGCCCACAGCGAATGACAATCATTCTTTTGCCAGATTGACAGTTCGACGACGAATGAGAACACATCGCGGGTTGCAGATCCGTTTTTTTAGACCGGATCCAGCCGGATATGGCAGGCATTTACGGGAGTGGCCGGGATTTGCGGGAGTAATGATAGTTTAGTTGTAGTACAACACTGGGAGTGATGGGACCAATAACTGATGCATCACCAGGTGGTGCAGGTGAATGTTGCATTAATGGGAGACATTTGATAACTGAGTGTGAGGGGAGATGGGAAGAGGAGGAGCAGACCAAGGAATTCACCTCGTCAATGACCAATTGTTCATTAACTAGAGGTTCGGGCGGCTTCGCCACCCTCACATCCAGTAGCCTAAAATATAGGATATATATTCCTCAAATACAACCCCCTCGGGTACAGGGTGCTTGTTCTGCGTTGTAATAAGATATGGCATAATGTTAATTTGGGTAAATGGCTATTTGTCAGGTAGCCTCGCCGTTCTCAGGCTATATGCCACTGTTGTCCGTCTTCATGCTGTTGTCACAACACGAACGATGGCGTGACGGGCGCGTGCGAGAGGTTAGTGCGGAGTAGAGTGTGTCCCGTTTCAGGTGAAGAGTGGTGCGCATGTACTAACTCTATGAACATGTCCAGGACAGAATCTCCCTCCCTCTCTCTCCCCGTCTACATGGAAGATTGCCACGCACGCACGCACGCACACACGCACGCACGCATGCACGCACGCACGCACGCACGCACGCACGCACACACACTGACACACATACACATTCACACACATACACGACACACGCCCACAACATTGAAAGAACAAAATAGGAAGGAAAAAAGGATATGTTTGTGACTTATCAGGAAGAAGTATATTTGACATAGCTGCGTTAGCAGCTGCGTCAGAAATTGGCTCAAACAATGAAAAATAATATATACGGAACAATGGGGCGCAAAAGCGACAGGTATGAGGGTCTGTGAGAGAAAAGCTGTGATCATGTAGCAGAGCGAGCAGAGGGATACAGTACAAGGGGCGTGGTTTATTAGGAGATTATATTAGTACTTAGATATGTTGAGGTTTCTTTTTGGCTTTCTTGAGATATGTACAGCATATGAGCTCAGTTTTGTGGGCCAATATCAGTAGCAGCAGCAGCAGCAGCAATAGTAGTAGTTTGGTACAAATGAGAGCGGTAGCATGGCGTCCTGGTCCACCTTTCACTGTCAAGAGATGACACAGATATACATTAGTGTCTCTGGAAAACAGGAGAAGCAAGAGACGCAGCTTCAACTGGAGACAGTTTGGATAATGAGATCGTTAGTAGCCTAGAGTGAAGTTGATTCTACCGCTGTATAGCTACTGCATGGCAAGCTGAAGGTGAAGAAGAAGAAATTGAACGGTACAGGGGGAGGGGGTTTTGGCTGTAGGGAATGTAGCCTACTATAGGAAAAGGAAAATAAGTTCCTGACTTTACTGGCATGAATTTGAACTTAAGTCTTGAGACTGTACAGTTGTGGAAATAATGGTGCTGGATGTTGCATTAAAAGACACAGAGTGTCTCAGTCTAATAACGGTGTGGGTTCCCTCCTGTGCAAATGAAAATGCTCCAGGCAGTTAGCTTAATTAATTCCGTTATCTAGCTGACTGGCTTGAATCCACACAATAAACTGCGTATACTGTATGTCAATTTGAAAAAAAGAAAAGATTCCTTCTGTCTGTAGAGGGAGAATTGCTTTACTTTACATCCTTTTGATATAGGGTTAAACAATGATATGCATAGACCTATATCTTGAGCAATGCCTACGTACACCACCAATGATGTGCTAAGATGCTAGTGAGCTTTGTGTGCCAATAATAATTAACCCCATTTGATCCCGCTGGGAAAAAACATTTTTCATCTTCACTCAGCTGATTGCTGCCCAAGTGGTCAGACTTGAGCGCGGGGGGGGGGGGGCAGTTAGGGGTTGAGTGTCTTGCTCTGCTCGGGGACACCTGGACACATTTCCAGGGCTTGAACCTGGGACCTTCTGTTCCCCCGGGCAGCCTCTGTCTGTACCCATTCAGCTATGACCACCTACAGCTAACGTTGCTGAGCTGTGATTGATGTCACAGCAGCGCCCTGTCCTGGATTGCTGGCCCCCTTCAGCACCACACCGCGAAAAAAGCCAGATGGCAGCTAACCTTGCATATATCTGAGCAAGAAGAGTTGTGTAGAAACTGCTGCTGCGTCAAACGAGGACAAGAGCCTTGCATTTGTCTTCATGGGAAGAAGGCTATAGAGCTGGTTGGCTACCTCTCATCCATGATTCAATGCCCACTGTAGTAGTCCCATGGGGAGGGAGATGCTGGGGTGTCAAGGGAAATATTGAGCTGCAGTCAACCGCCAATCTTTTTTTCTCAGTCTCTGGGGTTGGGGGGCATTCCCAGGGGAGAGGAGCAGGAAGGAAGCACCGTGTTCCAAAATGCTATCTAAGCGGATGAAAACGTTTTGTTCATACAGTAGAATCGAGTGTGATGGGGGAAACAGTGCAGATGTTCATGTGCACGGTGGATCATACAGCCTTCCTTCATCAAGATTCAAAGACTATGGATGCAGCGCTCCAGCTGTGTCACTTGACTTGAGTTGCTTCTGTTGAACCCATTCTTTCATCCATTCTGATTTGTTTGTACATTTCTTATTTGGTTCGTTTCAGACACTAGAGAGTGTAAGGAAGAAAAAAAAACTGGTTACTATTTCCTACTAGCTCGACAGTTAGATCATTAGCTGCTTCTCAGTGTCAAGGATGTTGCCCTTTTTTTACATATTTTTCTGTTTAATAGAATATGTTTGTTTTTCACCTGAGGTCATCCCTTAAGGACTGTCTCGCTCTCTTCAGTCATTCTCACAGGGCACGTTCTCGTTCTGTCGGGCCTTTGACAGGCTCACTCTGCCCACCCAACGGGGATTTCATAGCCTGGTTTCCAGCCTGTTTGTGCCCCGTTCGGCGATTTGTTTTCTCTCTCTGCACTACAGTCTGGGGGGATTCATTTGACTCGTATTTCAGGGACAAGTTGTGACGTAGGCGTCGTCGTTGCTGATTGGATGTTGTTCCAACGAATCAGAGAAGGGTTAAGGTAGCTACGTCATCAGCCAGCCTATACAGACTGGTGTATTTGTCCCGCCCCACACTACAGACCAATCGGAAGCCGCGGTGGCTGGAAAGCCACGTGGTGTTGTTCCAACGAATCTGAGCTGCGTCGTCAGCCAGCCAATACACACTGGTGTGTTTGACAGACATGACCAAAGACCAATCAGAAGCCGCGGTTGGACTCCACCGAGTTCTATGTCCCACCTCCCCTTGAAGATGTGGAACGGAGCGAACAGGCTGGAAACCAGGCTAGGGATTTCATAAATTATACTCACATTTCTTGCGTGATTTAGAATTAAAGACAGTTTAAGACATGCAGGGTGCCCTAGGAATGAAAATAGGTCACCATGATTATTCATGATTCTGCCCACTGACGTCCTGTGAAAAAAGTATTTTGCTTGCAAGCAAGTAACTTTCCAGTTAAGGTGTGCATGGCATTCAGGTCTTGTAGTAGCTCAATTTGCATCTAAGATCAACTCATGCAATCACAAGACCTTGCTCTCTCTGATAAAGAATAAAGCTGCCATCAAATACCCCATCACTCAGTCTGCTTACATAGGATGTATATCAATCAGGTGGTGTATTCATTGTTTTTGTAATAGGCGATACCCCCTTTTCCTATGGAGTCTATCACTTTAATTAGGAAGCATGGGTGTGCTACACTATATATTTCAAGCATGGTGTACTCTTTGCTTGAAATTGTACCATACAATGTTTGCCTGCGCCGTGCACGTCAAGTCTTTATTTTTTCCCATTGCATGTGTTTTCAGATGTTTTCTTTGAGGACTAACAGTTAGGCTACAGAGCTACACAGAGCATTTGAAGTCACATTATTCTTGTAACCTACTCAAAACCTTTTTTAAAGATTTGTTTTTGACATTTTATGCTTGGAGAGTAGGCTATAGAGAGACAGGAAACCAAGAGCAGAGAGATGAGAGACGTGACTGGGTTTGGAGTTGAAACCAGGTATTCACTACCACAGATATAAAAAGCTAGATACCTCTTCCGCCGCTGCAGTTCACTGGAGAGACCCGTCCGTCTCGTTTGATAGGCAGAAGTGCGGAAGTGCCAAAAGCACGCTGCCACTCATAGTGTCTACTGGCCAATCGCAGCGCATGTTTTCCGAGACTTCAATTCAACGAACGGCCCCTTCTGTGACACACACGGAAGCGTCCACGCCTGCAGCCATACAGTCTTGGAAAAGTTGCCTATCAACCAAGACGGACGCCCCAGAGCCGAAGGAGGCGTCTACCTTTTTATGTCTATGTTCACTACAAGCATATGGTGCATGCACCATGGGCGTGCACTAGCTGGCTGAGCCACCAGGCAGCCCAATTCAAACATTTTGCTTGTGTTTCACTATCAAACAATGGACAAGGCGGCGCACCTGTAAATTTGACACACTTGAAATTATTCTTATAATCTACTCGATAGCAGCCGCAGAAACCACTCTTTTATTTTTATCTATTTAATTAGCGGAAGCGGACGCCATCCTTTAGCGAGCTAGTTTATATCAGATCAGAGCTGTCGGCAGACCCTCAGTCACACGTTCAAGAGCACTTCAAAAGCCGGGAGAGGAGCATCCCGGGTGTCAGTATCCATTGGCAACCATCTGGAAGGCCATCTAAAATGGAACAAAGACAGTACGGTAGTGAGAATGCCACCCGTCCATCAAAGCTGCACACGTGCCCATGCTGCTACTGGGGGAAAGGGTGTCACAGGCAGCAGCTCTGACCCATCACACAGGGACGTGCAGAGAATGTTAGAGGGTGATGCGTCGTCCTATATCCTAAATAGTCCAGTTATGAGACGTTTACACAGGAGCACAGTTCAGCTATTAAAACTCAGCATTGTTTAATGATTACACTGGGTAGATTCCCCACATGAATATATAAACATATGAACAGCAAATGCATGAAAGTAAACAGAATACAAGCCTGATATTTCACAACATAAAGTTGCATCCACAGCAAGCTAGAAGACAGCGTCCACCTGAAACCAACAAGTTTCAGCTGCACTCCGGAGAGATCTCTGAAGGACCCCTTATCTGCAACTCTATATATCATTCTGCCAGCAGCGGCCCTCCTTTCTCTGATTGGCCAGCAGTGCTCAAGGAACACTCTAAAGAAAGATAGTTGTTTTAGCTTAAAGGAATAGTTCACACATTTTCACATTAATCCCTCCTTGATCACTCTTTAGTGATCACTCAGTTAAAGAAATGTTGAACACAATTTTTAATCATTTCATGTAACATGCTGAGTTTTGAACAACAACAAATCAAGGTCCAGTATTTATGAGCTAGGTGAGCAGAGGAAACCATTTTAGGCGAAACTCTTACACTAGGGGTTTTTCGTTTGTTTTTTTTCTTTTCCCCCTACCATTCGGACGCTGCTCACAGTATTTGGACCATTATTGACATTCATGGAAATTCATACAACAAGCTTTACTGAATACAATGGCATAAACATGTGTAACATTGAATATATTTCTTTATTGCAATTCTTCTGAGAGACGGGTCTTTTGCTGCGTCCCAGGAATTGATTCCGTACCCCGACAATCCAAATTTCACCCACTGCCAATTGATAGTTCACATGGCAATGAGATAAAAGGACTATCGGGAGGTTACTCTTCCAAGACACAGCCAGACTCGCCCCTCCTAATTGTATCCTTCACCCTCCATCGGACTTGATGGAGTGGTGATGCATGCGATCTTGAGGTCAAGTTGTGGGTCAAGGAATGCTCTAAAGGGGCCTTCTGTGTATAGCTATTCATTTAATCACATTCTGTGTGCCAAGGGAGTGTTGGGCGTACTGTGCCAAAAAATGTCTAAGGAGATAAGGATATCCCTGGGAAAATATCAGTTGTTTCTTGACATACATCTATCCCATAAAAATGTTGCATCTGTTTATTATACATAATTGTGTTATGCCCCTCCTAGATAAAAATAAACATGTGTAGAATTGTAAAGAGTGTTCGATCCCAAGTTTTGTTCAGTGAAATCTGAACTAAATGTCATGTGATGAGTGAGGGGTGTCACCATGTTAAACTACGGCAGTAGACTGTGCACTTGAACTATGAATATTTAATTCCAAAAAGCCTGTGTGTGAACATAGGGACACAGCTGTCTCTACTATCTACTGAGAATCGGGAGTAGAGATTTGACAGGAAAGAAGAACGTTAACCCCCTCCTTTTATGACTCACATAAAAGCGAATAACTAGACTTGTTATTCTTTACCCCAATTAAAATCTTATAGCTGGGGAATATACATATAATATATTTATACCTCCCTCCTTGACATGCCAGTAATGGCATGGCACATGTATAAATATAGTACTTAGTTTAAACCATAGGGCACACAGTTTTGTTCCTCTTGGCATCGAATAAACAACAACGGGGAAACACAGCAGCATATAACACTAAAGTACCGGGAGACACCGCACCATGGGTAAAATTACTGACAGGGTCACGAACACACCCATCAACAACAACATTATCAATTATTGTCCCCAATGTGAAAATAGTACAAATCCAAGTTTACTATAGGCAACCGTCACAATATTGTACCACAAACCTGGGACCCTTCAGGATTTAGCCTTAAACTGTAGGTCTTTTTATGATTAGACCTGTAGGGCCGCTGTATTCTCTGAGAGACCCACCGCACACCCACACAACCAAGGCGTATATCCCTTATCAAATTGCACTTAAGTACTTTAATTTACGCTGTACACTTGAGTCCTCAGAGCGTACGTTACGCCTCAAGCAGTTGTTGGGACATTTTTGTCTCCCAGAAAGAAGAATGGCACGGTGACCATAGCCATACAACAGCAACCCCCACCAGCTTTTCTCCGCTCAACCAGAATAACGGCAGCATCAAACAGCCTGATAATTTGAATAATAGTTGGCTGCCACGTGAAACTACAATTTGTACTGTTACACCTATCGGACAAAATACTAACAATAATTTAGAATAACCCAACATGGTGTGCGCCCACGTAATCCTTCAGATTTGCCTACAAATAAATGACTACAACTAGAATTATACCAGAGGTAGGCAATCTTAGCGCATGCTTTCATTACAGTTCCGGAATTGTTTTCTGAAAAAAAATTTTTAACATAACTTACAGGAAATGAGTGTTGTCACTTGCCCTCATTGGCATCAACAATACAAGTATAAAAGACATTTTCCCTATACCCATTCTAGTGGCAAGCAATACAGTAAAGACCAGTGTTGCCAGATTTTGAGCGAAATAAGTAACAATGTGTACAAAAATAACACTAACGGGAAAAATCTCGGAGGTGTCAAAAGATAAACTGGAAATAAATATCACTCAAAGAACACAATAAAGTAACACTGGCATGGCAACGTTTTGACCGGGTACACTATACAAATCAGCGTATACAACACCCTTTCTTTCTTATAGAAATGCGTACAACAAAATACCGCACTGAAAACCTAGCAGATCACATAAATTTCTCAATACACAACCCTCCTTGACAAGCAAAGTAAAATCAAACAATAAAAAATAACAAAGACCTTTCTAACTGTGGATCATGACATTTCAGTTATATACAAAATAAACTTCCCCATTCAAACATCTTATTTTTTCCTCAGTATTGTTCATGTAACCTGGTGTGGTTCGGCTTATCCATTATAATTATAAATTCAAAATGATTTATCACACATTTTCCACCGCGGATCACTTCCTCATTTACTCAAAGCAGACCTGCAGAGGACTGGAGATGAGATTTATGGGTCTTTAAGTGAGCCAGCGCTCTGGGATCCGTTCCTTTAAAAGAGCCGTTCAAGAGACTCTCTCATTCTAGTTAATTAGCTACTTTAGTTACTTATCTCTACATTGCAAGAAAATAATGTTTGTACTTTCTCCACAACTGCCCATTAGAAAAGAGCGGCTCCCTATGCCGCGAACCGGATCCTATCACTCATTTCAAAGATCCATTCTAAAGACTCGACTTGTCCGCAAACGTCCCATCCCTACGGAGGACCTGGTGAAATTTATGGGGGGCATAGAATGTCAATAAACCCCTGACCTCTGGCTGGGGACTGGGGAAGGAGTCGGGGAGATGGGTGGGTTATTGCTCCGAGTCTAATGATCATTATAACACTGTCCCGACATCAAAACATGAGAGATTTTTTACTATGGGGTGTCATTAAAACTTTGTTGACACGGCTCATCTGAAAAAGAAAAAGATGGCCCTACTTTTCAAAAGGGTTACAGACACCCTCCTTCATAAACTTCAATGAATTGAGTTACAAAAACAAACAAACAAAAACAAACAAACAACAACAACAAAAAATTACAATAATAATAATAAAACTTAAACTATAAAAGAAATATCGTGTCATTGTCATTAGCATATCTATGCATATACTGGAACAGTAATCAACATAGGGAGAGAGGAGCTCTTGCACACAGCAAGGGCATCTAAACCTACAAGAGGCTGATAGAATTACTCAAGTAGATAATATAGAATTAATCAATTTCCTCTTCATTTGTCATAATACAAGTTGGGAGACAGTTAACCATGATTGGGGAAAAAACAAAAAAAGAAAATCAACACCCCACGGATAACTGACCACTCGAGTTAAATAGCTTCTACAAAATGATTGGGCTCATAAAAACACGAACAAAATAACATATAACAACATTGCCAAACAAAAACAAAACAGACATGTGTATATCTGCCTGTACACTGTGGAATGGGAAGAAAAAATAAATAAATAAAATAAAAAGTTGATTTGCCCTCAACAATACAGCTCTGTTTGCATCGTGTGATTTATACAATACTTGTGAACGCTGATCTGCAAGCACACAACACACCGCTTTTGAGAAGCACTGTGATCCTGCAGACTGGCGCCCCCAGAGCTGAATCCTAGCACATTCTTATCATACAATTCAACCACTAAATCAGAAACGATCCTGTCCTGCCTTCAGTATACAGCAGCAGCAGGATAGACAGTCGATGCAATTATTATTTTCTTTAAAATTTTATATCATCTCTAAACTACAGCTATGATTGTTTTGATCTGAGACTAATGAATCCAATATTCATTGGACAGTGGGCCATTGGTGAGGCAGTCACTAATGCCATAGGCTACTTTTGAGATTCTTATCCGGCAGACAGACAGCTGTCACTCTGGGCTCTTACAAGTTAAACAGACTACAGCTCTGTTAGGAGTATAGGCCTACATGTTGTTTAATCAAATGAGTTCAAACCACAGGACGCTCATTGGCTTGATTGCATTGGGGCCCCTTTGTACTCAAGTCATAAAATTTAAATAAAATAAACAAAGAAAATCTATTATTAACAAGGCCACACGTAGTAATATTGTGCTCAAAGTTTCCATGGCATTTCTACAAGCATATTCTAAACCTTCAGCCTTCCAGTTAGCTGGAATTCAGGGAGTACACGCTTACAAATGCATGTGTGGGGGAAATAAAAGGGAGGGACGGGTCCCACAAACCAAGCACTGTGGGAGGATCATGATTGACCTTGACTGAGTTCTGCACCTATGCACAGATTCTGAGGAACTGTAGGTCTACTATTCTAATTGTTTTAATGCTTATTACTCTTACTCGTGTACATTTCCAAGACAAAATATTTGACTAGAGTCAATTTCTAAGAAGGCTGAACAGTACATTTTGGTTCGCTGTTGTTTCTAAAATGCAACAAGGCTTCCATAACTGCTATGTTTTATAATGTGTTTCTACAAGCTTTGTATAACAACCAGATGGGTTTAGAGAATTACTACCCTGGGAAAGGAAACAAAAAAAAATTAAAAAATAAAAAATATATATATATAATAATGATTACAGGGTCACATAAATCACTCATGTGAAAACTAAGAAAAGTACTTCCTATACTTCTACTTGTCCTGATAAACATCTTTGACCCAGTATACACAGAATTTGGGTAATCATTTATTCATAAGAGCACATTTGTGCACTTAATTCCTCTATTGTTTTCAACATAACTATTAAATTACTTTTGGATAGGGTTTTGCCCTTCACTGTGAATCCCATATCCCAAATACTTTAATTTGGCTTCTGATTGATTTAATAAATTATAAAGTGGGGCACCATGGTCAAAATAAATCAGTGTTGCATGTTCGGGTCTGCAACAACACCTCCATTCAATCTATAAAGTATAACAGTACTGTTATGCTGTTTGAAGTGTACTCAATCATGCACTAACACTACACATACGAGGTTTTGTTAGTGACAGGAGGAATGCAGAGGAATCTTCCCCTGCGCTACTTCCCTCACACATGCACTCACTCCCACACAAACATCACTAACGAGTTTCGCTCACCCTCTCTCTCTCTCTCTCTCTCTCTCTCTCTCTCTCACTCTCTCTTCACTCACTCACTCTCCATACCACTTGGACTTTACACACTCTGTAGGCCTACACAAACATTTAACACTTAACAAGACTTTTACATGACAGACACATGTATTGTGTGTTCACCGATCTTCGAGATTCACATGTGAATTTCAGTTCAGACAAAACGCAACAACACAACAGATCCGGTGGCATTTGACCTTGTTCTGGACAGCTGCATTCACACTGTTTTGGACTGCAGATTAAAGCACCCTTTACTGCTTTTCCCTTTCTAATTAAAAAACATTCCGTCACAATCATGTTATAAGAGTATCTGTTCTTCAAAAAGTATGTTTGTTTTCACCATAAGGGTGGTGACGTAGAAATCCTACATAATTTCCCGCCTTTACGACTAGAACACAGCGGAATTGAAGACTCACAAAAAAATCTGTTCACTTTGCTTCAGATGCAATATAAAATGACACAAAAAGGCTTATGTACAGCGCTATAACATTCACACATCAGCAAAGCAAAAAGATAGATTTCCCTGCCCCCCTCTCAGTTCTGTATTACATTACTAAAACTCCTTTTCCCCTGCGCTCATTAAATGCCAAAGACCTTATCTCTTACCACAGCAATAACACAAAGAGGCCTCTATGCCCTCAGCAGCTGTACATGTCTCAGGGCCATGCACCGGCCATGCACCTACGGTACAGTCTACTAAAACAAAAACAAAAAAGAAACACACCCAATGTGAAGTGAGCGGTGGTCGTGCTTGCATAACATCTTCAGACTTGGATTTAAGTCTAGGATGTACAGGCTATGCTACACACACACACTTTGCTATGGCAAAACGCAGAGAAAAAAAGCTACAGACATACGCACAGCCACCTACAGGAGCGGTTTGCACCGCTCAAAAAAAAAAATAATAATACTAATTTTCACTTCATAATGGTTACAAACTTTACATGATGGTCTTGCCTTCAGTTTGCCCTTATGGTCACTGCCCAAAAAGGTTGACCTTACTCAGCAGTACATAGACATAGTTATAGTTAGTCATGTCTTATGACAAACAACATGATGGTATAAGGAAGACTCTCAAGACTGGACAAGTCAATCCAACAGGGCCACCCATTATGCCTAATGGCTGCTGTTGTACCAGACATGTGACTATGGGTGGCTGTCAAGGTGAGAATATTGGTCCCATTAGTCCGACGGGGCAGCAGTCCGACGGTGGTTAGGGTTATTGTTAGTGTTAGAGTTAGTGTTATGTTCACAAAAAGTGTAAACAATCTGGAATCATCTTGTGGTCCCTGGTTGGCACAAAATATTTTGAAATATGCCTACATATCAATTTGGGAGTCCTGTACAGAGTTACCGGAAAAGTCCTCCTCCTCAGGACCTCCATTCACAGGTCCTACTGGTGACCACCCTAGTGGACACGAATGATGGAGGTGACCAAACTCATGACAATGCCAGCATTCTGCGTTCCGCAGTAAACGTGCGTATTGCTGCGTGTTAAGACCCTGATGTTGCTGCTTTCCTCTCCTCTTTAAACCTCTTTGTGTAGGTCCTTTAAACACAGCGTTTTGCATTGGGTAAGTATTTTGATAATACATGGAGGAAGGTGGGTCTATCACTGGCCAATCTCCAATCACCTCCTGTGGGGCAGGTGTGGTTGCGCTCACTGTCAACATGCACTTAGCAAAGGCTGCATCTTGGGCAGCTGTGTGAAGTTTTTTCTTCTGTCGCTCTAATTCCTGTAGTTGTAAGAGTGCTATTTTATGCGTAATTTCCGTTGTGCTCTCTGATTTTGTATTATTTTCCTTGATGTATCTGTTGTAGTGGTGAAGCACAACAGCTTGCCATTCAGCCTGGGGTTCGACACTTAGTCCAGCGACATCCGCTAGGGTGTCACATAATTTGTCAGGGAGGCCTGTAAGAACCATGTCACGAAAGATTTGAACATGGGTATCATCTCGGTCATAATGTGAGCACATTGTATGGAAGTAATGGCTCTGGGCACGCGTAATATAGTCGTGAATGTTCTCATCAGGTTTCATTTTAAGCGTACGCATTAAGGCCACATCCGTCTTCATGGGAAACTCTAAACGGAGTGCATCCCAAAATCGTTTGCAGACTGGGGCAAGCAAAGATGTGTCTGCTATCTGCATGGTTCCTGCATTATTTTCAAATCGAGTTAACCACATAGTGCCTTTGATTCGACCCAAAATGGCCCGAAGATCTCTCACTGCAACTTCCTCATGGGCTGTCAAGCGGTTTAATTCTGTTATCCACACATTAGCACCACTAGACAGAGAGGGTAACTTGCACACGTAGGCTTCAAGATCCAGGAGTGACCATGGCTCATAAACCTGTCTGCCTATGTGATGGTCAAAGTTTACTGGAAACTGGCCACTGGGTACTTTGGTGTTTTCCTCGAAGGACAGTTTGTGCTCTGCATCACCATGGCTCAACATTGTTGGTAGCTCATGCAAGCTGGACTGTGAGCTAAGGACAGATTTATGCCTTGGAATGTGCACACCGGAGCTGGACTCCTCCAGTATGTCAGCCTGTTGTGGTGATGTAATAGGGATTATCAAGCCCTCAATTATGTTCCCTGCAGGGGCAAGGCGAAGCAGATTTTGACACACTTCCTGCACCATGCTACTGGCTCGCTGCAAGATCTGTTGCTGTTCTAGAATGTGCTTGAACAGTTCAGGGATGGTTAACCCAACCGTAATGTGTGTGGTACTCACACTGTCACTGCCTATGTCCACCTCATTGTTTGTCACTTCGACAGGATTTGTAACAACAAAGTCCTGACACTGTAAGTTAGATTGTGCATCATCGAAAGTAGCCATGGGTGTGCAAGGGGAAGCAGAAGCATAAGGCGGGGGAGGCGGACCCAGCTCGGACAGATCCTGATAAAGCACTTCACATGTCAGCTGTGCTTTAGATTTTTTCTCAGGAGAAGTCAATAACAGTCTTTGATAGAAAAGGTTGGAGACTTGATAGCGCTTCTCAATGTATTCCTCTGTACTGCTAGAAAATACAGTTTTCTTCGTTCCTTCTTTGGCAAACCGCCAACGCTCCTCCTCGAATTTATGTATTTGGCATATTTGATCTCTTGTGACAGGCCAATGGTGGGGGTCAGTCTGTACACAGCCACATTCACGAGGGTGTAAGGTTAAGATCAGAATTCCTTCATTCTTCCATTCTGTCAATAAGCGATTGGTCCAATGGAGAAGGGAAATAGCCTTTGTCCCATGTGTGGAGTCAATGCTCCGTCCATATAAAATGAACTGCTGTTCAAACGTAGTGGCCATGTTTAAGATTTCATCAAAAGTAGTGGCCATGTTGAAGATTTCAAAGGATTGGAGAGAGGTTCTTCCTGATTTTTTTTTTTCCTAAGTGTCTGCTGTCTGTCAATCGTTTTTATTTCTTATTTTTTACAACTGCAAATCTCTTCCACCCCTTCAAAACCCTAGGTTTGCCTGCTGTCACAGGACTTACGTCGCTACACGCCGCTAGCTCAAAATAAATTAATAAACAAATATTAATTTATTTCGGAGCGAATATGAGTTGTCAAACAACTTCGTCCTCAAATCCTACGATTTGTGGCATGTTTGACCTGTCATACCCACGGAAAACAGTATCAGTATTTCCCTACAAACCCCACCCCAATCACATCAGCTTTGTGTTTTGCGGCAAACCTGATAAAATATAATGACTCAAAAACGGACTGTTCTAAGACACAAACGATTAAGAGCCATTTATGGAACCGTGTTTGCCACAGCCTATGAATTATAAGTGGGTGCGCCTACCCAGTCTATCCTATAGAATCTAACCCATAAACCTTTCCCTCGTCACTTACCCCTCAAAGGGACCACACCCTAAACTGGTTCTTTTCACAAGGACAGGAACTCAGCAGCACTCAACAGCAGCCATGTGCTTGTCTGAAAGTTGGAGGAAGGAAAACAAAAACATATATATATAGTATCAAAACCTGTCGCTTATCTTTTTACTTCGAGGCTGAGCGACTAGCAGTCTCACCGTTCGCACTTCATCTCCAACGTACAGAGCATTTAACATTTGTTTTTGATCGAGACAACAAGTCTCACCGCTGCTACCGTCTCCAGCGTACAGAGCTATATATTTTTTGATCGAGACGACAAGTCTCACCGCTGCTACCGTCTCCAGCGTACAGAGCTATATATTTTTTGATCGAGACAACAAGTCTCACCGCTGCTACCGTCTCCAGCGTACAGAGCTATATATTTTTTGATCGAGACAACAAGTCTCACCGCTGCTACCGTCTCCAGCGTACAGAGCTATATATTTTTTGATCGAGACAACAAGTCTCACCGCTGCTACCGTCTCCAGCGTACAGAGCTATATATTTTTTGATCGAGACAACAAGTCTCACCGCTGCTACCGTCTCCAGCGTACAGAGCTATATATTTTTTGATCGAGACAACAAGTCTCACCGCTGCTACCGTCTCCAGCGTACAGAGCTATATATTTTTTATCTCCTGTTGTTAACTATTATTAAAATCGATTCAAAAGAGCTAATAAACATACAGACAAAAGTCTCTCATACAGTTCTCAATATAATATGGTGCAATGAGATTAAAAGACTTAAGTTTGCACAGAAATTATTCAAATGCTATTCAAAAATCTATACCACACCTTGTCTAAGCATTTAACTCAAATTTGACCTTATATCTCAGACTTCACCAGGCAAATCTACACCCTATGACCTCAAAGCATTACTGGTAAATGTGATCTCAAACGTCACCATCCAAATCCACACAAGAAATCAGATGCTGTTCATAATTCATGTCATTATCTCTACACTCTAAAAACAATACTATCATTGACCTAAATTTGGTATAATGCAGTTTTCGTACAATACTTTACATGGTACAATTAACTATACTAAGCATATACATGCATTTTTTCAGGGATCCCTAAATTGTACCATCAAATATTGCTAAAAAACCTGCGGATGGGTCCCCAATGGACCGAAAAGTCTCCTGGACTGGACGCCTGGACTCCAGACAGGATAGACGTCGGGGTCACCAGCTGATGCGTCGTCCTATATCCTAAATAGTCCAGTTATGAGACGTTTACACAGGAGCACAGTTCAGCTATTAAAACTCAGCATTGTTTAATGATTACACTGGGTAGATTCCCCACATGAATATATAAACATATGAACAGCAAATGCATGAAAGTAAACAGAATACAAGCCTGATATTTCACAACATAAAGTTGCATCCACAGCAAGCTAGAAGACAGCGTCCACCTGAAACCAACAAGTTTCAGCTGCACTCCGGAGAGATCTCTGAAGGACCCCTTATCTGCAACTCTATATATCATTCTGCCAGCAGCGGCCCTCCTTTCTCTGATTGGCCAGCAGTGCTCAAGGAACACTCTAAAGAAAGATAGTTGTTTTAGCTTAAAGGAATAGTTCACACATTTTCACATTAAGGGGCAGGGGCTGAAATATATCTATAAAAGGCCTTTTGGTGAAAATATTGAAAATAGCCGACCTCCAAGCTCACAACGCGCCACGCTGCAACGTGTTGTGAGCGGTCGGCTATTTTCACTACTTGCATTCATGGTCTGGAGAGGGCACTTTCTTACAGACGGATAAAAGGGCAGGGGCTCAAGCCCCCTTTGATGTCTATGTGTGCACGTGCCTGGACCATAGAGTATATTATATTATATTATATATATAATAGAGAGCGGACAGCCCCGCCCCCAGCCATTCACTTCAATGCAAGTGCTCATTGGCGTTTTGAAGCATGCGGAAGTAGCTGAATCCAGGTGCATTCTGGGGGAAATTGGCACCAAAATTGGTGCCAAAATGTTTGACGTCGAGACGTAATGACGTCACAAACGACGTCGACGTCCATTGAACCCTATTGTAGACCCCAGCGGCGCGCTCTTATGCTCGTGCTTGTATGTTTCACCCTGCCTGAAATTCCATCTTTGGCCAGTAGGGCGGCCGTTTCAATGTTTACAAGCCGTTCTGGGGGCTTGGCCTGGACCCATCACAGACCTTCAGTTTGTGTGGGAGTGATGGTGCATGGGAATGGTGCATTATGGGAGACATGTAATGATGTAATGTGAGGTGAGATACAGTAGGAGGATTACTCTTCAATCAATCAATTAAAGTTTATTTATAAAGCACATTTTACACAACCATTAGCTGACCAAAGTGCTGTACAGGTAAAAGCAATAAAAATGACATCAAGAAAACTAAAAACACAAACATTCAAAAACACCAAAAAAGAGGTTCAGGAGTTATTAAAAGCCAAAGGAAAAACAATGTGTTTTAACTCTTGGCTAAAGGAGAGAGTGTGTGTGTGTGTGTGTGTGTGTGTGTGTGTGTGTGTGTGTGTGTGTATGTGTGTGTGTGTGTGTGTGTGCGTGTGCGTGCGTGCGTGCGTGCGTGCGTAAAATAATTTTGTGTTAAATACTTTCACTATGACATCTCTCCAGTTGTCAGAAGGCGCAAAGAATGTGGCAGCCAAATGATTGAGATGCACAAGTTGAAAAGATTCCATTAAAACCAGATGCCATTTGGGAACAAAGTTGCAGTGGCAACTGCAGATGCATGATAGGGGGTTTTTAAATCACGTAAACACTACTTAGTTGAAGTCACTACACATTGCAATGATCTGCTATGTCGCCAAATGTTCGCCCCACTGCTACATAAATCATCCCCCATAAGTTCTGTCTGCTGTTCGCTATGAAAACAAACTGGACCGTAGATAGGATTAATCATGGAACAGGCGACGACTATAGTATATAGTCTACTAGCCCTTACCCGTTCAAAGATATGAGCTCCGAAATGATGTGCAGTGTGTGGGTTATGGGATGTGCACTGTGCACACAGTATATGAAGGATGGAAAGTAACTTTAACTGGTGCTTGCATGATAATATGTAGGAGCATCAATGTAAGAAATACCCGTTTCGTTTAATGGCTACAGAGATACTGTGTACCGATCTGCATGATTTTTGGACAACATCTGTAACAGGGCCAGACCCCCCCCCCCCCCCCCCCCCCCCCCCCCCCCGCGCGCGCGCGCGCGCACGCACGCACGCACGCACGCACGCACGCACGCACACACACACACACACACACACACACACACACACACACACACACACACACACACACACACACACACACACACACACACACACACACACACACACACACACACACACACACACACACACACACACACACACACACACACACACACACAGCTGGTTAAACATGTTGCCTCATGCTAGATGCAGAATAGATAGGCCTCATGCTAGATGCAGAATAGATATAGATACACCATAAAAAATGCTAATATACAGCATATGATTTGTGAAAGTGACAAACAGGCTTCACAGTTATGTCAGGTGTGTTCATATGCTAATGGTGATGCGATTTCAGATCAATTGCTCCAGCCACTGAGGAGAAACGCTGTTACAGACAGACACTCAGACATTCGGAAAATTATATGTTTGATAGTCAGAAAGATTCTTCTTCTTGACTGAAACAGATTCTTGATTTTCCTCTCCCCCGCCTGTGTGAATCTATCACAATGCCAACTGAGAACATACTTTCTGGGAATAAATTCAGCCACAGTGCCATCCTTCACAGCAGCCTACCCCACCCTCCCCCTCCTCGGTGTGATTGCCAATGGCAGTTACACAAGCAAACTCAAATTGTATTACACTTCACTGTCATTCATTGCTTTTGCATCCCTATTCCTCTGCTACTGCATGTACGTATGAATGCATCACTACAAAAAGGGAACAGAAACCAGTTTTCTGTTCTCCCCCTCCATAGTGTTCGTCAAGCCACTCTAATAGCTAAAATAGATCAATAGCATCAAGCTCACAAGGCATCACCACGATGCGTTGAGCGCTTATACAGATGTAGATCTGCTTACAACCATGTACAAATCAAGCCTCATACTTCTGATAACAAAAGATGGCTGGGCATTGGCTATCAGCACTGTCCAGGCTATTTTGCTATTTTGTCAGAAGAGTTCAAGGCTGGCAACTAATGCAGTATAATATACATTTATTTATACTATTCTATTGTCATTAATTGTCAAATTTTTGTATTTATTTTTTTACCAGACCATTGCCCGTTGGGCACTGGCCTACTGAGGAATTATGCAAATCAGGAATGACGTAAGATGGAAATCGCACCCCAAACAGTTACCTGTTGTCAGAGTACCAGTTGTACCCGTGTCTGTCGGTGTCCTTTTGAACGGACAGACGGACATAGATTTAACAGAGATTTTGTACATTTATAGGATAGGATCTTCCCCTGATAACAGATTTTATTAGATTTTAGGCTATGTAGTTTTTTGTAATGTTAATTTTGAGGGGGGGGATATACAACTTTCTTTTTAAAATATTTGCATCATGTTATACTTTCGTTTCTATATCCCTCTGTGCCTCCTTTCCTTCCTCCATTGGATGCTGGGAGCAGTAATGTACAAAAGGGGTAACTCTGGCAGGATGTAATTTTACCATTTTTTTCCTCTCTCTCCCTCTCCCTCTCTCCCTCTCTCTCTCTCTCTCTCTCATATATATAATGACTGGCCCACTGATGTCCTTGTGATAGTGGTCCCCATTTATGTTGCTGTGGTAACACAGAGACGTATGCTGCGAACCCAGCGGGGACTTAAGATTCATGACATTCCTTAAACAACCTTGTCAGTGGCAGTCCAATAACTCCTTCCACCTGTCCGCAAAGTCATTTTTAGGTGAATGCTGTTCCGAGCCATGGTCCCGTGTGGCCAGCCCTCAAGTCTTGCTCCACTCCGAATGGAGGTCTGGAGACACTCTCATTTGAAGCAGTGGATAGAATGAATGAGCAGCTCACTCGCTTGGGTGAAGCTAAACTGTGATAAAGTTGTGACAGGACCAGAGGCCGTCTGTGTCTTTCTGACCGGGTGTGACCCAAAATTAGATTCAACAATTTATATCTAACAGAAAAATTGAAAGAGAACTGTATTAAAACATTGCCTGAGGTACAGTATGTGCAATTCACAATATAAACAACACATTTGAAAAACTTGCCCCCTGTGTATATTACCTAATATACACAAGGGAACTACGTAAATCGTGGGAACGATGCAAGTTGGAAATGCATATAGAAACTTCAAATATACCTCAGCAGCTGTTAGTATGCCAGACAGGCCCAATTGAGTAAAACACAAAGTTTGTTAAACACTGTTAGAATTGACAGTTAAACTAGAAGCAGTGCTCTTCCGAGCACAGGTCTCCACCAGGTCAGGTATGTTATTGTTGCCTTCTGGTGGCGCTATAATAGGCCAATGTGAGAAGGGTTCCATGTCTTCTTCGGCCTTTAACGGCAATGTGACAATGTGACTACATGCCTGATTTGAGGCATTTTGTTCCAAAAATGAGTTTGGCAAAAGTCAACCTGCTGGTGGGACTATAACAGGCCAATGTGAAAAGAGTCGCATTTCTTCCTTGACCTTGTGCGTGCAGAATTTCTCTGTAATCACAAGCTGTGTTCATGATTTAAGACATTTTGTAAAAAATGGACCAATCCTGCAAACTTTGGAAGCCAATGTTTGCCAATTAGGATGGAATATGAAATATCGGACAGATCTGTCTTGATCACATAACTATAGAGATATTGTGTACTGATTTGTGTAATTTTTGGATCAAATCTGAAGGAATAATAAGAAAGAATTTGTTTTACATAAGTCGGCCACCTGGTGGCGCTATAAAATTCAGATATGAAAAATGCAGGGCAAAGGTTTTTCCTTGGTCTCTAGGGAGTCCGCATACAAAGTTTTACACTGATCAGTGGAGTTACAGTATAGGTTAAAACACAAATCAGCCTGTTATAGCGCCACCATGAGGCTGATTTGAACATTTTAAAGTGACATTTTTTTCCTCAACCTATTGGGAATGTGCATGCTCAATTTCACCAAAATCGCACACTGCCTTCATGATTTCAGGCATTTTATTCAAAACGGACCAATCCTGCAAACTTTGGAAGTCAATCTTAGCCAATCAGGATGGAATATGGAAAATTGGACCGATCCAGGTTGATCACATGACTGCAAAGTCATACTGTCTACCGATTTGCGTGACTTTTGGAGCAAATCTGTAGGAGTACTGGCAAAAGGTTAGTTTTGCAAACATTGGCCTCCTGGTGGCGCTAGAAAAGGCCCATGTGAAAAATGTGGGGCAGCGGCATCCAGGGAGGCAGTTTGGCCGAAACCAAGCCAACTGCGCCAGAGATTAGCTGGTAACAGACTCACGCACGCACGGATGGACAGGGGCGGACAGGGGCGAAAACATAGTCTCCCCATGCCTTTCGGCTGGTGGAGACAATAACAGCAGCACCGTTTTAGCCTCGCAACAGCCAGACTCTCCCAGGGGAGAGTCTGGGAGTCCTCCGTAGACAATGCATTACGCAATGACGTAGTTACTCACTTTGACTGACAGGTCCAGTCAGTAGTCATCAGCGCATCAAAACATCGTCGGGAGAACATCAAATACGTCTTTTCCAGACAGAAATTCCAAAGGTGCAAACTGTTGTTCGTTTTCAAGTTATGAGATGCTGTTGATTTCAGATAAAACTTCGCTTAATGCAGCTTTTATTTGCGTTTTGTGAACTCGCATCGGACATGGGGTCCGCCATGTTTGTTGTCAAAATGCGAGAGCTGTAGCAGCCGCTCGACCAATCAGGAGCGGTGTGAGGCGGGTTCGCTTGAAATGCAGCCTTTTGATTGGAAATTAGAAAAAAATTGCTAATAAAGAGGCTCAATGGGAGGGACACCAGACCGAGAAAGGAAGCACATTGGTGATGACGTAGCTCGGGATGGCTTGCGAGGCTAGCACCGTTTGACCAGGAGCTTATTAAGTGTGCCTGCCATGCAATGGCAAAACACTTATTGTAATCCGCCATACTTATATATATATATGTTCCGACAAAATTTCGGCACGTAATAAGTGCCGCACGATTTACGCCACCGCCGCAATATATACATCAAAACGTGCGGCTCGGCCGGGAATGGGGTGCTATTACTTTTCTAAGAGAAAAGTTGTATCGTTTAATTGATATTAATTTATTAGTGAATTAATTTTACCCATTGACTTATAATGGGAATCGCAAAAACTCACATTCAATATTTTTTTTCTCGCAAACCATAGGGGCTACAGTTTCAAAACTTGGAGAGGAGATTTATAATGATATCAAGGATTAAATAAAAAATAATTTCGTCAGTTGGCCTCATGGTGGCGCTATAACAGTCCACTTTACCTTTCGGCCTGTAACTCTTGAACCGTGGGTCGGAAAATTAAAATTCCTTTTTCCCTGGATTCCTTGGGTCATGACGCATCTCCTCATATAGGCCAAGCCCATTTGCGTCAGGATAGATTTTCCGCCATTTTGAATTTTCTTCAAAACACACTTTTTGCTCCTTTTCCTACATATTTTCTCCAAATGTCACAAAAATCGATACACACGATCTATGGACTCATGCGATAAACATATTTAAACAATATTTTGATAGTCCATACCGTTCTTCCGTAACAGGGTTCCAAAGTTAGCGGGAGGAGCCCGTTTTGTAAGAAGTAGCCATAAATCACAAACGAAACATCCAGTCAACACCAAATTTTAACCACAAGTGGGGGGCGCTATACTGAACATATACCCAAAAGCATTTCCACTTCGACCCATAGGGGGCACCACAAACGCGCAAAACGTAACCGCTAATGCTAATGCTAACAAATGCTAATGCTAACAAATGCTAATGCTAACACATGCTAATGCTAACAAATGCTAATGCTAACAAATATGCTAATGTTAACACATACAAGGTTGCACACACTTAGCGAGCTGCAGGCACACTTAAAATTTCTTAGAAATTTTCTTTTCTAGTTGGTAGGCCTATTTAGATTCTGCCAAATCAGAAATCAGTACTAAATTGTCTCTGGTTGTAGTAGCCAGCGGGATCTGCTGTCTAACCAATAAGTAAATATTGTTGTTGGTGTGCACATCTCACTGCAGCTCTCAAGGTCATACAGTTGCAGTTCAACAGTGTTTTGTAGGCAGTTTGCCCCAGGCGGTCTTCTCAGCTGCCATTGTCAGCTCACAGAGGCAGGGGCGTCACAAGGGGTAGGAAAGTGGGACTGAGTTACCAGGGCCCAAGGTGGAGGGGCCCTAGTAACTTTAGCTATTGAAAAATAGCAGATATATAAGCTCACAGCTTGTAGATCTGCTATTTTTGAAAAGTCGTGAAAATGTGCGCAAATCTTTGAATATATGTATTCAAGGCTTCTGGGGGGTCCCTGGAACTAATATATTTTGAAAAAGTTTGACCATCACTGACATGGAAACAGGTTTCTTGGCACACATTTTCACAATTTTTCAAAAATAGCAGATCTACAAGCTCGCAGCTTGTATATTTTCTATTTTTCAATAGTTAACATTCATGGGGGGCCCGCAGTGAATCCTTGTACCCAGGGCCCAGAGTTTGGTGTGACGCCCCTGCACAGAGGTGTCATTTCTAATTCCAATCCTGACACAGAGGGTGCCTGGCTTCTACCACTCTTGATCCACAAGCCATCATGATCTTTATTTATTTATTTCTATCAGTGCAGCTAGACTATTGTAACAATGTTTACTCTAGCGTCCATCATAAAGTGTGTTAACAGGACATTCTGGCCTATAAGACTAGAGCCAGTTTAGTATTTGCTTCTTTCAAAACCTCTCTCCGTTAATTATTCCCATTATTATCATCTCAATTTGTTCTTATACCCTGCTCTTTTACCATTTTCATTTGATGTACCATCTTTTTCCACACAAAGAGGGAACAAGGGAGATAGAGGGGAGAAGGGGAGCAGGGATAGAGTGCAGCTTGCTTTCTTTTCTTTTTCTTCAATAAGACTACAGTCAGAAATAATGCGTGAACACTGCAACCAGCTTCAGGAATTGACAAGGGAAGCCTTTTATGGAGTCTGACCAGTTGATTTTGATTGGTTTTTAAAATGTAATAATAAATAAATAAAGGAATGAATAAATGAATGAATGAATGAATGAATGAATGAACAAACAAACAAATAAATACCCGGTATCGATAAGCTTTGGGCTTATCAAGATTGTTATCGAGCATAGCGGCCCATGATGTCATGTTTAAACAATCAAGACAAGAGGCGATCAAGAAATTATTACGGTACTATTCATAATATCAAGCCATTTAACACTTGCAGACTAATGAATGATTGTTTTAATAATAATATTTGTTACTTTTGTCAGTTGTATCTTCAAAGATGGTGGTCAGCCACAAACTCGGTCACGACAACTGGCCAATAAAAAAAGATACCAGTTCTGTTCAGAATTTGTCATCTCACATCTTTCCGCAAAATATTAGAAAAGGCTCAATAGTGGGCTCGATAAAAGCCTGTCTCAATAAGCAGGATCGATAAGGTGCTCATTATCAATAAAAATAAACGAGCTACATCCCTATTCCCAAGACATCACAACATACAATCCCTTTTATGCCCATACATGGAGATCCCTGTCTGAACCAGCCACACAGATATGGGCCGTCTTCCTCCATATATGGGCATTCCCATATGAAGTCCTGATGTCACATGTGATGTCACAGTGATGTTTCAGGGGAACCACAGTGCCAGGCGTTATAGACAGACAGGCAGACAGACACACGGTCAAGCTGTGACCGTTCACATACTAAACTGCGACCTACAGTCGCAATAATCTTTCTTAAAAAGAAAACCCTAGTTGGTTGACGAAAGTAAGCAATTAAATCTCTGAGAAACACTTGCCTGTCTTGGGAGAAATATTATGTAAGAGGAAGCTGTGATGTAATTACGTCGGCACGATAAATTAGTGTCTTCATCAAAGCATGAGTACTTTTCCCCCCTCGCCATGAATTTAGGTCACCATTAGAGAAGAGGATCATCATTTATCATGGGAAGTAATGGTTACTACAGTATGTACAGTAGCCGTAGGCTTGGGTATCTTTAGAATGTTAAAATGTATCTACTGTCAATGCTGCCTATCGATACTGCTCCCCATTATACTGTGATAAATTTTAACCATTGTTATTGGAATTAGTTGTGGTATTCCTAGGCCAATACATGCGTTTTTAAAGTTGGCTGCAGTTCACCGGGTGGCCACCAGTGGGTGTAATTCCATCTTCCCCCGAGTGTACATTTAAAATGGAGGATGCTGCGGCTGTACGATAACGCCGGGTGTACGTTGACAACTGCCTCCGCGTGTACAATCATACAACAGTAGGAGGTTTCCATTGTGAAAGTACTGCAGGCGTAAACTAAAGGTGTAAGTTGACAACTCCCCCACATGTACAACTCTACAACAGTAGGAAGGTATCCATTGTGAAAGTACTGCAGGTGTATGCTCCAGGTAATGCAATTGTATGTCAAGAAGTACACCTGTAAGACAATTAGGCTCTGACAGACCCCTAGTGATCACCAAACCCACCCCCCACAACCACCTGTGACCACCTGAGGAGCTCCATAGCACTAGCCTGATTTCAGACTCTGCGCTGGAGCTTGAGTCTGACATTGTCCCCATTGTAAGAGATTTCAAAGGGGAGGGGATTTAAAATTTGAAATTCCCAATCACAAGACATCTGGTGGGAGGGGTTGTGTTTGACTTGTGTGCACACACAAAACATTCTCCCCTCCCCCTCCCCTCTATGACAGGCATTGTCTTTGATGTTTCATTGATTAGAGAGAGTCACTAACGAGCTATTTACACTTGTATGGCTCAATCACTGACTGCAGTTCAGAACCCTTTTGAAGTTCAAAGGGAGCAATTAAGAACTCTGGTGAGTCACCCCCCCTCCACTGTTTCTGTTGATTTTCAAAAGTTAGACCCACCCCTCCTCCGTCTTGCATTGATTTCATTGGTCGGTGCCGGTCGGTTTGCCAAGACACCGACATAAAGACGCGCGTCATATGCTAATTCCAGACCAAGAGAAGCAGTCCACTCAGAGAGTGGGCGGGTCTATTGGCTGGAGCCAGGCAACCATAGCACCACCACAGCCCTCCACCTCCCCTGCCTAGACTCCTGGTGAACACTTTGGCACTGACCAACACACCCACCACCCATGCATGCCCCCTCTGCCCGCCTCCAGAGTTCCAGAGCCCGCAGCCCTCCCTGCCTGGACTGCAAGTGGACACTAGGCACCGACAAAACCCCACTAACATCCTCACCCAAACTCCAAATTCCTAAGGGTTTCCATTGTGAAAGTAATTGCAGTAGTCCACTTTCAGGTACTGCGTTTGTATGTCCAGAGGTACACCTGTAGAAGGGCCATTGGACCGCCAGTGACCTCCAAACCCACCCAACCCCCTCTGCAAACCTGAGGAGCTCCCTAGCCCCACCACAGCCCCCCCCATGTCCCCTGCTGCCTGGACTGCAAGTGGACAAACCCCCTCTAACCTTCACATCAGACCCTCACCAGTCTATCCACCCCAGACCTTCACAACCTTCACATCCACCACCCATGCCCCCTCTGCTCGCCTCCAGAGTTCCATAGCCCGCAGCCCTCCCTGCCTGGACTGCAAGTGGACACTAGGCACTGACAAAACCCTAAACTACACACCCACCTCCTATTTCCACCAGGTGGTTTACACAATAAACAGAAAATAAAGAGAAAGCTACTCTGTGTTTACTGTGAATGAATAGGGACCGGAGGGACAAAGCTAGAGGAGACCGTCTGCTAGTTAATCGATAGTGGAGGCCACTCGTTTTCTTGTACTGAAAATAGCTGTTAGTATATACCAGAATGGTCCAATCTATGTTTTGTGAAACACTTTGTTAGAATGAATTGACTGCTTATTATTTTGGTTCCGGACAGACAGTCAGGAACCAGTACTAAATTGCAACCAGTTCTCGGTAGCTAGCCAGTGGGATTTGCTCTCTAACCAATAAGGAAATGTCAAGGTCATTGCCGTTCACAGTATTTTGTTGCCAGCTCAGCTGCCATGGTCAGCTCACAGAGGTGTCATTTCTCAGTCAAATCCTGACACAGAGCGTGCCTTCTACCGCACAGGCTTGATCCAAAAGCCATCATTGTCGGTGATTCCGCATACGGTGATTCCGCATACGGTGATTCCGAACGTTTCGCGCCGGTTCGGGCAAACCGTGCGTCGTGTCGTGTCGTGTCGAGGCCGGGCACGGCACTCCGCGCCGCGGCGGGGAACGCGCGTGCCGAATCTGAAGCCGGTGGGACGAACGGTTCTCGAGATACGCAGATTACATACATACATACATACATACACACGAACACATGCAGAGACTTCTCGCATTTGTAAGATTTTAGCCCCCCTCCACTGGCTTTTCAATTCCGAAATGATTTCCAAATTGTACTTTTCTACAAAACAGACAGTGGTCTTACCCTGGCATACGTTTGTGTACTTTGGAACTGCATAATTTTTTTTATTTGTTTTCATTACATTTTGTTTTATATTTCATTATTTTACTTTGGCCACCTTATTGGCCTTTTCCTTCACTGTTTTCAGTTGATGTTCTTTTACTGTAAAACTGTTTGTCATACCAGCTTTAATTGAGACTCACAACTGTAATGTTGTCATCAAGAGGCAGGAGCTGCTCTGCTGACAATCAACAGGACTCTTTTTCCAGTATCATTATATCCTAAATCCTTTGTTGAGTGTTGTCGCATGCTTTTGTCACATATGAAAGGCAGGACAAACCTTTCCATCTTTTCCATTCCATTCAACATCCTTGTCTTGCCTTTAGCATGTTTGTCAATAGTGAAGTTCAGTTCCAGCTGAGCATATCCAGCTCAGCGTCACAGCGGCATACTGTAATTGACTTTGAAAAATCCACTTGTATTTCACTTTAGGCAAGCGGTGGCTAAAGAAAGCCGCTGTCTTCCCGGTCCAGATGGCTTTGAGTCAGCAGTCCTCAGAATTGATTACCCTTTTGTTCTTCGGTTCCCTCTATTTAGTCAGTCAAAGTTGGTAGACTTATGGAGCACTTAACAAAAAAACAAGAGCGTGGCATTGTGTTACAAAGCTGGTTCCGAAATGTTGTTTGGAAATGGTGCTTCAGAGCACTGTGAGTACCCCCCCCCCCCCCCCCCAAGTGCCCTATGTTATGGTCTTTGAAGTGGCAAGGGCCCAGCACTGCGGCGTATAGACAGTCTGTGCTCATACACAAAGCTTTTGTTTTGTCGCTTCATATGCACTCAGTCCTGTGTCATTATTATTCAATATTTCACTGTGCACTCGCTCTAATCTGCAAAGAGGAGGCTGCAAAGACCCAGTTAGATGCCAATACATTATTATGAGAAATACGAACGTGCAAGAGAGAGGGGGAGAGAAAGAGATTCTAAATCCTCTCATAGGAAACCATTTTGCTCCACACACGTTAGATCCTGAATATTCACGCTGATGGCATTTTACCAGGCGTGGGTGGCGAGGGCAGGGGGTGCTTGTGTGAAGTATTGATCAGCGCTGCTCTGTTGTCCTTGTTTGCTCTGTGTCTCAGAAAACAGCTAAAGGAGAGAGGAAAGGCAGGGGCGACCTTTGTTAATCCTGTGGGGGAAATTCTGTTTCAGCTTCAACCAGCAGATGGCTTCCCAAATTGTCATTTTAGAGAGAGAGAGAGAGAGAGGGAGAGAGAGAGAGAGAGAGAGAGAGAGAGAGAGAGAGAGAGAGAGAGAGAGAGAGAGAGAGCTGCCATTAGGAACAGCTTATAGTCTGTCAGTTTGCTTGTAACAACCTGTCAACCACATTGGCTGTCTGGGTGTCGGTTTTCCAAGTGACTGTGCAGAATACTGCCATAATAGTAAAACAATAATAATGCTGAGGTTTGGAGACACTTTTTTATTAAGTATTAACCCAATATATACTTCATTGAAAGGGGTCCCCCAGAGGTCTATACTTGGTGCCTTCCTTTAACCCATCTACGCCACATACTTTGTGACGCATTGTGAGCTTGTAGATCTAAATTAAAAATATTTCATGAATGTTATTGTTATGAAAAAGGCTATTTGAAGCCCTCCCCCTGTCCTCTTGTTTTAAGCATTACCAATAGGCACCTGTGCACTATTTATTTACGGTTTACCCATGCACCTTTGAAATGTTGTCACATTTAGTTTACTCTAAATAGCTGAATTGAATCTGATATTTACATGCAGGTAAGACAGTGGTAGATGTCGGTACATTTTGTATGGCATTACGTTATTTCAATTCATGTGGATGTCCACCAGATCAGTTCAAGGTTTGCGTTGATTGAATCCTTGTAAGGTTTTATGGATATGGTAATCTGAAATGGTCTGAGACCTCAGGAGGTGCTATTCGTAGTGGAGTCAGTACTGCTGTATAGGGCCTAAACATGGACACTCACATATCACAGCAGGAAAGGGTAGCTTCAACACGAGAACGCCACGAATGGCACTTTGTGTCACATGGGCTGACCATATCAGAAACGTGGACCTCTACGGCAGTGGTCCTCAACCTTTTCAGGCCGCGTCCCCCAAAATAATCATATTGAATAAAATAGCAGATCTACATGCGTTGCGAGGCGTTGTGAGCATGCAGATCGGCTATTTTCACAATTTCTGCCTCTAATATTTGACAATTTGGCCAATGTTTAATTTGTCATTTTAGAGGTATTAAAAAGGTCTTAAATTGTGACTTTAGATACCCTCAATAAACCTAAACTTTATGTTGGTTTGTTTACTGTTGAGTGAGAAAACAATGTCCCCACAAAGTTAATCATGTGGGGACCCCCCAAAATAATTTGGGGACCCCCCCTGGGTCCTGACCCACAGGTTGAGAACCACTGCTCTACGGGGACCTACCACAGGTCACAGTCAAGGTCAGAGAGAGAAGTATGAGGCTGGCTGGGCACTGCGTCTGGCATCCAGAACTGGTGACAAGCAAACTGGGAGCCAACCCAGGGCACAGCCAGGAAAGGAAAGAGGCGGCGACCTACATCATTTTTAGATGCACTGCATCGTGACAGCGGAGCTATCAACACTGCAGAGCTCATGTCTGATGCTAGACAGGAGGGTGTGGAAGGCTGCGATTCAGGAGTTCGGAGATGGTTTTGGCTAGTCTGCACTCTCGCATCGCATCAAGGACATGGGGGACTTACCTTATCGACTCCTTCTCATACCATCCCTTCTGTTTTTATCATTCTGTCTCTCCAGCTTCCAGACCCGATTCATTATTCATTATTTATGAAAGGAGGGTTTTGTTGATGCATGTGCCAAGTTGGGCCCCTTCTCCAATACATCATACCGTGTCTGTAGCTCATCTGTCTCAGTAACACCAAGGATGAGGAGTATGAAAGCACAGAATTAAATAATATAGAAATTTCATATGAAGTCAGGTTTTTTCTCTCTTCTCTCTCTCTCTATCTGATCCATACTGTACTGTAGTTCTCTCCCAGCAGCTCTTTAGCTGTATGCCTGTGCTTCATCATTGTCAATTAAGTTCCACTAACTGGGATGGTTTCAAGCCTTAGGGTGTTTGATGAACTGTAGGTTTTTCAGTATAACAATATGCTATAGTGCTACTCACTCTATTCATGCATACAGTACCATACTTCCCTACAACTATGGAGGCTTTTTAGCTGACAAAATCCTAACTATTAGGTAATCTTTGTCTAAGTTTTGTATAAACTGAAAATGTAATAACATTTAAATCATAAAAAAACAATACGGCAAATGAAAAGACTTTCAGACAGTTCAATTAATCAGTTCAATTAACTATCCGTTTTCTACTAGTCTATATCTTAAACTATCAACTGAAAACCTTCTTCAGTCTTTGCATTTCATCAAACAAGGGAATCCTCAAATCATCATATAGGATAATCTACAATAGAACATGTTTAAAACTAATTTAATTTTAAACGTCTTTTAGATACAAACATTGCATATCCAATTCTCTTCCAGCACGAAGAAATGTAACGATTCACACTTGAGCACACAATGACCTCTGGCTTAGTAAGGAAGTAAAAAAACTGCTAACGTTGCTCTGTCTAAAATTAGACATAGACCATATGTTATTTTACTATTTCTCTCTATATAATTGAGGGATAACTTTTGTTACAGCCAACATTCAGTGAAGCAATGAAATGAAAGCAGGTCTGCCTCTGTAAGAGCCCACCCAGACGAGATGCGATGTTGCATCAGATCAGATGTCGTCCCCGGGGGTTTATCGGTGTTCATTTCAAACAACAGCGATCCTGTGTCTTGAATTCGGGCCCGGTATATCCCGCTGTGCCAAGTGAAATATCTCAGACCATTACAAATGAGACAGATATCCTGGATGACCACCCCTAGCGATCTCGGGCCAGAGTTGAGTGGGGAAAAGGTTTTATTTAATTTTTTCTGGCAGTTGATTGAATAAAGAAACAAGGCTCCAGCCTTCACGGAAAGACGGTTCTCAAACAACGTGGGGTCGCGGAAGGTGCCATGGGCTTGCACATTGCCGACCAAAAGAATAAAAAATAAATAATGAATATGTCTACTGTTAAGTGCTTTAACAGTCTATATTTTAAGATTGCGCCGCTGTGATCTACCGTGACGCGTGAGCCTCCAATTTATACAGTGACGCGAGTCCTTTTAAATATGGATAAAACCCGAAGCTCCAAACCTGGCTGTGCCCAGCCCCGCGCACGCACGCTGCGGATGATTTATTTGGGGGTCCACGGCCCACCTAGGAGAAGACCAGCCCGCGCAGGAACGGTACATGATCGCTAATTCAAGCACTCAAACGTGCATTGCGCTCGTCGCCGAAATTGGGTTAAATTAATATCCAAAACGTAACCGTGGGGTCTCTCAATTTATACAGTAGATACTGTACACTATGATGGAGTTAATGATGAAACCCGACGTGGCTAGCCTTGAGATCATGGCCATGGGGAATATGATTGCTTGTAACCAAATGAACGCGCTCTGTCTGCGCACGCACAGCACGGGTAGGCAATGGTTTAAATTCATATCCAAAAGTATTCATGGCAGTGACCAGTGACTTGTGTCATTCATGTCGGCTGCTGTGCGATATAGACCTACTCCTTGTCAAAGATTGTACCGTTGGTTAATCCCACGTTTCCACTGTCAAAGACTGCTGTGTAAACCAAAATGCTGCTGTTCCAAGTAACCTAGTTGCGTGTGTAGGTGTGTGCGTGCGTGCGTGCATGTGTGCGTGGTCTGTGCGGGACGCAGGCGGACATGGCTTTTCTTTGGTTGGTCCCAAATCCATATTATTATCGTCTGTTCGCATATTCAATGAGTCCCGCAGTGCAACACCAAACAAAACAAGAAAAAAGAAACTGCATTTGAAATTGCCTACTTTCCAACAATACAGAATACAGGTTCCTTGTCCAGGGGTGACAGTCGCTCAGGGGTAGACCATAAGGTTCCCTGTTCGATCCTGGGCTCCATCAGTTCCTGTCGAAGTGTCCTTGAGCAAGACACTGAACCCCTAATTGCTCTCGATGAGCAGGTTGGTGCCTTGCATGGTTTCCTCCGACATCAGTATATGAATGTGTGTGTGTGTGAATGTAATGCACAATCATTGTGAAGCGCCTTGGATAAAGGCACTAAAAATGCACATTTACATTTAGAGTGTGCATTATTTCAACTGAAAACCTTTTTTTGTTATCCTACTTTCTGGCAAAATAATTAGACAGTTCACAGCTGTAGCATTACTCCCTGTAGCTTGATTTCATTGGTTCCAAAACAAGTACCACAAGGAAACATCTTATGAATGGTAAATAAATGGTGCATTTACAGTATATAGCATCTTTCTCCGAAGTGCTTTACAATAACATTCACACGTCGACAATGGAGGAAACCATGCAAGGCACACATGGACAGGCAGCCAGGAAGAGCTCGGGATCAAACTGGGACCCTTCCGATTACAAGACGGCTCACTACCTCCTGAGCCACTTTCTGGTCAACCCCATCCTCCCGCTACATACCTAAGAATCAGACACTTCACATTTACAGTGTGCATTATTTCAACTAGAACTCTGGGCAACCAGTGACTTTCAAGAAAGTCTGGATGGAAACCGAGGAAGGTCGGTGACTTGGTTGGTGAGTTGGTGAGACGAAGGAGAGCTCCAGGCAGGAATAACCCCACAGTCCTGGAGAACTCTACGCATCTGTGTCACCTCAAGACCTCAGGAGGGACCCACCCAATACCTCCCCAGAGGAGCCTCTTGTTGGTTATAAATAAATAGAGCAGGGGAGGGGAGTTTAGCCTTGGCCAGGGGGAGGAGATAGGCGATGATTTGGCCACCACTGCCGACCCTGCCATCAGGAGGGTGTAGCGGTTCAAGGGTCGAAACACCTGATGATCGACCTGAAGACATCAAATTTTCCTGGCCAAGGCTACATTCACCAAACATGAATGGAGGAGAAGCATCGTTAGATGTAATTATAATCACAGCCGTGAGTTTGTGGAATAGCCATATGAAAGATAATTCTACTGATTATTGGCCCTTCCGCTCTCCCTGCAGAGTCTGCCAGGATTCCAATCCCCGCTTCAAGGACATAAAAGCCAGATTCATGCTTGAATGTGTTTCGAAAATAGCCGACCTACACAGAAGCAATGCTTTGTGATCTTGTATAGGTCTGCTATTTTCATCCAAAATAAAGCCCAAGTATTTTAGGAATAATTATAGTCCGGATACAAGACTCCAAATTAAAAAAAGAATCTGCTGAGATTTTTTTTTTTTAAAAGAAAGAAAAAAAAATCTAGAGAACCAGAGATTATTTAGCATCTTCTGCAAATTATCTCCAGACTCTACAGGAGGATAATCTCATTCCCATAAAGTAAACATCATACTGTAGAACAACTCTAGATTAGTTTAAAGAAACTCTAATGTCTGTTAAAACAAAGTCTTCTGTAAATCTAAAAAAAAAAAAGCATGTATAAACAGATTTTGTATTGAATTCTTTGCTTTAAAACTGTGGTTACTGTGTAAATATATTTAGGGCAGTGCTTCCTGAATCTATTCTGCTCATCAGGGAGTAATCAGACAAATACTGCAAAAGCCTGTTAAGAATGTATGAATATATAATGCTATTATTTATATAATATAAAGTGACCCTTGGATAATTCCTGGCATGCTTAAGAATTGGCTTGGTGATAGACTTCCATCTCTTAACCATATAAACACATGTTGGCGCATGGAAGACCTCACATGGGCCACACATATACACAAATAATATCCTGTACTGGCTTTTGGCCTAGTCTTGTTTAGGTGGCTGTGGAATCATTCTCAATGACAAATAACCACCAACAAGCTAACCTACTCGCTCCCTCTGGTAACCAGTGGGCTATGGAGCAGATGGGCTAAGCAGCAAGTCATATACAGCACTTGTGTTTGCTGTGTGTTTTGTGTGTGTGTATTCCAATGTCTATAAATATCACCAAATCGTTTGACTCTGTGTGTGTGTGTGTGTGTGTACGTCTGTGTGCTTCTACAGTATGCAACTGATCACGCGTTGGCGTGTCCATGTGTGTGATATTTTTACTGTACTTAAATGCCAGAGGAAGGAGTTTGGGGAGATCTCTTGGCATCTGTCTGTCTGTACGTATCACGGCCAGGCTCTGCTGTCCGCTCTGCTCTGCTCCGTTCGGTCTGTTCTTGGAAGCGGGACTGCTTTGCTGTGCCACTGCCAAGTCACAGGGCAGCGGATACAATTCCAGCACATTTCTGTCCCAGTGACGGGCCTTTGTGTGTATATGTGTTTTGTGTTTGGGCGGCAGTGGCTCAGGACTCGGTAGAGTGGCTGTCTTGGAATCGGATGTTTCCCAGATCGATCCCCATCTCCTGGCTTCATGGAGTGAGAAAGACACTAAACCCCTAGCTACAGTACTCTCAATGAGTATGCAGGCACCCTGCATTCAAGTTCATCGTGTGTGTGTGTGGGTGAATGTGTAGTAAAGCACTAAGTCTACAGTACACTAGTTGGCTAGAAATGTGCTATATAAATTAAGACAATTTTACATTTTGCATTTATAGTCTATGTGTGACTATGTCAGCCAAAGATGTGGTCATTAGGTTCTGTCAAAATGAGCTCAGTTTTTGGACTCTTGACAGAGTGTAACAGTAAGGGCGAGTGCCCCCCTCGAGTGTAATGCATACACTGGTAACTAGAGTTTGAAAAAAGCTAAACTGTCTAACACTTCCAGAACGTTGACAGCAGTTGTCTTTGGTGGGAAGCCACAGTGAACATGATGCATAGTTCAACAATATCGATTCTGACTCACAATGACAGAATTCCTTCACAATGGTTGTCAAGAAAGAAAGAAAGAAAGAAAGAAAGAAAGAAAGAAAGAAAGGAAATGTATGACCAGGCATTAGTCACCAACGCCCTCTCCAGCTCCTGAGTTTTCTCAAGAGACGTGTCTGAACCACACTTGAACCCATTTCTAACTGTCTGGTTTTCTCCCTCATTCATCCAGGCAAGGTGACTCAAATCTATTTTTTTCTCTCTCTCTTCCCTCCTCCCCCCTCTCTCACTCTTACCATCCCTCTGTGGTCAGATGGAGGACGTAATAGCCCGCATGCAGGACGACAAAAACGGAATCCCTATCCGCACAGTGAAAAGTTTTCTATCCAAGATACCCAGTGTTTTTTCAGGTAAGTTTCCTGCTATGTATGTCTAGTCTCCTTCTCCTCTACAATTCTCTCCTCTCCGAGCCTCTGTTTAACTCCCACCCAGTAAGCGGCCAACATTCAGTACCTGTCAAACAAATCATTGGAGCCATTTAGAGAGATGTCTGCTTGCGTAGCACACAGACAAAACCAGAATGTCACGAAAGTCTCATTTAGAGGGTGTCCGTGTGGAGCAGGGTTACAGTACCTGCCCACCCCTATGGAGATAGGATCGATTTCTCTGCGGTGCCTTGTACGAGCACTCAACAAACACAATTCACCCGCTTCGACTGGTATCTTCGCATTCAACCGGACTTTATCATCCTTTTTCAGACGTTTGAACGCAGATAGTATCCACAGTGTATCCACGGAGGAGTATCTACTTTGAAGTACGCATGCGCCGATATCTCTCGCCTTGAATATTAGTCCCCTCAGGGGAATCGAACCCAAACCGTGGGTTTGTTGCATCCGTGCTCTACTGACTGAGCTAATGAACGGATGAAGTGACTCCTTTTTTGTGCATTTATCTATGACGTGGATATCTATGACGTGGATAGTGGGGTAGATGTTGATAGTGAGGGACTGAATATTTACTATTCTGTCCATAACGGCACATAACTCGGTAACGCGGCTGAGTGGGATTGGGCGCCGTTCGCACCGCTCGTCGCGGCAACTCGGCTCGCTAGCGCTCGCCTCGGTGGCGACTCACGGGGCTCATCGGCGCCCAATACCGCGCCGCTCCGTCAGGGTCAGTGGCGTGGAGCATTACACTGGGGAACAGAGCACACTTGGCATCTGGTTCGAGGCTGGGAGTCACCTCAGGTTTTATTTTTGCGCTCCTCTGAGGTTGACCACTAGATGTCGTCATTTTACTACTAATATCTCTGCCTTGGTGAGATACTTCTCTGCATTGGTGAGATACTAGTATGCTGTATCTATGGATACCTCTGCATTGAAGAGTCTGAAAGCACGTGAATATTTCGCATTAAGTGCGTTGATATCATTAGAAGCAGGTGCACAATTGTCAAACACAAAACTCATTATCAACACATTATGCCTACGCCTAGTAGGCCTATAGATTCTATAGATTCTGCATAGTCAATGTAGTTCTTGGTAGGTTCTTGGTTTTTCATTTTCAACATACGTTTAATACTTTTAAATTGACCTCCTTTTTGAGTGGTGCTCCTGGAAGCAGCTAAGCTCCTTCATCTGGTTTTGTCCGTATGCAAGACTTTTCGGACTCATAAATAGCACCGCTCACTTCACACTGGGTGTGATTTTTATTATGGAGGAAGGGTAATGAATAATATGCACTGGTAACTTTACTAGAGTTTGAAAAAAGCAATTGTCAAAAATGTGGATAAATTCCACTCTGCTGTTGAGGATGGAAGCATCCTCAACAGCATATCTATTGTCTCTTACTGCATATCTCTGTTGCGACACTCAGACATTTGTTTTCAAACTCCTAACGACACCTGTCTCGAATAGACTCCCTAAAGACTCTGGCACACCCCCTTTCAAACTAAGGGCAGATGCATAATCCACTTTTAGAGACAAATCTATTTCGGTTCGGCTTTGTCCAAACTACAGTATGTATATCATTAATTCGGCTGTTTGGTGCTGCTGAGATTGTGGGACTCTCCGAACCGAACCGAAATAAATTTGTCTCTAAAAGTGGAGTATGCATCAGCCCTAACACCTGCTTGGTGACTATAGGTAAGCCCACTCCCCAAGCCTGACAGTCATGTAGGACAGCCAGTAGGGAGATGGTGTGCCTGTGCTGTGCAACTTAAAACAAACGCCTAACCTTCATTCTGAACCGCACATTACAGGAACTGCTTGTGATTTCACTGTGATTTATAAAAACAGATTTTGGTTTTGAGAGTAGGCTATACTGCCCTCACCTGCTCTCACCTGAAGTCACATAATGTAAAAAACTAGTTTAAACAAAAACAGCCGTCAATGTATTAATGCACCAGTAAGGCTCCCTAATCGGGAGATAAGCGACCGTCACGTCGCATACAAAAACTTTAGAAGGCAATCGTAGCGAATCAGGAGGGAATAAAATGGGACGAATCCATGTTGATAACATGACTTTAGAGATACTGTGTACCGCTTTGCATGATTTTCGGCCAAAATCTGTAGGAGCAGTGTCCAGAAATGTGTTTTGCAAAAATTGGCCTGATGGTGGCGCTAGAGGACGGCCATGTGAGAAATCAGGGGCGGAGGTTGTGATTTGCTATCCAAGAATTGTGTGTGCAAAGTGTGACGTGACATGACGGACAGACTGACTGACAGACTGACTGACAGCCGGTGGAGGTTTTGATAGTAACTGCGACCTGACGGTTGCAAAATTCGACACATCTGCAGTGCATGGTTGGAGGTGGCCTTTCTACACTTCCATGGAGACATTTAGACCTTGGTGTTGGATAGGACAACTCCTGGTTGAATAGCCCTGCCTGAAGCTCATAAGAACAATATCAATATCTCCCCTGGCCATGCAGGGATTATGTATGGGAAGAGTGCCTTCTCCTGGGAGACCAGGGTTCCAATACCAGGGTAGGACATGAAACGTACAGATTGCAGGTCTAGATGAATGGCCAAGAGTGGGTAAAATGCCTCGGGATGCGTTCTCCCCTGTATTGCCTTATGGCATCGCAATGGTGACAGGCCCTGCAAATGTATGTTGATATCATGTTGTGAAATGTGATGTGAGGGGAATTCCTGCAACATTGACTGCAGTGCTCCACACCTCAGGGAACAAAGATTGTGCACTCTGCCACTCTCACAGTGTTGTTTTTGACAGCAAATTTTGATTTAGTTTTAGTCATCGTCTTTTGAATAAAATGTAATTTAGTTTTAGTCAATTTCCCTAACGTTTTAGTCTAGTTTTTATTTTGTTATGAAATCGTCAATATATTTAGTCTTGGTTTTAGTCATCACAGCTTAGTTTTTATTTCGTTTTTATTTTGTTTTCGTCAGTGAAAAAAACCCAGTCGACAAACATTTTTCGTCATAGTTTTAGTCAACGAAATCAACACAGCTCTCACATCATCTTCTGAGTGCGATTGCATGCTCTTTCTCTCTCTCCCCTTTTCCCAACCTTTTTTGTGCATGTTGGCTTGTGCGGGTGTACCAGGCACTCAGAAATCCACAAGAGACTATAGGAAGAACTGTCGTGTTCAGTCAGAAGCAGGGGAAGACATGTTGTCTATCTGTGATTAACCCATTAAGACCTGGCTGAGGCAGAGTCCACAAATTCCTTCTTAAATCAGTATTTCTCAAACTCAGATTTATGCAAAAAAAAAAATAATAATTATATCAAAATTCTCATTTTCAATATTTGTCTAAAGAAATTTCAAAAATAGCAGATACAAATCCGCAGTGCAGCACAAAAGAGACATGCTGTGAGCTTGTATATTTGTTATCATTACTGCACGCACGCACGCACGCACGCACGCACGCACGCACACACACACACACACACACACACACACACACACACACACACACACACACACACACACACACACACACACACACACACACACACACACACACACACACACACACACACACACACACACACACACACACTGTCCAAACTACAGCATGAGAATTATTTTTAATCAATCTGGAGAACAGGCTTGTTAGGGGATTACCTCACACATCTCATTTAAGCTCTATCACTGGAATTGGGTCATCACATCACATCACCAAAGTATGAAAACGGGGGTTGTATTAATGATGAAACTAATCCCCAGCTAAAGCCATCTAGTTATGCGGTCCGTGTTCACTGCAGCTGCTTCCATTAAGACAGCAGAGATCCCCTCATTAATCTGCCCAGTTCATACTGTAACAGTGGTGGAAAAAGTAGGCCTACTCACATTTGTTTAAGTAAAAGTATCAATACTGCACTGTAGATGTACTCCGTTACAAGTAAATGTCCAGAACTCAAAAATGTCCAGAATTCAAAATGTATTTGAGTGAAAGTATGAATGTATTGGCATCAATAAGTACTTCAATTACCAAAAGTAAAAGTACTAAATGTTTGAAAATAGCCGATCTACAAGCTCACAACAAGCGCGTTGTGAGCTTGTAGATCGGCTATTTTCAAATGGCCACCGTATAAAATCAGGCTTAAGTGGTTTATGTATGTTTTATAATATTGTAATTTAGATCTGCAAAGAAGTTTTCAAAATAATTGTAGTGGAGTAAAAGTACAATATTTGGATTCGAAATGTAGTAGAGTAGAAGTAAAAGTACTGGAAATTGGAAATTCTCAAGTAAAGTACAAATACCTCAAAACTGTACTTAAGTACAGTACTTAAGTAAATGTACTTAGTTACTTTACACTACTGTACTGTGCGTAATAGAGGGTATGCGCATGCATAAAGTGAATGGCAAATCGAGTGGCAAAGTGAGTGGCAAAGTGAGTTTAACGTTGTTTAATGCAATCAATAGGACTTTTCTGTTTGTATGAATGGGCTGTCAAGGCCAGAAAGTAGTTATTTTGCCACTCAGTAGGTGTTCCCGCATAACTTCCGGGTATGATGATGTTGTCACACGCATACTCTCTATCTATATGCAAACAAACGGACCCATCTGGGATATGGTCAGCTTTAGCTCGTGGGTAGAGATGCCGTCAGGTAATTAGAAGGGCCCTTGACAAGACACTTAACCCTGACAACGATCCTGCGAGCGCACGTCAAAATCATCTGAGCAGCCACCAGCTGAGTGAAGCTGAAATTGAATTCCCCCCTTGGGGTTAATAATTGTAAAAAAAAGAAAAGTACAATCTCGCATACAAAGAAAGCAAAAACAGGCGCAGATTAAAGACATGGAGAGGCAAAGAGAGAAAGGGACAGTACTATAATGATGGAGAGCGTCTGTCTCACCATGTGTCCTCCTTTGACCTTGTCCCTCTCATGTTCACACTTGTGGTGCATCTCCCCAGCCTCCAGTCGCCCACTTAACTGCTGCACCTGTCAACATGATAGACAGCGATAATAGCTTGGATGGTAAATTTAGCCTGAACGCCCATGTCAAATGTTGTGTGAGGGTATGGATGCCTGCAGGGCAGAAGCTGCTAACATGTTTGTTGTGACGTGGAAATGACTCATGCTTAGACACTTTCATTTCTAGATGAATTCCTTAAAGACAGGGTGCAGTGATTTTTTCCCCCCTCAAACAACATGATCATCATGTATTATGATTACAGTATACTTGGAGAAGGATTTTTTTCAGGTGGTGGTGACCCAGCTGAAGTTAGCCACAACCACAGTGTTGCTGTATAGGATGCGTTCACACGTGCACCGGGTGTGTGCTCAGTTTAATGAGTCCAGTGGGCGGTGACGTTGTAGAGTGCACTCAGTGTGGCTTAATACGAAGGACCAGTTAACCCTTAATTTCTGTTCGGATTCACTTCATCTTGGTTCTGTTCGTGGGTCATTTGGGATATTTGGTTTAAAAAACAATATGCTACTAATATACATTTTAACTTAACAAATCATCATCATACATTGACTTTGTCTCAATTCCAAACAATTCATATGATATGTATGGTAAATGTTTGCATTTATGCTTTGCTACATCAGTAAATACAGAAAGAGCTAGGCGTTTTTACTGATTGCTGAAATTCATGTAAAATAAAAGTGGAAAATAACACACGTGTGAACATGTGAACACACGTCACATATGAATGTACACTTGTACGTATACAATAGGAAGCACATGCTTCACATACACGGACTGCATGTGAGGCAGATGAGCTTCTTGCACCTCGTGCAAGCAGTCTGTGTCTTCCTGTCTGCTGTTGTAGGACACACTGAACAGTGCTTTCTCTTGCCAGATGCACACTGTCAAAGTAGGGTCGGTCAGTGGGTGCACTGAGCATACCGGGGGGTGCAGCGCACTGGATTTTCGAACGACAACGCACCAAGTGCTCCGAATGAACAAAGACAAGATGGTGTCGTTTGTGCGCTGAGTGTGCATTTTCGAAAGCACCCATAGTAAAAAGGGGAGGGGATGATTTTATGATGACATTAAAGCGGTGTATTTCAGCTTCATGAAGAAACCAAAAATACACAGGGAAGACATATTTGCATATTATAACCATACTTGGGGGTTTATTAGAGTAATGTTAACTCCATAGACACATACAAAACAGAAGAAAGTACAAAACTATGGCACCACCTCTTTAATGCTCCCCACTTTAGGGGGCAAAGGAAGGTGTGCTGCATTTGCCCCGACATACAAAGTTGTCCACCAGAAATATTATCTATGACCCAGTAGGATCACAACCTATATGGACAACCCGGTCAATTTGTACAACAAAGTTCAATATGGCCGCCTCAATATTAGCCCCCTATTAGTTTTAATGGGGGGTGAATAGGGCAACATTTTAAACTGAGGGATATTTCCACGAAACTTCACAGGTTGATCAATGGTATACATATGAACATTTTTTGTATTGCAAGTTTCCATGAAATCCAATATGGCCACCACAATATGGCCGCCATAATGTAAGGACCCAGAAAATAGGTTTTGCCTCTAACTTCTGAACCAGATGAGCTAAACGCAAACTTGGTGTCTATTTCATGGTGTCTGACCATGGGAGACTCAATGGAATAGCTAATTTTATTATTGGGTGTGTCTGGACCTTTATTGTGCATATTTGCAAGATGGTGGACTCCCAAAATAGAGCTTTAACATAATTTCTACCATGATTGTTGACTGCTTTTGCAAATACAAGCAATATGAATCCATTTGCTAAGATTTATGGCACAGAAGGGACTTATACCTGTATTATTCTTGAGTTTGCATGTTGTCAAAATGTCTGTAAACGAGATATTATATTTCCTGTCCGATTCTACTGTATGTAGTTGTAGCAATGACTTCAGATAAAATCAGAGACCAAAACAATGTATCTTAGAAATTATTTTTTAATTTAAAAAAAAAAAGAAAAAAAGAGAGAGATTATCTCAATGAAATGAATGCAACTGCCTTTTTGGGTCTTTCACACATAGACATGCACATGCTTTCCAACAACATCAGCTTCAGGGAAATTATAATGAACACATGATTAAAACAGGCTGCATTATAATGCAAATAATTGCTAGTCACTATCACTGTCATGTGTACCTATCCTGCTGCATCTTGTCTCCAGTCCTTGGCAACGACACCCCAAGTAGCATGCAATTCCCTTCTTCGCACACAAACAGTTTTTCTGGCAGCCTTTGATACAGCTACATGATATTGCCTTGTCCATTGATATAGGCCAGGCTGGCTCTGTAGATGGACAGGGGACTGCCTTCTCATCACTGAGAGACCATCCATATTCAGTGAAGCAAGGGATGTCTGGCTTCGCGATGTGTGCCGTTTTATCTATTATGGCTGCTAGAGCAGCTCTTTTCAGGTGCAGGCCAAAGGCATTTTCTGTAGGTGGCAGCAGCTTCAACAGGGTTGATCGGTTATTTAGGAACTTGTACACTCTCAGCTTTGCCAGGTCAAAGTCCTCCGAATGGTCAGCTTTTGATGCATATACAGCTATTGTGAGGTCTCTAGCCTGATTCTTGACATCCTCTGAGAGGGAATAAGAGGAATTTTCACCAAACTCCTGAAGTGCAGGAGATCTAGACCCATGCTGGTCTTGAACCATGCCTTCTTTCCAGTGAAAAAGGGATAGCTGGTGGTATCTCTGCCACTCAGGCTGTGAATAAAGGGCAGGGCACGACACTGTGTGAGTCCAAGGGCTGAGACCATGTGATGGATAGGAGGATATGCATCCTGCTCTGTTCTCACCCACAGCTCTGGAAGGTCTAGGAGGTGGGTGGCAGCATGAGAGACAAGGAGTGTGGTGATCAAGGAGGGTGTGTTGTTGATGTCCCTGCACTAGAGTCAACACAACAGGAGGCCGACACAAGGGTAATTCTACACACCATCTACAGTGTCCAGGCTCACAAAGTTGACAGAGTTGTCATCCATGCTAATAGCACAGACATCATCATCATGTGCCTATCATGCTGCCACCCACCTCCTAGACCTTCCAGAGCTGTGGGTGAGAACAGAGCAGGATGCATATCTTCCTATCCATCACATGGTCTCAGCCCTTGGACTCGCACAGTGTCGTGCCCTGCCCTTTATTCACAGCCTGAGTGGCAGAGTTACCACCAGCTATCCCTTTTTCACTGGAAAGAAGGCATGGTTCAAGACCAGCATGGGTCTAGATCTCCCTGCACTTCAGGAGTTTGGTGAAAATTCCTCTTATTCCCTCTCAGAGGATGTCAAGAATCAGGCTAGAGACCTCACAATAGCTGTATATGCATCAAAAGCTGACCATTCGGAGGACTTTGACCTGGCAAAGCTGAGAGTGTACAAGTTCCTAAATAACCGATCAACCCTGTTGAAGCTGCTGCCACCTACAGAAAATGCCTTTGGCCTGCACCTGAAAAGAGCTGCTCTAGCAGCCATAATAGATAAAACGGCACACACCGCGAAGCCAGACATCCCTTGCTTCACTGAATATGGATGGTCTCTCAGTGATGGGAATGCAGTCCCCTGTCCATCTACAGAGCCAGCCTGGCCTATATCAATGGACAAGGCAATATCATGTAGCTGTATCAAAGGCTGCCAGAAAAACTGTTCATGTGCGAAAAAGGGAATTGCATGCTACTTGGGGTGTCGTTGCCAAGGACTGGAGACAAGATGCAGCAGGATAGGTACACATAACAGTGATAGTGACTAGTAATTATTTGCATTATAATGCAGCCTGTTTTAATCATGTGTTCATTATAATATCCCTGAAGCTGAAGTTGTTGGAAAGCATGTGCATGTCTATGTGTGAAAGACCCAAAAAGGCAGTTGCATTCATTTCATTGAGATAATCTCTCTCTTTTTTTCTTTTTTTTTAAATTAAAAAATTATTTGTTTTGGTCTCTGATTTTATCTGAAGTCATTGCTACAACTACATACAGTAGAATCGGACAGGAAATATAATATCTCGTTTACAGCCATTTTGACAACAAACTCAAGAATAATACAGGTATAAGTCCCTTCTGTGCCATAAATCTTAGCAAATGGATTCATATTGCTTGTATTTGCAAAGGCAGTCAACAATCATGGTAGAAATGATGTTAAAGCACTATTTTGGGAGTCCACCATCTTGCAACTATGCACAATAAAGGTCCAGACACACCCAATAATAAAATTTGCTATTCCATTGAGTCTCCCATGGTCAGACACCATGAAATAGACACCAAGTTTGCGTTTCTAGCTCATCTGGTTCAGAAGTTAGAGGCAAAACCTATTTCTGGATCCTTACATTATGGCGGCCATATTGTGGCGGCCATATTGGATTTCATGGAAACTTGCAATACAAAAAATGTTCATATGTATACCATTGATCAACCTGTGAAGTTTCGTGGAAATATCCCTCAGTTTAAAATTGTGCCCTATTCACCCCCCATTAAAACTAATAGGGGCTAATGAGGCGGCCATATTGGACTTTGTTGTACAAATTGACCGGGTTGTCCATATAGGTTGTGATCCTACTGGGTCATAGATAATATTTCTGGTGGACAACTTTGTATGTCGGGGCAAATGCAGGTTTCCTAAAAAAAGGCTGGTTTGCCCCCTGGGTACTTCTATTTTATCGTCAGGCACAAAACGAACACAAAACCAAAACTATTACTTTTCAGGAAATGGAATAAAAGAACATGTGTTGCAAAGATCCAATGTAGCCATTACAGTAGCTTATAAGCTCTCGATGTATGTATGATGGAGCTCACAACACGTTCCATCCATAGTGCGCAACTAACTGTGCTGTGAGCACATAGGTAGCGCTTAAACCAGGGGTCTTCAATGTTTTAAGGCCAAGAACACCTTAGTTGAGAGAGAGATGAAGCAGGGACCCCCACAACCTCTTCATAGATTCCATATAGTTTCATTGTTTGACAGCACGATCATCAGTGTATTCTGGAATCATGTCAATTATTGTTTGTTTTCAGATATTTAACCACTTGAACCGTCAATACTTAAAGGGCCTAAACCATGCTTTTAAAACTATATTTTTTGTATAAATATATGCTCAAAATTGAGTCTTAGACAGGTTTTAACCCTCAAAAAACACTCTGACCATTCTTTTTATTTGTACTAGCTCTACTATAATGAGGCTCTCCAGCTGCAATACCAAAACGGCCTCTGTTTGCTCAGGGGCGCATCTAGTGGGGTTGTTCCAGAAAAAAAAGAAGTTTTTTGAAAAAGAAAAAGTTTTTTGAAAAAAAAAAAAGTTTTTTGAAAAAAAAAAGTTTTTTGAAAAAAAAAAGTTTTTGAAAAAAAAAGTTTTGAAAAATTTTTTTTTTTTTTTTAAGTTTTGAAAAAAAAAATTGAAAAAAAAAATGTTTTTGAAAAAAAAAATTTTTTTGACTGCATTGCATTTTTTTTTGAAAAAAAAAAAGTTTTGAAAAAAAAAAGTTTTGAAAAAAAATAATTTTTGACTCTGAAAAAAAAACGGGAATCCGAGAGTGACGTCACTCTCGTCAACTCTCAGAACAGCACTGTTCTGAGAACCCGTGGAAAGCTTTTCATCTCTGTCTGCCCAAAACCAGAGAAAGACACAACGGTCAGAAATAGGACTTTGTGAGGATAGAAGGTGCCAGTGGGACCCCAAAAAAAGGTTTTAAAATAGAAAAAGTGAAAATTCATGGTGTAGGTCCTTTAATAAACTTGACCTTTCACTCTGTACTTAGTCAGCTTTTTTTCCCCTCTACACCAAAGAACTTTGCCGAAAATAGCCGATCTACAAGCTCACAACGCCTCGCAGCGTGAGGCGTTGTGAGCTTGTAGAGCTTGTAGAGCTTTGTAGAGCTTTTTGGTAGATCGGCTATTTTTGGCTAAAGTTCTCAGAATATGGATGCTAGGGCTCAAGTGGTTAATATAAAAAAAGGAGGAAAAAGGTTTCTGTCATACAAAGATTTGGAGGACCCCCTGTAGTAACTCTGAGGACCCCCTAGGGGTTCCGGACCCCCTGTTGAAGACCCCTGGCTTAAACGGTTATGTCTCGTCGTAAATCTTTGGTCTGAACTAGGCTTGTAACCACAAAACAGACTACTGCATCTTGGAATTGGCTCAGACAAATTATGTTGTTATACAATGGGTACTTCAGCATGCCCTTGTGCCACAATGGACATTTGTATTAATGGGGTAAAGCCAAGGAGAGGTGGCTTGGAGGGGGTGTGGGAAGAGTATATCTGGCACTGGATGGCCTATTATCTACCCACACGGTGCTAGACGAGAAGAGCGAGCATGCAGTAAACTATAATGAGTTAAGGTGGGCAGGGTCAGGGTCAGGAGGAGATGCAACTGTTTTGCCTTCCATTTCAATGCAAAAATGTTTGGCTATCTTGACTGCACACCGGTGATACATATTTCATTTTGTTTTGTTCCAGGTTCAGAAATTGTGCAGTGGATGCTCAAGAATCTAAACATCGAAGACCAAGGTAACGCACCGGCGGAGAGTCATGTTATCATTTGAGTGAGCTGATGAAGAAAAGTCTTCATCCAATAGGGTGGATGGAGAAGCAGTGTTCTGTTGCTAAGTTCCAGAGTGCACGCACGGGAAAGAATCCAAATAGGGGTGAAGGAATAATCTATGCTCTGGTGAAATTATGAATCCATTAATTGATCAACATAAAATGTATCAAATCAAATAATCTAGTTTAGTAATATACCCTATCATGTAAAATGTTCGCTTTATTCCAGATTATAAAATGAAAAGTTAATATATTTTAAGTTGAATAGTATAAAGCAAAAAAACTGCTCACCCTAAGTCTTATCTGGCTATCACTGCGGCTCTTTAATTCTCGCTTTAAGACAAACTCATGCATGAGACCTTCTAGGCAAAAAGGGTAACGAGAAGAGTCAATAGATTAGCCCTAATGAAACCAAGAGATAGAATAGGCCTGTCTTCCAACAAAGTGGCCAAACACAGTTCAAGGCAATTGTAGACTGCAAGATGCCTGCCGACTCCACATTTGAGATGGGCTACACTAGCCCTGCAGACTCAAACAGTGTTACCGCTTGGGTCCTGGCAGGGACGTGCTGGCCATTTGGAAAAGCGGGACAACTCCCGAACGGCCGGTTCATTCCCGGCCGGTCCAGGCCGGCCATTAGGAAAAAATTAAAAATAAAATGTCGGCCTTCGTTACATTTTGGGGGCTGGGCGGCCAACAAAGTAAACCGTCACTTTCGGGCAGAAACCTCATATCCTCCAAGTTTCAAATGTATACATTTTTTCGCAAAGCAAAGCCCTGCTTCATCATACAAGGCCGTTGCACAAAAGTAGTGAAAACAGCAGTTGTGTGCTTGTAGATCGGCTGTTTTAACTAGTTTAAATCATTTTTAAAATGATAAATACAAAACAAACGGTTTTGGACATACAAGGTTTTCACCCGACAACGACGAAATATAACTCATGTACAGTAATTGGCCCACTGGCTTGTCACTTGTCATGATCTGAAATGGCAAATCTTTGAGTAGCAGTGAAATTTGACACCACTGTGTTTGCATGTGCGTGCTGCTGCTGCTGCCTCCACAGTGAGTGCAGAGAAATAGCAGAGGCATAACAGTCACTTCTCTCCAGTGGGTCCGGCGGTCAAATATGTCCGATCGGAAACTTGCGCTGCGGCACAATAGTTCCGCCACAATTTTTTTTTCTTTTTTAACTTTTTTTTTATTTTATTTTTTTTACTTTTTTTTTTATTTTTTTTAACTAGATGGGAGCGGCCCGAAGGGCCGCGACCCTCTAGTAATATATATTATGTGTTTATACATGTGTGTACATTGCGAGGATCCAGGTTTCGGAAGCTGCTGGCCACAGGCTGCCTGTAGAAACTGTACTGTGGTGCAGAAGTGCAGTACAGGTACTTATAACAGAACTACAGTATGCAGCCCGCACACCTATCATATGTCACCCTTCTGTTGTCATGGTCGCCCACGCACCCTTGTGGCGCTTGCCCTGCCACTTCTTATACGTGTCCGAACTGTCTGAGTGAAATATTATATCAACCATTTTGTAGGCAGCATGTAATTTTATTTCTGTGATGCAGAAGTCTTTCGAGAAATTCTTACATATTGCAGAATATGATTCAATAATGAAAACAAACGTATTACAAAAGGTGGGAGAATTAATCACTTATAGACAATCAAAGCAGCTGCTGATAATCAACGTTGTCAGTTCCCCCTCCACCCGATCAACACCCACAATAAAAATATTCATATTGGTTCTCTTTCCCCTGGAGAAGGTAGTATAGCGCTAGCCATGATAGAGGCAGGTATAGACGCCATCTCGTTCATTAGCTTGCCCTTGGCCTTTGTTAATGGTGATTGAGAAAGCCAGCATGACAACATCTTCACTGTGCCACCGTCTGGGTCTAAAGGTCCTGCATGGCTGGCAGCACAGTCCTGTTTTAACCACTTCACCTTGGCTTGCGGTCGTGAGAGGAACATTTTCCATACCAAGCAGTGAGCCATTCCTTAACAATGGTGCCCAGATGAAGTGAGCAGTTTAGGTCGCTGACCAAGAGGAACCTGAAGTTAAATTCACTTTCCACTGTAGTCCCGTTTAGGTTGACAATATCGTTGTTTTCGGGTGGAAACCTTGTATGTCCAAAACCGTTCGTTTTGTATTTATCATCTAAAAAATGATTTAAAATAGTGAAAATAGCAGATCTACAAGCGTTGTGTGCTTGTAGATCAGCTATTTTCACTATTTTGTGCGACTAGTCTTGTATGACGAAGCAGGGCTTCACAGGACTTTACAAAAAAACGTACAAATCTGAAACTTGGAGATACAAGGTTTCTGCCCGAGAGAGAGAGAGAGAGAGACAGAGAGAGAGAGAGAGAGAGAGAGAGAGAGAGAGAGAGAGAGAGAGAGAGAGAGATTGGAAACCCTTCAGAAAAACGTATGTTGCTGTATCAGTGGTGCTCAATCTTTTTCATGAGAAGTTGCCCCAAAATTATATATGTATTTGGCCGTCTCAAAATATTTTATATATTCAAAGGTTTGCACAAATTCAAACAATTTTGAATAGCCTAAGGGTCGTTTCATACCGTTATAAGGAGCCTAACTAATTTTGGTTCGGGAGTGCTCCCCGACCCGAAATTATTTAGGTTCGGGGGGAGTTCATCCATACTTTCTTAACGGCTAGTGCCGAAGTTGCTTGTAAATATTGGAGGTCCGTGGCATGACAACGTTTGTGGCCGATGAATGAGCATTGCAGGACTAGCCTGGCTCCAGCCAATAGACCCGCCCACTCTCTGAGTGAACTGCATCTCTTGGTCTGGATATGTCATATGACGAGTCTCTTGATTCGGTTCAAAGCCGTATCTTGGCGAACCGACCAATGAATTCAAAGCAAGACGGAAAAAAATCTACAGAAACAGTGGAGGGAGGGGTGGCTGCGTGGCTCACCAGAGTTCTTAATTGCTCCCTTTGAACTTCAAAAGGACTCCGAACTGCAGGCATTGATTGAGCCATACAAGTGTCGAGTAGCTCATTAGTGATTCTCTCTAATCAGTGAAACATCAAAGACACTGACCTGTTGGGTGCATGTCATTGAGGGGAGGGGGAGGAGGGATTGTTTTGTGTGCAAAAGTCAAACACAACCCTCCCACCAGATCGCTTGTGATTGGGAATTTCAAATTTTAAATCCCCTCCCCTTTGAAATCTCAACACAATGGCTCAGGCTCAGACTCTTAAGCTCCAGCGCAGAGTCTGAAATCAGGCTATTGCAGGACGGACATATATTTGACTTGCCCTTGCGCTGCACGCTGAATGACTGGAGGTCCAGTGAGTGAGTAGCAGCACCAGCGGGGTCTCCTCTCTCTCTCTCACTCACATTCACAAACGCTCGATCGAGCTCTGTCAAAAACATTTAATCTACAAGCTCACATTATAGACGTGCCGCCTCCCTTGCTGCATGCATGTCATCACCATCACACAGTCACAACTCGTCGTGGAAAACCTATCAACACGGAGCACTAGCAAATAGCAATAAGCAAAGTTGTGTTTAAGCTCTTCTTTTGTCTTTAAAACGGTCGGCGACGCGTTAGCGATACACGCAGCAAAGGTGTGTGTGTGTGTGTGTGTGTGTGTGTGTGTGTGTGTGTGTGTGTGTGTGTGTGTGTGTGTGTGTGTGTGTGTCACTGTGTCTGTCGCGTGCGCGCCTCCCAGTCCACCACTCTTCGTCTCCAGCCAGAGTGAGAGCCAGCTGACTTGTGTCCGCTCTGCGAAGCCCAATACACGGCCACACAAGCATTTGGAAGTCGGCGTGTCTCCCTCCCAAACAACCGCTGTTTCCTTGGATTCACAGCCGAGAATATGAACGTGAAGCCGGGCTGAATGAATGAGAAGACACCGCTGAGTACCGAAATTAAGTCGGGAGGTCACAACATTTCGTCAGAACCGTAGAGCCGAATTTAGTCGGTTGACGCCCCCCCGAACCGGGGGATGCGAACCATATTTGGGTTTGCCTAGTGCCGAACCGAAATTAGTTAGGCTCCTTATAACGGTATGAATCGACCCAAAGACATCTAAAATTACAAAGATGCTTTCCTGGTTTTAATGGGCTAATGTAACTCAAGTGTGAAAATGGACACTACACTCTCAGAGCTTTAACCATTTTTGCCTATAATGGCATTTCAGGGACTCTCTAGGTAACTTTACAAGTTTAAATTGACCCTTACAAGTCTGTAACTTTGACAGCGTACAAATGGAACCAAATGGACCCTAACAGGTCCAATTGGTTCCATTTGTACACTGTGAAAGTTAAGGGTAGTCCTTCAAATATCAAAGTTTGAGATCCACAGCTCTGAGCAGCCGGTCCCCTCTTGCTGGGAGGACACAGCAGTGTCTGTCCAGGACCCCCTGCTGCCTCGCATGGGTGCTCAGCACAGCTCTGTACAATAGCACCAGCGTGTGTGTGTGTGTGTGTGTGTGTGTGTGTGTGTGTGTGTGTGTGTGTGTGTGTGTGTGTGTGTGTGTGTGTGTGTGTGTGTGTGTGTGTGTCATTTGTAGAGGTAACATAGTATCTGATTGTTCTTGCACTTGATTTATTGAGAGTGTTTGTGTGTGCGCGACTGCGCGTACGTGTGTACAGTATGTGTCTCTGTCACTTTTTTGTTTATGTATGTGTACATTCCAGTGCCTTGGTGTGGTAGGGTGATTCACACACATAGTGATGTATTGTTCACATAGCTGACTCAACAACCCTCTGCAGTTCCTTTGTGTGTACGGGTGTGTGTTTGGTTTGGGAGTGTGTGTGTGCGTGTGCGTGTGTGTGTGTGTGTGTGTGTGTGTGTGTGTGTGTGTGTGTGTGTGTGTGTGTGTGTGTGTGTGTGTGTGTGTGTGTATATCTGCCTCTGCATGCATGTGTGCGTATCTGCATCATGTATGTTCTGCCTGTATTTTCTTTCCCTTTCTCTCTCTCACTCATGTATGTTGTCTTTAACGTACATACTGCGTGCAGCTGGATGTGCGCAAGTGGGTGCAAGTGTGTGTCGTTGGGTAGGGACTCAGTTATCTCCAGAACCTGAAGTGGCTCAGGGTAAAATCCAGACCAAAGCTATTACAGTATATATGGAGAAAGAGCGGAATGCATTTATTTCACTGCTGTAACTTTTATACCTTTAGGACAGTAATTCTCAAACTCTTTAATGTCAAGGACCCCCAGTTTGATATGGATTAAGGCACTGTTCCCCATTTGATAAAGATGCTAGTTTTCATCTCTGGAACCCCAAACTACACAGTAAAATCCTCAAGTGTTCATTTAAGAGTTACAGGCCCAAAAGGGTCTAAATATGAACTATTGGTGGTCTAGATATTGCTGTCCATAAGGCATAGTTATACATCCTTAACCAACAATTAAAACATTTTAATAATTTGTTAAAAAATTATTAGGTAACAGTTTGCGAAGGATTTTAAAGCGTTACCCACTTTATTTACCCACTTTTTTTCCTAAATCTGCAGTTCCTTGTAAATGTGATATAGATATACTTTTGCTAACAGTGATCACAAACACGATCTTGCAGTATACATTGGAAAGTCTTATGATGTGGACTGGAATTGTATTGTCAGTCTCTTTTTTGCTATATTAATGATGGCATCAATGGACACATTCCAAATGATCCCATCCTATCCTAGAAGTAACTCTGCTATGTGGGTTCTCCCACTGCAGCTTTTCATTAGACAACCAAACTGCCCAAGTTCTCCCAAGTTCCTTTTAAACGATTTTATCCAAGTCTGTTGGGATGGATTGAGGTTTTGCACCTGCACTGAATATATATATATATATATATATATATATATATATATATATATATATATATATATATCCTCAGTCAATTATATTGCCTTTGTTGTTCTAGTTCTAAGTTCATGTCCACCAATGTTTTTCCCGTTCTCTTTAGTCTCTACATACTATCGAGTCAATAACATCATCAGGTTGTTCCTCAGGATTGTCTTTAGACCCCCAGAGACCCAGATAGTAGCAAGTAGCAAGAATACTAATACAAATCTAAATAAGGAGTAAGCTGGTAGTAACACGGAGACTAGAAGAGGAGTACCAGAACCCCAGGCAGGTACAGTACAGTATACTACTGAAAGAACCCTTTGTTAACTGGGAATCAGCAGTAGCGTGTAATGTGTTTTAATCAGCATGATGTACTTAAAAGAAAGGCGTTCCATTTGTCTACTGTAACATTCCTGTAAAAGTAGTCTGTGACTAATAGGTCAGGACCCTATCTCCTGTTTCTGTAGCACAAGGCAGCTTGATTTACAAGTACACCCCCTTGACATGCTGCTAGTATGATGCAGGGACTTACTCCCAATCCAATCCTTGATGCTGAGTGCCAACAGGGAAGCAATAGGTACCATTTTGTATAGTCTTTAGTTTGACACGGATTGAGCCCCCGACCTCCAAATCTCAGGACACACGGACAGTCTTAGCCTGGCATGGACAGACTAATGATTCTACTCAGGCAGATTACTAGGACAGCAGGACACTCCAACCACAAGACTACTGCTGTGCTTGTAACAATACTGTACGAAACAATGTTAATTGGTCCCAGTGATTTGTTTTTCAGCATAACAACCTACTATGACCTGATCACTTATGAAAGTAATTATGAGGGGAAATGCTTTTAATGCCCTTTGGATTGAGAAATGCCACTTGTACCTTTTGTACCATTTGTAATTATACGATTAAAATGGTTACAGCCTGAAGGGTCAGTGGAATTCATATACAATACACCATTCATCAAGGTATGGATCAGCATTTGCTGAAGACAAATCATTTCAACAAACGTGTTAATCTCTTACAGTATGTCTATAGTTCATATTTCCCTAAGGCAGATACAACCTGTCTCAAAATCTATAGTACATCATCTACAGTATAGCTTCATTGAAGCCTGTCATCTAAATGACAAATACAATTTTGATTTCTCATCACTTTCCTTTAACATGGCTTAAGAAATGTAATAGCATTACATTTGGCCATGCGCCAAATGTTTGGGTTTTTTGGCAAGTACCCAGCAATACCTTCTGCTCAATCTGTGGGATATTTTCCCTGTGGGCTCTGAGCTCTGCCTTTCTTGGCAGCCTTAAGCCTGATTTATACTTTGTTGTGCATCATGTCTTGCCCAGAAATGGCAGATCTACAAACTCACAACACGTCATAGCGTGAGTCTGCGCAACGCATTGTGAGCTTGTAAATTGTCTGTTTGTGGTGCGAGACACTGCTACACAACTAAGTCTAAATTAAGCGTTACTGATTCCAAGCTGCCCTCCTATAAATCTGCATGTGTGCAAGTCCTTGTTCAGGAAAATAATAACAGAACTTTATGCAATAGGCTCTTTTGCCAATTACATGTAGAAACTTCTGTGTTACAAGTATACACTTTTATGAAACATGTATTTCACCACACACACGCACAAAGACACACGCACACGCGCACACGCACCACACACACACACACACACACACACACACACACACACACACACACAAAATTATCTGACTACGCCACCTCCAGCTTGCGAGGGGGGTAAGAGGCCTAAACCCTTAGAATATTCACACTGTTTAATGTGACCATCCATTTCTCCCCTAAACAGGAACAATGAACAGGATCTTTCGTGCAAAAATAGGACATAGAACTTCATTATTAATACATATCCAAAGATAGTATACATTAACCTCAATAGTTAAAATGGCCAGGGCCTAAGGTCAGATTTCTTTAAGGTTACAATGAAGTGCAATTCTGACATTTTACTCTCAGACTATGAAGGTCAGGTCGGCACGTGTGCACAGCCCTACCAGCAACTATGGGGGACAGAGTGAAATAACAGAGGAAAACAGTGGCTGGACTGGTCCCTAGTATTACAACATCATGTAAACACTGTATTCAGGAGGAGTTCCGACAAGATGGCGACCGAGTAGGACGCGTTTGTTGAGCTCTGTGGAGGTGCATAGTTTTCACATTTTTTAAGCCCATTTTTTACTGCCTTTATAGTTCTTTTGAGACTTTAAACGCCCAAAACACTGGTGATCGTCTGTTTTTGCAGTTGTTTCGTGTTTCATGCCGAATACGATTAACACGAGGTCGAGGAGTACCAGGTCTCCGACCGCAAACGCTGACAACATGGCCGGCGCAATGCAGGGCGACGCTGACGCTCCGGTTACAAAGAGCATGCTGCGCGAGGTCCTCAAGGAATCACTGAAAGAGTTTATGGATGGTTTTATTCAACCCATGATGCTTGGCTTGGAGAAGAAATTACTGAAGAAGATTGATGACTTCGGAAAGGAGCTGCGTCCTGCAGTCGCCACGCTGAACACGACCGTGGCTGAACATGGGGAGGCCATTGAGAACTTTGGTTCCTCCATGGACAGTTTGCAGATGTGTATCACTGAATTGGAGAGAAGATGTGCTAATCTGGAGGAGAAGCTCGTCATAGCAGAAGACCGGAGTCGTAGGAACAACATAAGAGTGATTGGGATCTCTCCTGGGCTAGAAAAGGCTGACCCAGTGGCCTTTATCCAGTCTTTTTTGCAGAAAACATTCCCCGACGAGTTTCCCGACTCCCCCCCGGAGGTGGATCGTGCTCATCGGACCGGCAATCCACGTTCTGATAAGCCAAGGGCTTTCCTGGCAAGGATCCATTTTTTCCGGGTAAAGGAACGCATACTCCAGCTCTCCAGGAAAGCAGGCCAACTGACATACAATGGCAAAAAGGTGTATATTTTCCCCGACTGGTCTGCTGAAACATCAAAGAGAAGGGCAGCTTTCGGGCCAGTAAAGGAATTCCTACGTTCCATCACCGCGGAAGGAGTTAAATACGGAATAAGGCACCCGAGCAAATTCTGGTTAACCGTGGATGAGGCGACTTCTACTTTCAACTCACCCAAGGAAGCTCTGGCCTTTTGCAAGGATAAGTTCAAGACTCCAGGTGCTGCGGACGAGACTCTAGCTACGCAGGATGATGAGACGACAGTTACAGAGAACTAACTTTTACCAGGGACACTTTTGCTTTCGTGATCGCGTGCTTTCAAACACATTCTGCCGATGTGATATCCTTTTGCCTTTAATGGACTGTTGGTAAGCTGGCTGGGACTTTGGAGATGACTTTTACGCAGCGTCTTTCTTTCCTCACTCTCTCCTCCTCCTCCTCCCCAAAGGGTGAGTTGTTAATGTAAGCCTACTTATTGTTTTGGACTCATCAACTTGACGTTGTGTTTTCAAGTGTTTCGTTTCATAATACCTATTTTATTTGTATTGAAGAATAAGATATATTTTATTTTTTAACAAGATCTGTAAGCAGATGGGTGTTACTCGTTTTAATTTAGGTTACCGCAAGGAGAGAGGATTTAGGGCTGTTAAAGCTATAAGCATAATTCACTGTCTTTTTTTTTGTTTGAATATAATGGACATTGTTCTTGTTATTATTGTATTCCTTTTCTTTGCTCTTATTGAGCGTTGTGCTGCTTACTATATAGGTCTAGAGGGTTTTATCTCTCTCTGTTAAGCTTTGTCTAACGTGTTCCGTGTCGCGGTTCGGACCCTGCTCTCTCTCTCGTCCTCCCTCTGTCTCTCTATCTATCTCGGCTTTCCCTCTCTCTCTCTCTCTCTCTCTCTCTCTCTCTCTATGGCTCTCTCTCTCGCTGTGTGTGTGTGTGTGTGTGTCTCTCTCTCTCTCTCTCTCTCTCTTTCTGTTAGGTAATGGCGGCTATGTTGGTTGTTAGTTTATGGTTCGTTTATGCCTCCTAAAACGCTACTTTCTCGGGTAGGAGGGCGAGACTGGGCTTTGGCCTTTGTATTGAGTAATGTAGCCTACTGTTTAAGGTGAAACAGATATAAATAATATGGTCTAAATTGTGAAGGCTCCGTGGTTCCAGAGACCACTCGCTCTCCCGCCCTTTCTCTATGTCTCTCTACCTATCTCTGCTTCTCCTCTCTCTCTCTCTCCCTGGCTCATTGACTCGTTCTTTTTTTTCCTTTTTTTTCTAATCTCAATAGCTCGCGGATGTACGATCTCGTGGCGCGTTGGCTCTACGTGCTTGTGGATCCGCTGTCTGGGGGGGGGGGGGGGGGGGGGGTAGTTATTTACCTACTTTACTTGTTGTCTTCTAAAATGTTAATTTCTTGATGGGGGAGAGGGGAGCTCTGTATTGGGATATTTAGTTTGTAGTCGTGATTGGGTAGGTTCACTGTTTGAAGTATGGTAGTTTACTGTTTAAGACGGAAACAGACTTAACTAATATGATTGACATTTATCTAAGTTTGCACTGGCCTTTTGGGCATGTACAGGGAGCTGTATATGGCGCAGTATGCATTATGTGTGCTGTGTTGTATATGGTTTCCTGATCATACATAACTGTGTTTTATGTAAATACTTATGTATACAGACTTTTCTTTCTTTTTTTTCTCCCTTCTAATTAGTAATTGTGGTTTGTATGCATGGATGCATGGGGGGGCTGTATGTGGCGCAGTATGCATTAACACTGTGTGTGCTTTGCTGCATATGGCCCCCCGGATGTGCTTTTAATTTCTATTTCTAACTACATATGTAAGTGCATATATTTTTTATATCATATACACTGATTTCCTTTTTTATTTATTTTTATTATTAATATTATATTAGTGCCTTGTCGTGGTGACAGCCTTATTTCCACTTATCTGTCACAAGTATTTGGTTATTTGCATTAACGTGGCTTATAGGGCTTTATCACATTCTAAGTGGGCCTAATGCTGGACTGATTATTGTTATTACAGTTGTTATAGTCCCCTCATTTTTTTTCCCCCCTTTATTCTTTTCTTTTTTCTCTCCCCCTTCTTTACTAGAAATGTTAACATACCATTCTCATTTATTTAAGTGATATGAAGTGGGGAGATTGATCATAATTTGAGCGGATGGAATGTTTGAGAGCTATTCAGCCACAAGAAGGCACTTTTTTGTTGTTGTTGTTTTTACTTTGGTGATCTGTTATATATTTACATAACCACCAGAGGGCAATGTATGGTTACTTTTGGGCAGTTACTTGTTTGCACTCTCTGACAGAGTGAAATGAAGGTTGACTAATAGGTTGATGGGGTGGGGAACTGTTTTTGTGCACTCTGATGCTAATGGGGTTTTCCCCCTCAAGCTTCAATGTTATGTGTTTTTTTATGTTCGTTTGATGTTGCTTTTTCCTTTCTGTTCCTTTTGGGGTTGTTTTGTTTTTCTGTTGGGAAGGTTTGTTGTGAGGGACCAACTAGGAAATTCTAAAATGTTCTACTGTGCTTGCTGTGCGTATGGTTTGAACCACAATTATGACAGAATATAAATTTCTAAGTTTCAATGTAAGGGGAGCGAATATACCGCATAAGCGAACCAGCATTTTGGGGGTTTTGCGATCTAAATCAATTGACTTTGCATTTATACAGGAGTCTCATCTTTTAAAAGAGCATTCCAACCGATTGGCTAATAAACATTATCGTGTTTTAGCCTTTTCAGCTGCTTCTTCCAAAACCAAGGGAGTAGCCATATTGGCTAGACGTAACCTTAGGTTGGATTTTTTGGGTGATTGGTCTGACAGTGACGGGAGGATAGCTGTTGCTAAAATCCGCTTGGAGGGTAAAATGCTAGCACTAGTCTCTGTGTATGCTCCAAATGTTTTAGACAAAGAGTTTTACAAATTACTAACTAAAACCTTATTGGAACTGACGGATTTCAAAATCATTGTTGGTGCTGACTTCAATGCAACATGGCAACATAACCTAGATAGATCCACTGGGGTAGAAAGCAGAGAACAAGCACTAGCGTCTGCAGAACTACGTGCTTGGGCAAACTCAACTGGCTTACTCGACATCTGGCGTTTAATGAACCCAACGGTTAGAGATTTTTCTTTTCTGTCGGGTAGGCATGCGTCATTCTCTAGGATCGATTACGTTTTTGCCCCTGTTAGCTTGTTTCATAAAATTGCCAAGGTAGAGTTGCTCCCAATGTCACTCTCGGATCACAAGGCGGTGCTGTGTGTTGCTTCACTGAAACAGGTTATAGATAGAGCTCCTAGATGGCGGTTTAACACCACACTGCTGCGCGATGCGGCATTTGTAGCTCAGTTTCAAACTGGTTTGCGTGAATTTATAAATATCAATACAGGCTCAGTTGAGGATCCCAGAATTCTTTGGGATGCAATTAAAGGCTTTATCAGGAGTAATACAACCCTCTATGCGTCCACTCAGAGAAAATTAAGGTCAGCCAAACTGGTGGAATTGGAATCTCGGTTTTCTACTTTGGATAATTCTCTCCAAAATAACTTTGATGTTAGTACAGCAACCCAGAGGGAGCTAGTTAAGAAAGAAATTAACTCCATTCTCAAGCGCCGCTCAGAATTTCAAATGAAACGCACAAGGCAAAACTACTATTTTAATAGTGCAAGACCCAGTCACTTACTGGCTTTACGTCTTAGATCCAATGAGCATTTTGCTGATATTGTTAGTGTCAAATCAACAACGGGAGCCATGGTTACAGAACCCAAAGAGGTCAATGCCACGTTTCGTGCTTTTTATGATGAGCTCTACACCTCCGAGGTCATTCACGATGATGCAGTATGCAATAATTTTTTATCCAACATACAGTTACCAACCCTTAGCGAGGCGGATGCGGAAGCCTTAGATAGACCGCTCCATCTGGCGGAATTACAGGAAGCTGTGCTCGCAATGCGTAGGGGCAAGTCGCCTGGTTTGGATGGGATACCCCCTGAACTTTATGCCATCTTTTGGGAAGATCTAGGTCAGCTGATGCTAGACATGTTTCGATATGCAATTGAAAGTGGCTCTTTCTCCAGGGATGTGAATGTAGCTATTATATCATTATTGTTGAAGAAGAACAAGGATCCCACAGATTGCGCAAGCTATAGACCGCTTTCACTTTTGAATTCTGATCTAAAAGTTTTTGCTAAGGTGCTTGCGCGTCGCTTGCAGGGTTTTATGACCACCTTAGTACACTGTGATCAGACAGGTTTCATAGGAACTAGACTAGCCTCTGATAATACTAGACGACTATTGCATATCATCGATAGGGCTAAGGAGCTGAGGACCCCCGCCGCAGTGTTGTCGCTCGATGCGATGAAAGCATTTGATCGTCTGGAATGGTCTTACTTGTGGGCTGTACTAGATAAAATGGGATTTGGTGCTTCATTCATACATTTTGTTAAAGTACTTTATTCTAATCCGTCAGCGATGGTCCTAACCGGTAAGATCTGTTCGCCGCTATTCACGATTGGCAGATCTTCGAGGCAGGGTTGTCCCCTTAGTCCTCTCCTTTTCGCACTTTCACTCGAACCCTTGGCTCAGACAGTGCGTCAGTCTGCAGATATTACTCCTATTTCGATTAACAACACACAGCATCGCATTTCCCTATATGCTGACGATATTCTACTGTTCATTGAGAATGCACCACAGTCAATTACTCACGTCCTTCAAATCTTTGATCAGTTCAGTTCCATTTCCGGCTACAAAATTAATTGGACGAAGTCAGCCCTTCTACCTCTAAATGATCAGATGAGATCTGCTATCCTGCCGCCCATAATCCCAGTAGTAAGCCAATTCAAATATCTTGGCATAGATATTTTCCCCTCTCTTCAGGCTATTGTTAAGAACAACTATGGTGACACTCTAAATAAGATTTGTCTTGATTTAGATAGATGGTCATCTTTGCCCAACTCTCTCCAAGCTCGAGTTTCAATCATAAAGATGAATGTTCTTCCTAGGGTTAACTTTGTAAGCTCTATGCTCCCTTTGCCACCACCGCCGCAATACTGGAATAAGCTTCACTCTTCGATATCTAAGTTTGTGTGGAAAGGGAAACGCCCTCGTCTTAAACTTTCTCTATTACAACGTGCTAGAGATGATGGCGGCCTTTCATTGCCCAACTTTAAATTTTATTATTGGGCCTTCACGCTCCGCCCCCTTTTAAATTGGTTTAACCCAGCAAGTAAGGTTTCTTGGAGAGAGCTTGAGGAGAGTTTAGTGCAGCCTGTTGAATTGAGAGATCTTATCTATTCAAACATAACTACACATCAATGCAAAGTTCGCTTTGGACCTATCATTTCTCATTTAGTGGCAGTATGGAGAGCAGCTGAAAAGATGTGTAAGATTGATTGTAAATGGAACTTATTTTCCCCAGTGTTCAATAATCAAAGACTTTTAATCGAGGATCGCCCCATTCGCTTTCCAAGGTGGAGGGCTAAGGGGATTCGTACATTAGGGGACTTATTTGATAGAAATGGTTTACGACCTTTTCGAGATTTGTGTGACATCTTCAATCTGCCTGGAAATACCCTTTTTTTCTACTTCCAACTGAGAACGTCCATGAGGACCTATGGGGTCCCATGGCAAGCTCCCCTTAGATTGCACCCCTTCCATGAGTTTATCTGTGATGGTAACAGAACAAGAGGTTTGGTTTCCACCCTCTATGGTTTTTTATTAGACTGTAGTTATGGGCCCCTATCTGTTGATACTGTTTGGAGGAATGATGTACCAAATTTGGACCCTGACTTTTGTTGGGACACAGTATGGTCTAACATTAGGCTATCTTCTAGAAATCCAGACCATCAACAAATTCATTTAAATTTTGTTCATCGGACTTATTTAACTCCCCGCAGACTATGTGCTATGAGGATTTTGAATAATCCCAACTGCACTCTCTGCGCCTCAAATAGTATTGGTACCTTCCTTCACATGGTTTGGGAATGCCCAAATGTGTCGTCATTCTGGAATATGGTTGCCTCAAAACTTTCAACTATTTTTAGTATTAATATCATATCTTCTCCTTCTTTATTTTTATTAAATGACGTCTCACAGTTGCAACTAAACAATATACGCAAGCGCATCTTCTTTGCTGGATTAACGGCGGCGAAGAAGATGGTAGCTACGCGGTGGAAACCTCCTCATACGTTAACGTTTCGCCAGTGGGCCTTAACCTTTCTAGATATAGTATATTTAGAGCAGTCGATAGCAAGGTTACACGGAGCAAAAGAAGAAAACATTAATATGTGGTCGGACATTGCAGATAAGCTTAAGGCTATGATTCAAGAAATCACTATATAGTGGTAACAGCCTAGCACAGGCATGCACTATGGTACATTCCGTGTTGGTCCGGGGAAAGGGGGTGGGTGGGTTTTCTTTTCCTTTTCTTGTTTTACTATTGTTTGTGTTGTTTGTCTGTTAATTGCATTTTTCTTTTGATTTTTCTTGATTGTTCTGTTCATATGTATGTCTCTAATTTCATGTTATGGAAAATAAAAATAATTGATAACAAAAAAAAAACACTGTATTCAGATCATTAAAAAGAACAGTGAATAATACACAACTGCAGGGACAAGGGGCGGGGGGACAGGACCAGCACCACATCACAGCTACAAGAAGGAGACAGTGATATTACAAAATGCCTAAAAAGGCATTAAAATACATAGAGACACATACAGTACAATACATAGAATGTTCTGTATACTGTTTCACTTGCATCTCCAGGTCTCTCGACACAGCACAGCAGTTCACCAGAGGTCACTTCATTTGTAAACTGGAATAAACAACAAGCTAACAAAGGCCAGCAGTAGCATTAGCCGCAACAACAAAAAAAGAGTAGCCTTACACATGGTTATTCTGTGCTACACAAGGTTGAGCTTTGGCCTACCATGAGTTCTCCTTCATCCTGCATCAGAGGGGATTTAAACACCATCATCTGCAGCAGAGTCAAAAGCTCTTTCCTGGGAGGAACTAGACTTTTATAACTTCCTGGTCATGTGACTTGGTCAGGTGCTGTGGGTGCACCATTCATCATCTCGTACTAAACTGTGTTGCTTTATCAACATGTTCTAAAGCAAATCAAAATAATTTACATACCCAGCAATGTGCACAGCCTGATTGGCTACGACTGCGTTCTAAAGTTTGTGTATGCGATGTGACGGTCGCTTATCTCCCAATTAGGGAGTCTCACTGGTCCTATAGGTGTGTGTGTGTGTGTGTGTGTGTGTGTGTGTGTGTGTGTGTGTGTGTGTGTGTGTGTGTGTGTGTGTGTGTGTGTGTGTGACAGCCCAGTCATTTATGACTAATGTGGAATCATTACCCCCAGGCCCCAACAACCATGAGAAGTTGATGTTTACTCTCTTTCAGTGTCCTAATAACACAATGTGGATTCGAACAGTGCACCTGTCAATGTGCGTACTAGTGCAATGATATCCATAAAGGCCCTAAGTGAAAGTCCCAATACGTTTGCAGTGTCTTTATGTTCTGCCATTGTCTCTGTGCCGGTGTGTGTGACTGTGTAAGCCAAGTGTAGCCAGCGGCTACAGATCCCATAGCCCGCAGGGCTGTAACCATGACGACAGGTCCTCTCTCTTACACAAAAAAACGTCTAATAAACAGCTTACATTTTGGGAAAGTGAAAAACGTGCTTCCTCACTGTCCGCATGGTCAATGCCTGCATGCAAGTTAAGATCATTTGCTCAAGGGGCGCCCGCTGGCCTAGTGGTCAAGGCGCATACCACATACAAGGCTATGATGCCTGCTGGCGTTGCCGGTTCGATTCCTGATCCTAGCAAATAAAGGCATAAAAAGCCCAACCCATTGAGGAGAACCATAAAAAGCCCAACCCATTGAGGAGAACCATGAAGAGCAGAGAGACTGACGGACGGACGGAGACAGACAGACAGACAGACAGACAGAGGTTTCCTTCCTTAATATATAATAGGAAAATAACAATCAGGCTGGTTTTGTATCTTGTGAAACCTAACAATACTATCATCATTGATACAGTAGCTCTGTTGGTGTCTGTAGGTAGAGGTACCTGGCTGTGAGGACACATGCATTCAAAGATAGAATGCATGTGTGATGTTGACATTTGACCGCAATTAATGGTCATCATCACTCTTTGCTACACTTGAACGACAGCGAGATGTGAAAGATTCCATGTGCCGTTGCAGAGTGGAAGAACTCTCTGCTCAACACAGTGGAGGCCGGCAGACTTTTTCATAGATGTAATTTATCATACTGACATGCTGACTTTACTCTGTAACTGATACTGATCACATTGGAATCATAATGCATCCGAATCTTTTAATAGAAAGAGTGAATACTGAGCATGAGTGGATTTATACCTATAAACTGGCCATTCTTTGAATTCCCCAGTGACATACAATAGATGAATTCCCGACCGCTCCAGATGCACGTGCTCATTATCACACTTCACTGTCTGGATGAATGGAGATTTTCAATCTTTGTAGCTCTGGCTTTTTCAAGGAACACACACAGACAACGATGAACTCAGGTGCAGCAGCAACATAGCAGAAGCAGAGTATTGTATTTATGCAGGGGCGTCACAAGAGGGGGGGGGGGGGGGGGGGAGGAGTGGGACTGAGTTACTAGGGCCCAAGGTGGAGGGGCCTTAGTTATTTTATACTTTAGCTATTGAAAAATAGCAGATCTACAAACTCACAGCGCGGCACCGACTGCCGCGCTGCGAGCTTATAGATCTGCTATTTTTTAAAAGTCGTGAAAATGTGTGTAAATCTTTGATCTATTTTTTAAGCGAACATTTGTAACTCAAATGTTGCTTCTGGGGGGTCCCTGAAACGAAATATTTTGAGATGGGGGTCCGTGGCAAAATACATATGATTTTGGGCGTCCGTCACATGAAATGGTTTGAGCACCACTGACATAGAAACATATAGGTTTTAAAACAAATATATATATTAAAGATTTTTCGAAAATAGCAGATCTACAAGCTCGCAGTGCAGCACTCAGTGCCGCACTGTGAGCTTGTATATCTGCTATTTCTCAATAGTTAAAGCACAAAATAATGTGTAATAATGCGTTCCCAGTCTAAATGGGTTAAACCTTTCTTCATGTGGGGCCAGCAGTGAATCCTTGAACCCAGGGCCCAGAATTTGGTGCGACACCCCTGAAGCAGAGCATTGTATTTATGAGTACACGACTACACGTATAATTAAAAATGTATGGGTCATGGTTTATTTATGCTCACAGGCCAGTCAGGCCTAGAGAGACGGAGAGAAGCTATAACAAATCTGAGGGCTCAGGATGTGAACGTGTGCATGAATATGTGCGCATCAGTGAATATTCATGCACACTTCATGTGTTTGCAATATACACATGTACAGGGTTGTCTGTGTGTGTGTGTGTGTGTGTGTGTGTGTGTGTGTGTGTGTGTGTGTGTGTGTGTGTGTGTGTGTGTGTGTGTGTGTGTGTGTGTGTGATACCTGGGGTGCTTTTCTCATTATATGCGCTCTCACCAAGACAGTCTACAGAAAGGAACAATATGAAGTTGTATCAAGGACTGTGTTTGTTTGTTTGTTCCAGTGGAGGCGTTGCACCTAGGGACCCTGATGGCCGCCCATGGCTACTTCTTCCCCATCTCAGACCATGTGCTCACTCTGAAAGATGACGGCACTTTCTATAGGTTTCAGGTAAGAAACGTCCAATCTTGTAATGATATTCTTGGTAGAAAGTGACAGCATAGCCTGTAACCAATAAATAAAGTCACATCTGCGTAAAAGTATCAAAGGAGATACAGTATATAATATAAAATATCCATATACACGGCCATGTGAGTCTATTAGTGTCAGTTGCTTTTAAAAGATCATGTGGCCTTTTAAGCAAGTATAAATAAAGAAAGTCCACAGTACAACTGTAAAGGGCTTTGCAGACAGGCAAGATTTTTTGTGTTTTTTTTTAAAGAAACCAATGATTCTCTATGACTGCATGCACACCTGCTCCGAATTTGCCGTGCGACAAGTGGTTGCGGCAGTGCGTTTTTTCCCCAATCAAACCCAGTTTGATTTGTGCGTCTTTTCGCATGCGGTAAAAACTCATTGACTCCTTTTATGACTGCTTTTTGGATCTGCTCTGAGGATTCCACACTACATTGCACATCAAATCCAATGCGTTTTAATCATGCAGCAAACGGAAAACACGCAACAGGCGTGCCAGCAGAGCATGAGTACAGTGGTTTACATGAGGCTTTGCTATTTTACATACTATAACATGTATTCAAAGGTTGTTGAATGAAATCTACAGTACATCTACAGTACGTTTTTCTGGTCTACCTAAGTTTTTCTTAGATTACTATTTCTAATGCATTTGATGTATTGATGTGGATGCATTGATGTATTACTTCGCTATTGTAAATCGCTCTGGATTAAGAGTGTCTGCTAAATTGTAAATTGTGATTGTAAATTGATGTTTTGTTTATGATACACAGTGTTACTTTCCCCGTGAAAATCAGCAGGCTATAATTTACTGCTTGATGTGTCTCAGGCAGCCTTACAGTTCCATAAGGGAGTAAATACTATTCCGACACACAGTATTACTGTATGATGAACAGCTCTAGCAATTTTCCACCAAGCTCGACTGAATTGCCCCTCACACACACACACACACACACACACACACACACACACACACACACACACACACACACACACACACACACACACACACCACAGCATATGACAGCATGACACAGCAAGGGGTCAATCGGTCAGGGGTCATTGAGGTCAACACAAGCCCAGAAGAGACCAGAGACACGCACACGCGCGCGCACACACACACACACACACACACACACACACACACACACACACACACACACAGCCCCCCCCCCCCCCCACTAGCCCTTTAGAGAGTTGGATTCGATCATTTTAAGGTATTTGTACTTGAGTATTTCCAATAGTTTTACTTCTACTACATATACCTCAACCCCTGCATGTACCTCAAGGTGCGCAGGCCTCCACTGATCAGTTCACACAGGTGTGATTTTAGTCTCCCAACGGCTCGTGGCTTTGAGAGAAAGAGAGAGAGGGAGAGGGAGAGGAAAAGGGAGAGAAACAGTATACATTTCATATCATACTCTTTGATTCACAAATACAAAATCATAATTGCACATGGACTTATGTAGTTTATAGAGATATTTGAATGACCATCTGCACTTGCACAATAATATTTAATTAACGTTTTGGTCATATACATTTACCTTCTTTTCAATGACCCCCAAATTGATATATACATATCCCCAAATTGAAGGGGGAAAAAAAACATTATTTGAAAATAACAGATCTACAAGCCCACTTTGAGAACCAGGCAGTGTATTTTAACAATATTCAGTAACAGACTAAACAGAACCCATCAGAAAATAACACATGCTGCTTTACAAATCATAATAAAACAATACATAATATTCCACCAACACTGTTAAAACTCATTCTGTGCCAATGACGGTTTTTGATGGTTTTTGTGTTTTTTGTATAGAAAAAACAAAAAAAAACAAAAACATTTTTTTCTTTTTTTTTTTTTAAAGATGTCAAAATGACCTGAGATCAGAGAGATGCTTTTCTCTGTTTGTGTGTTCGCTCCCTCGTTTAGCTGATTGAGAAAATGTGTGTTCATGTGTGTCCATTCTAGTGGATGGACACTTTCTTTCTTTCAAACAGCTCTATCTCTGGAACCATTTGTCTGATTGACAAAATTCTTTTTGCCACTGAATCACAACAACTGTGTCTGTTTCTGTGGGGGGAAAAAAATATAAAAAAAAAAAAATCATTCTTTTTTTCATTGCATAGTAAAGAAAAACATACAAAATCCTGGCACAGCTACCTTGGAGCCATTTTGGCATTTGGCACATAATGAGTTAACACTACCAAATATCTAGTTCCCAACATGTTTAACTACTACATATCGCCTACCAACACATGAAGTCTTTCTTCTAATAAAGTCTTCAATCAAAAAAAATCAATCAATCAATCAATCAATCAATCAATCAATCAATTCAGGAATGTTTTGTTGTTGTTGCATACATTATTTTCCAAGTTGAGAAACGTTCTGCTCCTCTGTTTCCTAATAACACACTCCTCTTTTTTTCCCAGACTCCTTACTTTTGGCCATCAAATTGCTGGGAACCAGAAAACACAGATTACGGTGAGAGAGAGTGAGAGAGAGAGAGAGAGAGCGAGAGAGAGAGAGAGAGAGAGAGAGAGAGAGAGAGAGAGAGAGAGATCAGATTAGAACTCTATTACAGTCGATGGCTGCATTCAGGGGCGTCACAAGGGGTAGGAAAGTGGGACTGAGTTACCAGGGCCCAAGGTGGAGGGGCCCTAGTAACTTTTAGCTATTGAAAAATAGCAGATATACAAGCTCACAGCGCGGCACCGAGTGCCGCGCTGCGAGCTTGTAGATCTGCTATTTTTGAAAAGTCGTGAAAATGTGCGCAAATCTTTGAATATATGTATTTTTTTAAGTGAACATTTGTAACTCAAATTTTGCTTCTGGGGGGTGTCCCTGGAACTAAATATTTTGATATGGGGGGGGGGTCCTTCACATGAAAAAGTTTGAGCATCACTGACATGAAAACATAGGTTTCTTTTTTTACATTTTCACGATTCAAAAAAATAAATAGCAGATCTACAAGCTCGCAGCGCGGCACTCGGTGCCGCGCTGTGAGCTTGTATATCTGCTATTTTTCAATAGTTAACATTCATGGGGGGCCCGCAGTGAATCCTTGCACCCAGGGCCCAGAATTTGGTGTGACGCCCCTGGCTGCATTGTGTGTTGTGCACCATTTACCCAGGATGATAATGTAGACAACATGTTATCTAATAGCCGCAGCACCCTAAAGGAGTTAAGATATGTTAGCAACAGAGCAGTCCCTGTAGAGAGATACAGTATAAGATAAAAATGTATTGTTGTGCTCTGGTCTAATCAAACGCACATGAGACCCTAACCCAAGAGATAAGAATTAATTCAATTTTATTGTTTTTATGTCTCAAACCCCCCCACACAACTTTAATGTAATCACAACATTTTTTATTTCGCATTTTATTTTATTTCGTATTTTAGGCGAAGACTGATGCTAGGTTCTTGGTTCCTTGGTTTCTTGTTTCTTGAGTCACTACACTGTCTTTCTATGTATGTGATTACCTCTGGACAAGAGTGTCTGCTAAATGCAGTAAAAAGAAAGTAGGATATATATTTAAGGGCTATGTACAACCATATAGAGTACCATGGCAATCAGGAAGAGGTAGCAATATCATCACTGCCAGGCAGAAACCTCGTATCTCCAAGTTTGTATGCTTTTTGGTAAAATAAAGCCCTACATCATCAAACAAAAGTGTTGCACAAAAGTAGTGAAAATAGCAGATACTATTGAGATATTTTCACTATTTTAAATTGTTTTTAAAATAACAAGAAAAGGACGGACATAGAAGGTTTCCACCCAACAACGACGATATACAGTCAGTATTATCCACAGCTCCACCCTCTCATCCAAAAGTGGGGAAAGTAATAGTCAATTAAAGATGCGGGATGTGTTAAGGACTCTTGCTTTTTGAAACAAGGTTACAAAGTGATTTACAAAACAAGGATAAAAAGAAACAAGAAAGCCCTTGTTTAATTTGTCATGCATGAGGGGTTCATACAGACGGGCGCCCGCCCGCCCGCACGCCCGCCCGCACGCACGCACGCACGCACGCACGCACGCACGCACGCACGCACGCACACAGCCACTTATTAAGACCAAACTGAACTCATGTTGTCTGCATCTCCTGTCTCTCTCATCTCCTGACCTGACTTTCTCTCTCTCACGCGCACTCTTAGCTGTTTACCTCTGCAAAAGAACCATGCAAAACAAAGCACGCCTGGAGCTTGCAGATTATGAGGCGGTAAGTAAAACAGGTCATTAAAAACCTATGTTCACTGTATATCTCTGGCACTGCCGTCAATATTTATCTCTAGTGTGTTGTTTACATTGAGACACATTTTTTTTAACTCTTTTCCACAAAGCCGGAGAACAAAATGAATCACTAAGCTGGTGACTATCTGTATTTCTTTTGTGCTTTAGCCTAGCAGGGGACACTGCTGAAACAGTAACTGTGTGTGTGTGTGTGTGTGTGTGTGTGTGTGTGTGTGTGTGTGTGTGTTTGTGTGTGTGTGTGTGTGTGTGTGTACCTATGTATGTACCCCTAGACACGATACACATAATTAACCCACATGTCTGAAAAGCTTTTCATTTGTGTCACATTTCCAGGAGAGCTTAGCAAGACTACAGAGGGCATTCGCCAGAAAATGGGAGTTCATATTTATGCAAGCAGAAGCACAAGCAAAGTAAGCCTTGTTGAGAACCACTGAACATGTTCACACGGCAGACAATTTGCTCATGGTTGGGGGGAAATCCCACCCCTTGACTATGACTTACAGTAATAGCAAAATAGCCCCCGTGTGAACATATCTCCAAGTTTCTAATTAAGTAAAGCCCTGCTTCATCATACAAGACTGTCGCCCAAAACTAGTGAAAATAGCAGATCTACCAGCACACCACGCCTCGCACAGCGAGGCGTGGTGTGCTTGCCTTGCAGATCAACTATTTTCACTATTTTAGGTTTCCACCCGAAATGACGATATATGAATCAAATCCCTACCCTGATCACATTTTCCTAATGCTAACATTGTGCAACACAACACAACGTATCACAGATGTGTTGGCAGGTAAATTAGTGTGATGGATACATGCTATGGATAATAGTCATCTTATTATCTAGATAATTAAGCATTGTGTCAGTTCATGCAGGACATGGCAGTCATACGTGCCCCCAGCTGTAATCAGCTGTCAGTCCGCTGATTGAATAAGTGTTTCTCATCAGCCACGCTTTTCTACACACCAATCACAGCCCCTTCTCACAACAAGGTGGTCCATTTAAATATGGCTCCCTCCTACACAGGATCTCTGCTACTCGATGGCTGCCACTCACACTCGCTTCTGGCAAAGCTTTGCCTTTCGTGCAGTGTCTTGCATGGCTCCAAAGTTAAACCTTAAAGCAGGGGTCTTCAACGTTTCCAGGCCAAGGACCCCTTGGTTGAGAGAGAGATGAAGCAGGGACCCTCGCATAACCTTTTCATAGATTCCATATAGTTTCATGGCTTAACAGCACGATCATCAGTGTATTTTGGATTCATGTCAAAGTGTGTTTTCAGATTTGTATTTGAACCGTCAATACTTCACCTTTCACTCTGTACTTAGTCTGCTCTTTTTTCCCCTCTACATCAAACCTCCTTGACGAAAATAGCTGAGTACAAGCTCACAACGCCTCGCGCTGAGTTTGTAGATCTGCTATTTTTGGCTAAAGTTCTCAGAATATGGACGCAAGGGTTCAAATGGTTATTATACAAAAGGAGAAAAAAGGTTTCTAACACACAAAGATTTAGAGGACCCCCTGTAGTAACTCTGAGGACCCCCTATGGGTCTCGGACCCCTGCCGTAAAGGTTAATCTGAAATTCAATGTATTACATGGCTCTAAAGTTACATTGAAATTCAGTGTTTGTTGTATGGCTCTCAGTGGGGGGGGGGGGGGCTTCTGCATTGCATTCCCTAGATTTAGCTTAGCTGCTTGGCTAATTCAGGGAACATCTTATGAGTGGAGCCATCAATGCCAGTACAACTGTATTCCATTTGTTTGAATAAATGGTTATATCCTATCTGTTCCTGGCTGAATTTATTTAATACAAAACGTCTATCCTTTGTCCTCAGAGTGGACAAGAAAAGAGACAAAATTGAGAGGAAGATCCTTGACAGTCAAGAAAGAGCATTCTGGGATGTGCACAGACCTGTGGTGAGTGACATCTTCCTCCCTGTTTCATCATCATCGTCATTTTGCTGAAGTTAAGTCACTGAATTGCCAAACAAACGGCCATTATCAACCACCATTTGGATCATCAATCTCATTGTGATAGAGATTTTTGTGTGAATGCAAATGATTCTGTACTTTCATACATTTTGCCTGTGCCTATTATTAAGTCATTATTATTCAAGTGACATAGTCTTCAGCTGAATTGGTGATTGGCTCTAGTCAAGTGCATGATGTAGGGGTTATATATAACCTTGTTTTGTTTTTTTCTTCCACTCCGAGAGAAATTTCAGCACTCAGTCATTTTCCGTTTTGAGCCTGTTCCACTCTGGGGAATTGTGATACACACTTCACAACATCTCCACAAAAGACATTTGTCAAACTTGAGCTATGGAGAAGGACAAAATGTATGAAATGAAAAAAGAAAACAAAGGACATTAAAATGCCTTCCATGTCCATAATAAATGTCTGTACACACCGCAAGCTTATAATTCAAAAGTGGCAAAGGTAATATGTAATCTAATATAATATATAATTTATTACTCTGATTCCAAATAATCAGAGTAACAACAGGGGGGGGGGCACAACAGCCCCACAAGACTATGGTTTAGTGATGAAAAGTGAGTCATCACTTTTCTTTTGTGGGGGCCGTTTTAGCCCAAGGAATATGTTTCTTGCAAAACAGATGCTTACAATGGATTCAGAATCATGAAAAACCCCTAGTTTGACCCCTCATATGCTACTTAAAGCAGATGAATGTTTTGCTTTTTTTCCCCTGTATAGTAAAGTTAATGGGACACCAACTCTAGCGGCTGATAACACCAATTTAGCTGTGTCTCAGAAAGGGTTATCATACCAAAATATAATCTACACATATAGAGCTTTTCAAAAATGCATGGTAACCTTTGCCAACTTTCGGATACCGACATCTCGTATGGTCCATGGACTAAAAACAAAACACACAGGCCAGCACAAACTGCCTTAGGGCAGGAAAAAGAGAGGTTCATATCAGGTCCTTATACAGTATAACCCCCCAAACCCATAACTCCTTACCCCAGGTGTACTCAGTTACCCAGGGTCGTCACACACGGTCACACCGCTCTGCACCGAGTAAAAGATAGGGCCTCTCCCTCCTCAGGCCAACATTGGAGGCAGGGGGACTACAGTACACATGGGGGAAATGTTTTAATTGGGGATTAAATGAAAAAAGCAAGGTTACAGGTGTTCTCCATGCTCATCCAAACTTCCTTAGCGCTAGTGTTTCCTCCGTACTTCGGGGAATAATGGGCAGACTACATTCCTCCAGGAGCTGTAATTGAAAAAAATAACAAGTTCAATTTATGCCGGCTTGGAGCAACATAATCAATATTAATTCTGATTTCACAGTGACTCGGTCAGGCCACTTACCACTGCTCCCTAGATGGACCCAACTGTATTTATATTAGCTTGTTCAATCAGCTGGAATTTATCCACTGAATGCTTGATTACACTCTGGTGTCCTTGTTTTTGAATAACTGTTACATTCACATGTGATTGACCATTGTTTGACAAGTCTTATAGAGCTTGGTCAGAATAATCAGTCTGTTACCTCCCAGTAAAATACTGTGGCATCATGCAGTAGGTAGATTGTAACGTTGTAGTCAGCGGTACAAACAGAACTGTAAACAGCTTGAAATGAAAAACACACAGATCTACACGCTCACAAGACAATGTGATGTCGCGCATTGTGAGCTTGAAGACCGACTCACCGACTGCGCTACATCATGTAATAGCTAGGGCTTAAGTGGTTAAAACATACAGCATGGAAGCCTTCAATTATGTTCTGTAAAGCCTGCAAAATCCTCCACAGACTCCAGTATGTGCAGCACTTACTGTAGCTGCCAGGGTTCTCAACCGCACCAAGCCCTCATCCACCTTCACTACTTTTAAATCACTCAACGTCCTGCATAGGTTCCAAACAGGTGGTACGTACTACGTACAGTAGGATGTTGAGGGATTTTAAATGAACGCTCCCCTGGAAAGAATCATGGCAGCACAGATTTTATTGTTATAAAGTGTGTCTGTTTAAAAAAAAGAAAAGCCTTGACAGAAACAAAAAGGACAGAGGTGCAATATTGGAATTCTTCATCGTTTAAAGACGTAGTGAAATTAAAAAATATATGTTTTTCACACTTTTAGATCTGTAGTGATAATATGGCCATACCTATACCATGGCAAAAAAAGTACAAAAAAAATCACGTGTTTGTGTATTATAACAAGACAATTACAGCCCTAAGTACAGCACCTAAACAAAAACATAATGCGTCATGATGTACGTAAACTCTACTTAATAATTCATGGGGTCAAAATTATTGACAGGTGCCTGACCGTGTCAATCAACCACAACAACTTCAGCTACTTCCCGCGAGCCGCTGGTTCATGTGGCTACCCCCTTCCAAGGTCCCCCGCCTCGCATTCGTCCTCCCCGCACACCAGAGCAGTGTGTTGCGCTGGCCTACCTCCGGTTCAGCCAATCTCAAGCTGTGTCCGACATTTCATCTCCTATGAACACAAATTTCTTTCCGTAGTCGCTGCCTTGTCAGTCTATGGGAGCAATGCTGAGTGTCACAGCGTCGCTCATCAGCACGCCATCTTTACATATTAATGTCTTCAATGAGTTATGGACGTCAAATCACATTCCTCCCAGCGCTATGTCCCTTCTTCCTTGACCGTTTCACTAGGAAATGTGTCACCATAAGGAAGTGGAGCAAGTGGAGAACTTCCGTTCTAGTGTGTCTTTAATACAATCAGGGATTCTGAATCCAATGCAATCATTTGTTTTGCACGAAAAACATTCCTTTCCGAGAAACAGCAGCCACAAAACTGTGAAAATTGATGACTCATCACTAAACCATACTTTTATCACTTTTATGGGGTCAGTTTTTAGCCCAAGGAATGTTTTTCCTGCAAAACAAATGATTGCATTGTATTCAGAACCCGAAGAACACCTAGTTTGACCGCTCACATGCTACTTAAAGCATATTTATTTTTTGTAATATTTTACTGTATAGTAAAGTCTATGAGAGCCAAACTTTGATATTGGCTCCCACAAGTTTCCCAAGACAAATCTGCGATGCCCCTATAGCCAAAAATGTTCCATATGGCATGTTCTAACTGTGTGCCAAATTTCATGCTTCTTTCATAAAGTGCACGATTCCATCAAAATACTGCCCGAAACGCCTGGACTAAGCAACTTATTGTGGCTAACCCCTTGTGGCACCCCACCCACCCACCAGCCTGCAGACTCTTGGGGAAAGAGCTCTCCCTAAGAGCAACCCCCACCATTTGGAACTCCGCCCCTTGGCAGAGATCTGCAACGTTGCATCTTTGGACACTTTTTAAAAAACTTCTGAAAACTTTCCTGCTCACCAAGGCCTATGGTGCCATTAAATCTGTCATCCGCAGAAATCCTTGCTGTTATTATTTTCTGTTCCTGTATTATTGGTTTTGTCTGCCTCATTTTGTGCAGAGCGTACTTGGGTCCCTTGAAAGGCACTACATATATCCCATTATTACCATTATTAAAGTTTGTGAAATTCTTTTAGAGACTCTTTCCTCTTTGATTGATCTACCTTTTTTTTAACAGCCTGGGTGCGTGAACACAACAGAAGTGGACATAAAGAAGTCCTCCAGAATGAAAAACCCCCACAAGACAAGAAAGGTACAGCTTTTCTACCATGGATGCCACCTTCTTTAAAGGACAACTCTGCCCTAAATAAAATCTAAGTTCATTTTCCTACTTATATTGATCAAAAACTACTCAGCAGCCCTCACAGCATAGAGTGGAGCCTATATTAGCCTATCGCTTTTACACTGTTTGTTGCGGTCAAAAGGTTTTCTCTTCATGAATGTGTTACTAGTTGTCATAACAAACACATCCATGCCTTGGTTGTCCCACACAAGTACCACAATCTCATAAATCATGTTTTGGGGTGAGCATTCGGCAAAACTGACGAATCACAGTGTGTCTTTTCTGGGACTTGGCAATATAACAGTGTGCCGGCTGGTGTGGGACAACCAAGGCATGGATGTGTTTGTAATGTCAACTACTAACACATACATGAAAAAAAAAATCACTTTTGACTACAACAAATAGTGTAAAGCGAGAGAGAGGCTTATAGGATCCACTCTAAGCTAAGAGGGCTGCTGGGTTCTGCTGGGGAAACTAGACAACAGGGGCATTTCTGCCTAATAGACCCCATGGACAGCAATTTTTGATCAATATAAGTAGGAAAATTAGCCTAGATGTTATTTAGGGCGGAGTTGTCCTTTAAGGGTCAGGGTTGGGAGAGGCTTTGATAAGGGTGACAAAAATAGCAGATCTACAAGATCACAACACATCACGTCACGAGTCTCATGACACATTGTGAGCTCGTAGATCTGCAATTTGTTTAGCCTTGTAGGCTTGTACCATGAAGTATACCTCAGCACCACAGCAAGGCCAAAAGGGTAGTCTTGTCAGCTATGGTAAAGCGACTTATCGACCATTTCTCCTTTTGTCTCGATCAAGTCTGTATACGGGCTGCAGAACGATGTCCGCGCCCACAGCCCCACCCACACCCCCGCCCCCGAGGCCAAACAACCCACAGAGGAAGAGCTACAGGAACAGGTGAGACTATAGCATGCCCTAAGACAGGCTGATCTTGGACGAGAGGGACGGATTAAAATCTCCCTGCTGAAAATAGCCGGGAGATCCTATTGGTTCATCGATGTGCGCACCCGCCCCCTCACTAAATTCACTAATATTTTAATAGCCATATATGGAGATCTCTGATGAATATACTGCGTTATTCTCAATTCTCATATGGTCTATATATGGACATACTCTGTCAGTCCCGTGTGGTCTATGATGTCAGACATGATGTCAGGCATCAAATCCATATCTGGGAAAAGTATCTGGCAAAATAGCATGCATGTGTCCGCATGAAGCTGGTCAATTAGAAGTTTATTTACACATTTAAAGGGTAGGCACAATAAGCTTAGGCTTCAGCCTTACTCCTTTTGGTCTGATTTCTTTTTTGTCTTGTTTCAATAACTATACTGTATTGTTTTAATTTACCACAAGACCAAATAAACTACTACTACTAATTTGACATATGGCCCAAGTGCGTGCCAACAAAACTGTGGGAGGAATTCCGCTGCAAAAAAAAAAAAAGGAAGTTTACTTGGAAGAATAAAGTCGGACAACAATTACGCCACTCAACTCGACCACCATCACCATGGTAATACGGTAAGCCCACCGAGCTCCCTCCGTTGAGAGCCAGAGATTTATATCACTAGAGGTTCAGGCTGCTATTAGAGTTCTCAACACGCCTAAAAATTAACGACTAATTAGCATATATTTTAGGCCATACAAGCCCCGAAAATGTCATGTCAGGTTTGTGAAGAATTTGAGGAACTCTATAGCCTCTATGCGGCCCTCACACCTACAGTACCTCACACCACCGATCCAACCGATATGTCTGAGTCTGGGGCTGCGTCTCAGGTTCTTATTCTGATCTGTCCCAAACTTTTTTGTCTCAGGGCACCCCATCAATATTTTTTTTAATCCGAGGCACCCCTATATTTTAATTTTCACTCCTAGCACCTTATATTTATAGCATATCGTCGTTGTCGGGTGGAAACCTTGCATGTCCAAAACCGTTCGCTTTGTATTTATCATCTATAAATGTACTAAAAGTGAAAACAGCAGATCTACAAGCACACAACGCCGTTGTGTGCTTGTAGATCGGCTGTTTTCACTAGTTTTGTGCGACAGTCTTGTATGATGAAGCAGGGCTTTGCTTTACCAAAAGACGTACACATTTGAAACTTGGAGATACGAGGTTTCTGTCCGACAGTGACAATATGTTTGTGATTATGTTGCAAGGAAAACGTTGAGATAATATCCATTTTGGTTACAACTGAAAATAACTTTGTACTTCAAGTTTAAAATGATACTAAATATTTGTTCAAGTGTCCAAATAAATTCCAAATATTGTCAAATGATCTCGCGGCACCCCAGGGTGCCCCTGTCCTACAGGAAGTAGAATTCGGTCAGCCCTAACTTTATTTCGCATCCAGTCATTTTCATCATATAAGAAAGTGACAAATAAAACGCTTCTAGATTATTGATTTGTTCATAGCTAGGCTTTCTCCCTCTGCTTTCCTCAGAGATCTACTTTACCCCCACTCTGAATGCTTAATGTACTTCTCCCATGAGCTCACGTATTCATTTTCTATCTTATAACGATAAGTGCCTCTTGTCTCCGTTTGCCTCTACAAATAATGCTATAGGCTACGTACAACTTATAGCTGGTTTGTAAACACACTCGCAGTCCAACCGTGCATTTACCAGGCTGTACAAACAAACATCTTCAGAAATATTGACTTGTGAATGGTCAAGAGTTAACAGGCTGGCTCCCAAGAATATTTATACTAATCACCCCCCTCCCCCCCCTTCCTGGTTTCAGATCACCTTTTGGCAAGTGCAATTAGACAGGCATCGACTGAAAATGTCCAAAGTGGCAGAGAGGTGAGTGATGTTCACCGTTGTCTTTATTCAGTTTAGCAATCGACATGTTTATCGAACTCTTAATGGCCTTGTCTGGCACAGAATTGAGAGTTTCACTGACCTTGAGGAGAGAATGACCCTCCGGACAGAGTGTGTGTGTGTGTGTGTGTGTGTGTGTGTGTGTGTGTGTGTGTGTGTGTGTGTGTGTGTGTGTGTGTGTGTGTGTGTGTGTGTGCGTGCGTCAGCACTGATGGTGCTGATACTGGAAATTTTGTACAAAGTCTCAATTTTTCCCCTCATAAAAGATGAGCATATACACTACAGCAGTGGTTCTCAACCTTTTCAAATATAAAAATCCCAAAATAATCATATTTTAACTGGGGACCCCCCACCCTACGAGCACTAAGAGAGGAATGACATTTTGTTTAACACAGTGAAACTATTGTGAAAATAGCTCACAAGTTGTGAGCATGTAGATCAGCACATCACAATGCCTCGCAACGCGAGGCGTTATGTAGATCGTCGATTTTCACAATTTCTGCCTATAATATTTGACAGTTTGGCAAATGTTTAATTTGTCATTTTAGAGGTATTAGAAAGTTCTTAAATTGTCACTTTAGAAAAATGCAGATAGCCAGTCTATAGTCTATACACTTAAACTTTATGTCGGTTTATTTACTGTCGAGTGAGAAAACAATGTTGCACATTAAGTTAATCATCTGGTGGTCCCGACCCACAGGTTGAGAACCACTGCACTACAGTACATTCAACAAAGCATTCACGCTGTGAATCAGAGTCACTCCCTCAGAGGCAACAGAGTGCTGCATTTGCTCTGAAGAGTTATTTCCTTTTAATGCTCAAGGTTACCTGGTGCAGCAACAGCACACACATCAAATGAACCCAAACCTTGAATTATCTCACCGTTCACAGATTCAGTGCACACACAAGACTTCCAATCTCTCATCTCTCTTTCATATTTCCTCGTATTGTCTGTGCTCAGTTTGCTAGCATACACGGAGCAGTATGTGGAGTACGACCCCTTCCTCACACCGCCTGACCCCTCCAACCCTTGGATCTCGGATGACAACACGTTGTGGGAACTGGAAGCAAGGTGTGCGTTTGTGCCTGCATGTGTGCAGGGCCGTCACACCAAATTCTGGGCCCTGGGTACAAAGATTCACTACGGGCCCCCCATGAATGTTAACTATTGAAAAATAGCAGATATACAAGCTCACAGCGCGGCACCGAGTGCCGCGCTGCGAGCTTGTAGATCTGCTATTTTTGAAAAAAATGTGAAAATGTGTGCAAGAAACCTGTGTTTCCATGTCAGTGGTGCTCAAACTTTTTCATGTCGAGGACCCCCAAGATGATATGTATTTGGCCACGGACCTCCATCTCAAAATATTTAGTTCCATGGACCCCCCCAGAAACAAAATTTGAGTTACAAAGTTAAAAAATACATATATTCAAAGATTTGCACACATTTTCATGACTTTTCAAAAATAGTAGATCTACAAGCTATAGTAGATCTACTACAAGCTATAGTAGATCTACAAGCTCACAGCGCGGCACCGAGTGCCGCGCTGTGAGCTTGTATATCTGCTATTTTTCAATAGCTAAAGTTATTAGGCCCCTCCACCTTGGGCCCTGGTAACTCAGTCCCACTTTCCTCCCCCTTGTGACGCCCCTGCGTGTGTGCATGAGATAGAGGAGAGAACCAGACCTTTTTACTTTGAGGCATGCATGTGTGTCTGCCTGCATGTGTGCAAGCAGAGAGCAAGTATGAGAGTTTTTACTCTCATAGTATGTGTTTGAAATACATTTACTGCATATTGCATTTGGCTCTACAGCAGTGGCAGTTTTTAGCCCACGACCCAAAAGAGAAATGTGACGTTTGCCCGAGACCCAAACTAGTGAAAATAGCCGATCTACAAGCTCACAACAAGTTATGAGCTTGTGGATCAGCTATTTTCACTACTTCTTAAACATATATTTTCTAATTTACGGACTGTCTTAGATTTCTCTTTTATTTATTCATGAAATTACTTTACTTTTTTCATGAAAACGATCATGATTTTTTTTTCATGTATGTTTTTATGATAATAATTAAAAACAAAATTTAGGAAACCAAAAATTAAGGGACCCATAAAAATGTGTCTGCGACCCATGGGTCCCAGTGTTTGGGAACCAGTTTTGTACAGTATGCCACTCACAGAGTGGAATAAGGTGCCATGTACTGTATGTCTTTGAGATGATGAAATGTCTATGTATATTTCTTTGTCTACCCACCTCCAGCAAAGAGCCAGGCCAGCAGAGGGTGAAGAGATGGATGTTTGGCATTGACGAGGTTCTCAAAGACCCCGTGGGGAGAGAGCAGTTCCTAAAGTTCCTGGAGTCTGAGTTTAGCTCAGAGAACCTCAGGTGACTGAACACATATACTCCATAAACACACACATGGACAGATGGATTGACAGATGGACATGCAGTGAACGCGCACATGTACACGCGCACATACACACTGGTGTGCCCAGACATTTGTACATGCACAAACAATCACACACAGTCATCTATAAGTGTGTTAGTTGCTGATTAGGATGCATCTACAGATCCCTCTAGTGGTTAATTTCTGTACTGCTTGTGCCCGTGAACTCAGTTTGAGGGCAATATTTCAATAAAGATAATTTAGTGTCCTCATAACACAGCTGTAATTGGATCTTCTAGATAGATAGTATCACAAGGGTCTACATTTCTCAATCTAAACCCGCAATCACTGCACATGTGCTAGTTATACAAGTATTAACATACTCTATCCACCTCTTTCCGCGGGAATTTACTGGAGAATTTTTTGCACCACACTTCCGGTTAACAGCAGACAAGCTCACATCGCGTCGCAGATGCAACCGGTGTGAGCTTGTAGATCACACTCGGCTGCAGCGCCGGAAGCTCCGTGCAACTTCTGCGCAATGCACGATGGGATGTTGGAAAGTTGTGGATACAGATTGATAATAAAAACTATGTATTGTTCATTCATCTAAGACTCTTAAAGGAGTAGTTCACCCCCAAAATGACTTTTTTTCTATTGATTAGTCATGCCATGGAGACTAGAGTTCAATAATATTTTTTGTTTTTTGTCACATTCCTAAGACAAAAATTTGATTTGAGTAAATTTACCCCCATTGATTCCGGATGGTGACCCGTTTCGAAACGGGTCACCATCCGGAATGAATGGGGGTAAATTTATTGTTATCACATTTTTGTCTTAGGAATGCGACAAAAAACAAAAAAAAATATTGAACTCTAGTCTCCATGGCATGACTAATCAATAGAAAAAAAGTCATTTTGGGGGTGAACTACTCCTTTAAGTTCTGGATTGCAGCTATAAACACTGGGTCAGGGGTCTTCAACAGGGGGTCCAGGGGGTTAATTGAACAACTTGAACCCTCCTCAGAGCATCCCTACTCTGAGGAGAACTTTAGCCAAAAACAGCAGATCTACAAGCTCTCAATGGCGTTGAGTGCTTGTAGATCGGCTATTTTCGGCAAAAGGGTTTGGTATAGAGGTAAAAAAGAGCAGACCAAGTACAGAGTTAAAGGTCAAGTTTACTAAGTATCGACGATTTACAGTAAGTGGTTAAATGTCTGGAGCGAAAAATCAACACAAATCCAACATAGACTGATGACAGTGCTGTCAAACAAGTCTATGAATCTATCTATGAAATCTCCATCACACATTTATACAATATGTAGAGGGGGTCCATGCTTAATCACTCTCTCAGCCAAGGGGTCCTTGGCCTGAAAATGTTGAAGACCCCTGCACTAGGCTACACCATTTCTGGAACACACTGACTGCTGCCGGTGTTTTCCAGGTTCTGGCTGGCCGTCCAGGAGCTTAAGAACCGTCCCATCAGAGAAGTCCCCACGCAGGTGGAGGAGATCTGGCAGGAGTTCCTTGCCTCCGGAGCCGCCAGTGCGATCAACGTGGACTCCAAGAGCTACGACAAAACCACCCAGAATGTCAAAGACCCCGGACGCTACACCTTTGAGGATGCACAGGTTGGGTGCACATTCCATGAATGTAGATTCAGTGTAGAATCGTTCCGATCGCACAAGGTTAACAGTCCACACTACAATTCAAGAAATGGCTGCAAACATACCGGATGTATTGTCATGTAATTGTGCAGTACGTTGATAGAGGCTCTAGGAAAAACATCAACTTAGTACAGCTTTCATGTGGGACTATTATTTCATGAGACACCAGTTCATTTGAGCTGTTTTCTGCTTGTCAGCCTGATTTGGTTTTCTGTTTCAGTTGCCATTTATTTCTTTCAGTTCACTTTGATGTGAGGTCTTTGTATATTTTCCTTACTTTTCACTATGTCGGCACAAACTGTTCTGTATTATGGCTGTTTATTTATTTCAGTTTGTTTGCTTTGATGAGTTTGCATATTATCCTTATTTGTCACTACGCTAGCACAAAATACATTTCTTTTTTCATCTTTCTGTTTTTGATCATTTTAGGTCTGTTTCTTTTTGTCTTTGTGTTCTTTGATTTTGCAAAATAATACTAAACTTCACTTACTGTGAAGAACAGCTACTTCTTCATTCTAATAATTATTGCTCATTGCATCATGACTTTTTCCTAGGTTTAAAGCAGGGGTCTTCAACAGTGGGTCCAGGACCCCTAGGGGGTCCTCAGAGTTACTCCAGGGGGTCCTCCAAATCTTTGAGTGATAGAAAAAAGTTTTTTTCTCCTTTTTTATATTAACCAACTGAACCCTAGTGTCCATATTCAGAGAACTTTAGCTAAAAATAGCAGATCTACAAGCTCACAACGCCTCGCAGATCTGCTATTTTCGGCAAAGAGCTTTGGTGTAGAGGGGGAAAAGAGCAGACTAAGTACAGAGTGAAAGGTCAAATTTATTAAGTAATGACGGTTCAAGTGGTTAAATATCTGAAAACACAAATTGTCATGAATCCAAAATACACTGATGATTGTGCTGTCAAACAATGAAACTATGGAATCTATGAAAAGGTTTTGGGGCTCCCTGCTTCATCTCTTTCTCATCTAAGGGGTCCTTGGTCTGAAAACGTTGAAGACCCCTGGTTTAAAGCATTCACATTACTTTTGCATCTGTTCCTCTGATGGCTGTGGCCCTTTTCTATATCCTGTGGGTAAACATGGTGTGTTTCTATGACAGGAGCACATCTACAAGTTGATGAAGAGCGATTCTTACAGCCGCTTCATCCGTTCTAGTGCCTACCAGGAGTTACTACAGGCCAAGAAGAAGGTAAGGAGTCTGGCAGAACAGTTTCAGACCCCAACTGTAAATAGCATAGATTAAAAAGATAATCCATTCCCATGCTCAGCTGCTTAATCACACACCAGAGCAGACATGGTGCATTTTAAAAGCGACATTAAAATATATAGAATACACAATGTGTGCATCGTGATATTTTTCATTGATTTAACCACCACCATCAAAAGACAAATAAAAAGAAAAATCTGAATTTATTAAGCCACCCTTTGTCTCTTATATACCCAGACTAGTGTTTGTCAAGGTCACTCTTTCATCTCCATCGCTTGTGAGTTTGCTTTATTTTATTTTATTTTTTGGTCTTTGGCATAATTTGGGCTGGCTTCAGTAATGCAGATCATCATTTTATAAAATCACTTCAAACATGGTGGACATGCTTTGTTCTAGTCAGCTGGACCAGGTGTACCAGATGAAGCATGTCCATTGGAAATCCGAATTCCGCAAAAAAAGAATAAATTCAGGCCAAGGAGAGAGAGAGAGAGGGAGAGAGGGAGAGAGAGAGAGAGAGAGAGAGAGAGAGAGAGAGAGAGAGAGAGAGAGAGAGAGAGAGAGACAGAGAGAGAGAGAGAGAGAGAGAGAGATTTTTTTATTTACGTGCTCTCGTGATATCCCCCCCCCCCCAAAAAAAAAAAACGCAGCAGTGTGCAAAGACCTTTACTCTTTGAGCCCCTGATCCAACCATTCTTTTGTGGCCATCGCCGGCCGTCACCTCAATTCATGATCTGTATTCTCATGCTTTTAATTTTTAGATTGATTCATGTCACTCCACCTTTTTTTTATGTGATATTTAATTATAAATCATTTTAATGAAGTAGAAGGTTTGTTGTAATACCTGTAGCCTATGATAGTTCATAAGAAAAGGGTATATTCTACTTTTCAGCATATGCTTCAATCCTGTTCCATCTCCAAGGACAGCTGTCGTATGCAGCCAAGCTGTGAACTTTTCCTGCATGATTCATAGTCCCTGACAAAATGTCAAAATGTCTTCTCTCATTCTCTCCACAGAAAAGTAAGAACCTGTTCTGAAGGATGTTGCTTCCAGGTAAGGTTGATGTGTTTTTTTTTTTTAAATCATACTTTTTTTGATTGTGCGTTAGTATCATATTTCTAATTTGCTGCAGCGGAAGTTTTAACTCCATCAGTATGGCCTGCTGTGTGATTTCAACCTTTGCTTCATTTGGGCTTTTTTGTTTTGAGCTATTCTAGTAACTGAGGGAAAACAATTTACGTAAATGGAATCCAACCACTTCCATTTCATGCATTTTTTGCAACAAACAAAAATCGCCATTTATTTTTACCAGTGGCTCTGCCCGACTAATTAGCATACCCAAAACGTCATTGTAGGCCTAATGCAAATCAAATGAAAGAGAGATACACAGTAGCTCTACTTAACAACTGCATTAGCCATTTGGTAGCTAAACAGTCTGGGTAATCTATTTTAAGTAGGCTAGATTGTTTGATTTTATTTTATTTTCCTTGGCCATAACTATCTATTTTCACACGTTTTATTCTGTAAAAAGCCATTTGTGTTGAATGTGGGCCAAGTCATAAATAACAGTGTGAAGCAATTGAAAGAGAGATGTGCTCAGCTATCTTTAATGTCATCCCACTTGATAGCAGGCAGACAGATATCAACCCAGACAAATGTACATTAGTTTGTTTTAGTGTTTGTGTGGAATATGCTAATTGCACAGAATTATTATAAAGAGAGAAAATGTTGCAACTTACTTTGATTACAAATTACAAATTGTGTCATTGACAGAATATAAATGGAATTCCAATCCATAAAATAATGCACATTGCACTTGTCTTAAGTGAAAATAAAGCAAATAAAAGAGAGACGTATCAAGTAATGTCAATTTATCAACTGGCCAATGGCCCCTTGACATTTGTGTTATGTGGCCCCCAGGTTCAGATGTTTGAGTATCCCTGCTGTATAGCATTTTGTTTAAACTAGAGTAATGCATACTTCATTTTCTATGACATAGTATGAACTTTTTTTTTACACTATTCCCATGTCAGTGGATCTGAACTACAAAACAAGCTAGACTCTTTTTTTGGAATCAACTCCTCCAAGGAAGATGCCATGTGATGTAGTTGGCAGGATTTTACTGAAGAAAAGGTTAAATAACAATTAGACAAACAAGCATACATAAAATTTGTTATAATGGGAGAAAACAAATCTCAATGTCCCTTTAGGGGCTCTGTAGTATTATGGCATTGTACAACTTTTCTTTTTTTCCACTTTCATCCCAACAACCATGTTAAGTAGACACAATTATTTTTGAGTTTTTCTTTTTCTTTTTTTAATCAATTATTTATTATCCTGCTTTCAGGTTACTAAATATAGCCTACATGTCTACACCTATGGTGTAAGTAGCCTAAACGTCAACAAGTCTACCCATTTGAAGCATAAAAATGCAATTCAATGTACATGATACATACTGTAGCCTACTCCAAAAATGATCACTGAATCATTACTAAGGTGTTTTAACTATCCACCTGTTTCTGCGGGAATTTACTGCAGAATTATATGTGGGATGCATCCGGAGAGCAGCTGACATACAAGTTTGCGAACTGCTGCACGCCTTCTGCGCAACACCTTCTGTGCAACGCACGATGGGATGTTGGAAACTTGTGGATAGATTTACTTACTATGTCACAACAAGAGAAACAAACCAATGTTCAAAAGGCATTTTCTGAGCTCAGTCTAGTCTAGTCTACCCACATGTTCTCAATCAACCTAACATCCTGCTTCCTGGAATTAACATGTGACCACCTCACAACAGATTCCTGGAGATAACATGAGAGACCAACACATAAAACGAACATTTGCTCAAAATCATCCAAAGTTGGCCTAGTAGTGGTTATAGGCTCTGGTGCAGCCTGACAGTGAGTCTGAGGTTTGATTCATGAGCCTGACAGACTCATGAATCAATCAGACAGTATCCTGTCATATCTTTATCGTACTAGCAGAAGCACAAAAATAAACAAATAAAATAAACTCAATTTGACATGGATAATGTGGCTAGTCTAAAGGTGACTCAACAGCAAAGAGACTACAAAAACTCTTTCCAACTCCTGGCAGACTGGCAGTCTGTGGCATTTAGTGGCAAACTTGGCATTTAAAAGTCAGGTGACAGAAGATTGTGCGGTTAAAAGTGTGCTTAAGGTTTGAAGGAAAGAAGGTCCATAGGGTGATCAGGGTTTTACGTGCTCGTGATAACTTCAATGACAATTTGGTGCACATGAGCCCTATAGTTCTGCTTCCCTGTCTTCTATGGTACTTCCAAAGTTGCTTTCCTGTCATCTGTATGTATCCTCCCTATCATCTATGGTGATTCCTTGTCTTCTATGGTGCTTCCTAAAATTGGCACCTACTACATTAACGCTCGTAGTTAGAAAGGGTGTGTGGTTGTTAGATGTTGTAGAACAAACAATACTGGCGTCCTCCGGCGTCTCACTGTGCCACCATTGTCGCACTCACGCACGCACGCACGCACGCACGCACGCACGCACGCACCCCTGTGACATTGGGGACCAAAACATGACCTCCATGGTGGAGAAGGGAGATAATGCCTCAGGCACTCCCACTGCTTTTTACTATCTTTTTTCATGTTTCAACAAAACATTCATGAGGGTAGTAGTGCCCTCGCGGCATCGCTCTCACATCTCACATCACTCACATTGCTCGCCAAGAATTTGTAGACATTGATTTTTTTTATAACGTGCCTGGGGTAATATAAACGATGATACATTCTCACTTGCTCCTCTGCCAGACTCTCCTCAACCCGCACTATGCTTTTTGTTTTTACACTAGAATGGATGTGAGGTGTGTAACATGAAATCTCCATCCACTACTCTGTACAGCAACTGGATTCTGGTACATGTGTGAGTGCCACACTCGCAGCTGCACACCGTTGTCACTAAAGTAGCTATAAACTAGGCATACAGTATGAGTGTAGCACCCTTGTATATGGTATGTTATTAAAACAGGGTTCTTTAACAGGGGGTCCAGGCCCCTAAGGGGTACTCAGAGTTGCTACAGGGGGTCCACCAAATCTCTGTTTGACAGGATAATCTTTTTACATTAACCACTTGAACCCTAGCATCCCTTTTCTGAGGAGAACTTTTGCCAAAAATAGCAGATCTACTTGTAGATCGGTTATTTTCGGCAAAGAGGTTAGACAAAGTACAGAGCCCAAGTCAAGTTTACTAAGTATCAACATTTTAAGTGGTTAAAAGTCCGAAAATACACATTAACATGAATCCAACATAGATGTGCTAAATTATGCTAGATTATGCTAAAAACATGGAGCAGTTTGGAAGGTTGATTGACAACATTTCCTGGGATGATGTTTATGAACATTCTTCTGTACAGCATGCTTATCATTCATTCATTAATTCTTTTAATTCTGTCTTTCATCGCTGCTTTCCTTTGGTTAAACCCAGGAAGAAAGCTGGTGAAGGTCTTTGGAAACCCTGGTTTACAACAGGTCTCAAAAAATCCTCCATTTTAAAAAACAAATTGTATAAAAAATTCCTCACTAATCCGACTCCACTTAATTCTGCGATTTATAAAAAATATAAAAATAAATTCATTCATCTATTGAGGATGTCAAAGAAAATGTATTTTTCTAATAAATTCAGAGAATCATCAGACATCAGATTCACTTGGAAGGTTGTCAATGAACTTCTTAACAAAAAAAAGTGTACTGCATCCCTCCCATCTCAGTTTAAAGATGGTGAAAAGATATATAATGACCCTGTGGTTATAGCAAATGAATTTAACCATTTTTTTGCAAATGTGGGATCATCTCTGTCAAAGGATATGGGAGTTCCCAATTGTAATCATTTAGATTACATTAAGGGTAACTTCCCTAGTATTTCGCAGTTTGAAGAAACTAATGAATCAGAGGTGTTGGAATTAATTTCCAACTTGAAGATATCAGCAGCTGGTCACGACGATATTGGTGCTTCATTGGTCAAATCAGTATCTTCTTCAATCATTAAACCCCTTATTCACATTTTCAACTTATCTCTGAAATCTGGGGAGGTTCCAAATGATTTAAAAATAGCCAAAGTTATTCCCTTGCATAAATCTGGTGATTCAAGAACTTTCAATAATTATCGCCCAATATCAATTTTACCATGTTTCTCTAAAATATTGGAAAAACTGGTTTATAACAGAATTTTGCACCATTTAAATGAACATAATATCTTATATGAGCACCAGTATGGTTTCAGAAAAAATCACTCCACAGATATGGCCCTCTTACAGCTGGTAGAAAAAATCTACTCATCCATTAATGACAAAGAATTTGCTCTTGGCATATTCTTAGATCTTTCTAAAGCATTCGACACTGTTGATTATACTATATTACTTGATAAATTATATAATTATGGTTTTCATGACGTAACATTGAAATGGTTGTCTAGTTATGTTTATAACCGTGAACAGTTTGTCTATGCTAATGGTTGTTGTTCATCCAAAGTTAAGATGTCATGTGGAGTTCCTCAGGGATCTATACTTGGACCCCTATTATTTCTTATTTATGTAAATGACCTAGCTGCTGTGTCTTCATCCTTTACACCCATTTTGTTTGCTGATGATACCAATTTGATTCTTACCCACAAAGATTTTGATTCGCTCATTAAGGAAGCTAATTCTGGCATAGCTATGCTTTCAGAATGGTTTCTTGCAAATAAATTATCTCTAAATATAAAGAAATCCAATTTTATTGTATTTGCAAGTAAAAACAAAAAATACTGTCATGATAGAGCTAAGATTTCTATTGGTGGGATCGAAATTAATCAAGTTTCATCCACCAAATTTCTAGGTGTCCTAGTCGACGAAAAATTGTCTTGGAAAGAACACATTCATACGGTAACCAACAAAATTTCAAGATCTCTTGGTATCATCAGAAGAATCAGGGGTTTGGTTAATCAGGCTTGCCTCTTAACACTTTATTACAGTTTAATTTATCCATATCTCATTTACTGCAATATTGTTTGGGCAAGTACATATCCATCAAATTTACACAAATTACTCATTGCCCAAAAGAAATTTGTAAGAATAGCTACTTCTTCTTCCTATTTGGCCCCATCTGCCCCTCTGTTTAGAAAATTAAATGTATTATCTATCTATGACATTAACATAGTCCAATCCTGTTCTTTCATTTATAAATGTACATACCTTTCAAATATGCTTCCTAGACCTTTCAAAGAATATTTTAAGACCAATTCACAATTTCATGATTATAATACTAGACAATCGGACAATCTTCATCCTCCCTTTAGTCGCATCACACATAGCCAGTTCTCCATTAAAGACAGAGGTTCTTCATTCTGGAATACACACATACTTATTGCCAAATCCTCATCTTCAATTAGTAATTTTAAACATAGATTGAAGGCCAGCCTGATAAATCAAGCCTCTACATTTAATTCTACCACTTAAAGTGGCCATGCTTCTGCATATGCGCAAGCACGCACACACGAGCGCGCACGCACACACGCACGCGCAGACACACACTTTCGAGGGAAAATTGTTTTTTAGTTTTCTAGTTTGAATATTGTGTTTCAACTTTACTTGTTTATTACTTAAGGTGAGAACCTTGTATAAGCCCTTTATGGGCTTCCTTTCTCGCCTGCACATATTTTCATGCTTTTTTTTTAATAATGTTAACATGTATTGTTTGTTTTCTTATTGTGCAAATAAATAAATCAAAATAAATCAAATGTCAAACAAAGTCTATGAAATTATCTATGAAATCTTTGAAAAGGTTTAATCTGCAACACAATTTTATACAATACTGTATGTACTGTAGTGAGGGTCCCTGCTTCATCTCTCTCTCAGCAGCTAAGGGGTCCTTGGCCTGAAAACATGGAAGACTCCTGAATTAAAACCAAAATTATTTTACTTGGCATCCCTACTTTTTCCAAAATTGGCAGAATTTTTTAAATGTTTCAAAACTAGACCAAATAGCAGTGGGCTTGTGGATCGTCCATTTTCACTACTTTTACGTGATGCACTCTCACACGACAAGGTATATAAAATAGCTTAATCGGTTAAAAAAAATGTCCTTATCTTTCTCTCTCCTCCCTCTCAGCAGGGGAAACCCCACGCTCCCCAGAGGCTGACCAGTCTTGTGCCATCATGCTAGAAATCAACGCTGTTCGTCTCTCTCTCTCTCTCTCCTTCCGGATCACAGAGAGTGCAGATCATCTCACCTCTTCTTCTTCATCATCGTCGTCCGTCCCATCAGCTCATGGTTCAGCTAGAGATGAGGAGCTGGACCCGGCCAGCCGTCCGTTCATCCATCTGTCGTCCAGCCAGATGTTGCATGTCTCAGGGAGAGGATTCTCCCAGTTTCTCTCCCCTTCTACGGTACCTGGTGCACAGGGGTGTCGCACCAAATTCTGGGCCCTGGGTACAAGGATTCACTGTGGGGCCCCTGTGCTTTAACTATTGAAAAATAGCAGATATACAAGCTCACAGCGCGGCACCGAGTGCCGCGCTGCGAGCTTGTAGATCTGCTATTTTTGAAAAATCATGGAAATCTTTGAATATTTCAAATCCTTCTAACCTATGTTTCGATGTCAGTGGTGCTCAAACCTTTTCATGTGCAGGACCCCCAAAATGGTATGTATTTGGCCACGGACCCCCATCTCAACATATTTAGTTCCAGGGACCCCCCAGAAGCAAAATTTGAGTTATGAATGTTCGCTTAAAAAATACATATATTCAAAGATTTGCACACATTTTCACGACTTTTTAAAAATAGCAGATCTACAAGCTCGCAGCGCGGCACTCGGTGCCGCGCTGTGAGCTTGTATATCTGCTATTTTTCAATAGCTAAAGTATAAAATTATTAAGGCCCCTCCAACACCTTGGGCCCTAGTAACTCAGTCCCACTTTCCTACCCCTTGTGACGCCCCTTCAGGTGTATGTTGAGTGTTCTCAGAGGAGAGGTGTCCCTAGCTTGGTTTAGGACAGTGACAGACTGGAGAGATGAAAAGAAAAAAAGCCTGTAAAAAAAAAAAAAAAAAAAAAGAATCTAAATTGTTTCCAGTTCATTCCATGGTCACTGCCAGACCCTATGGAGTTGCCCTCTTATTCCTTTCCAGCTCAAACTAATGATGTCAGAGAGAAAGGTTGGGGGGAAAAAAACATCAAAATTGTAATAAGATTTCAAAGAGAAAACAACAGTAAGCTAAACTGCAAAATCCGCCCGGTTTATTATTGCTATACACAATCTGAGATCAGATAATTTGTCACGCTATGGGAGTGTTGTGCTGTATGCATATACAATACTGTATATTTATTACAATTTATTTATTTGTTTTCGTGCGTTTATTTTGCATTGCATTGATTTTATTGCACTACAATAATTAGCACATATGGTTTTCATTGCATTTGTAAAGTCACACTCGAAATGAGGAAAAATGCTGTCTTCTGTCTAATGTAGAACGTAAGTCTTTGTTATTCTCCTGCATTTATTTTTATACCATATTTAAAGACACTTTTACTTAAAATATATTATTAAAGTTGGCCCTTTATCTGTTTTAGTGGTCTGGACTTGGATTTCTCAGAAACCGCCATATTCTTTTAGTTTTTCCCTGAATTAATTCCCTTCTTGATCATGCTACAGCGTCACACAAAAGTAGCAAAAGTAGCAGATCAACAAATTCGAAACGTGGTGTCGTTTCGCTCCACGTTTTGAGCTTTTAGATCTGTTTTGCTACATTTGAATTATGAAAAGTAACAGTTTTGGACATATGAGGTTTCCACCCGACAGAGACCTTATAACAAGTATGATATAATATACCGACTGGTAAACCAGTAACACTCCCTAATCGGGAGATAAGCGACCGTAGGTCACTTATCTCCACAAATAGGGCAAAAATGTGTTTTGCCAAAATCTTCCATGTTGATGACATGAGTGTAGACATACTGTGTAGTGATTTTTGTGATTTTAGGGCAAAATCTGTAGGAGCAGTGTGTAAATTACTTGCAACATTTATTCTTTCAATTGTAATGGAGACTCAAGAATGAACCAATGCAATTTAGTTTGTCGCCACTAGATGGTAATATACCATTTCTTAGAACAGGGCTCAGCCTCTCTTCAGCTCCCACCTCCTCAAGCTAGATCAGCAAAAAGGCGAATCAGTGTCACGATGACAAATGAAGTTTTGTCATGCGACAGTGTCATCATATTCTGTCCCCGCTCAAAGGCTTATTGTTCCGACGGTGCCCGGCTGAGGTTTTTCCACGACCCTGCTGACGTTTCAGCTCTTTGATGGCGGGGGTAACAGTCAGACAGTGTTTTGCATCTTCGTGCCCAGTGGTCAGCTTAGGGAGAACCACAGACAGACAAACATTGTCTCAGTCGCACTTAAGGAATGTGAATCATGGCCATTTGAAAGCATCCTGTCAGTGCATCTGGGTACATGCAATACATACACACAATGATTTATGGACTTCTTTCCCTCCACTGATTGTGGAGGTTAACATTTTGGATCATAATGGCATGATGATGAGCTGAAATGGAACCAAATCAAGGTGTTGGGAATGGTCCTCGTACCTTTCCTATTCATTGTTCAAAGTGACAGAAAGCATCTTTACTCAACAACCCCCCCCCCCCTCCCCCCCAGTGAGAACTGCATTGAAGAGAGAGGGAGAGGAAAAAATAATGAACGTGGAAGCAAAGGGAGAAAGTTTGTTTAAAAGAAAAAGTGAACGAGGTGTGTGAGGGAAACGGCTCAATGGAGTGGGAGGGGAGTAAGAAAGAAATATGATAGAAAGTTATGACAGAGGAGAGAGGAGAGAAAGGTGAAGCTTGGGTTTGATTCACACAGTGATCAGGGCCAATAGGAGAAAGCCTCACAATCTTGAGGAGGGAACAGGCGAGGGATTTCAAAACTAAGGCAGGCACTACAGCAAGACTCTCACACACGCTCTCAAATAGGACCACAGCCAGACGGACTCCACTACACAAGCAAGGATACCGGGCTCACTCTGACAACACTGAGGGAGAAAAGAGCAATCAGTATAGAAGGATAATCGACTCGTTAAGACTTTTGAGTCCTGATTTGAGAAACAAAGCAACGACGACGACAAACTCGGGATACTACAGACAATGTTGTCATGGAAACCACAGCCTGGATGCGGTCGCCGGGACCAGTGAGGGCGGACATCAGCACCTGACTGCAGCTTCAGAGCCTCACTACCCTGACCCACTGACACGAGATAGGTAAACCACACTTTCAACAAAATAAAAATTAAGATAAAAAAATAATTTCAACGTTTATGAATGGATACTGTATGTCAGTGTTTCTCAAACTTTCAAATTACAAGGTCTCCCCATCTGACAGTGTACAAATGGAACCAAATGGACCCGAATAGAGTCCATTTGGTTCCATTTGTACACTGTCAGAGTTACAGACTTGTATGGGTCAATTTAGACCACCCTAAAGGAACCCACAGAGTTCCTGGAATCCACTTTGAGAACCACTGCTTTATGTGATGGCATAACGCTTACGCTAAGGTAAAACTAACCACTTGTACCCTGGCATCCGTCTTCTAACAAAAATAGCCGATCTAGGAGCTCACATTGTAATCCATTAACCTCTTATCCTTGTCCATTTAGACCTGGAACAACACTGTATACATTGTTATATCTTTCAAGCCGGGAACATCTCTGTGTAGTTGTTGCTATACAGTCATTTGTTTTGTTTTTGTTTTTTGAATAAAAAGGTTCAGGAGAATTTAGAAGACATTTTCTTTTTTCTTTTTTATCGGCCCCAGGTCTAAATGGGCTTGGGGGCCCAATATAGAGCCCTTAGTAATCCAGTCAACTAAGTATAGTCCATGAGATTCATTGTCTACGGGATTCAGTGAAGTACATTAAAGTGAGTAAGCGACTGAGTGAGAGAATGGTACCAAATGACTGAAGAAGTGTAGTAGGTACTGTATTGTACTGTACTGTACAGTGGTTCACAAAAAAAAAAAAAAATGTCATCGTTGGGGAGTTGATTCCCACTTGGGCCACCCATACTAAGAAATGTAAGCCTTCGAAGCACAGTGAGGAGCTTTGGATGAACGCGTCCACCAAATTACTATAATTAGCGAGTGAACGAGGGCTTGTGGGAATTAGCGATGGGAGCGGGAGAGTGAGTGAGTGTTGATGGTATGTTGTAAGCCTCAGTGAGAGTACGAGCAATTTCAGCTGTGGAGGAAACCCTACGACAGAGCAGTCAGAGATTACTATGTGATGTGCTTAGCAAATCACCATCAAAGATGTACAGGATCCTCTCCTCTCAGGAAACCCAGTTGGAATTTGACTCTGAGAGTGTAAAAACTGACCCAAATGGAATTATGGGTGCATTTGGGCCCATTTTTTACACAACCCTATATTGCATTGACTGGGGTTGCCCAAGGGTCTATACCCCCCCCCCACTTCAAATCTCTTTTCCGAAAATAGCCGAGCTACGAGCTCACGTGTCAAGATGCAAAGCACTGTGAGCTTGTAGATCAGTTATTTTCCCCTGAATGTTAGCATATATTGACATGTCCAGAACAGGGACGCTAGGGTTCATGTGGTTGAATTGGATTTTTTTTATCTGTTCTCCGACTCTCTCTTTTCGTGTCTGAGTGTGTGTGTGCGTGTGTGTGTACGTGTGTATGTGCGTGTGCGTGGTGAATAAAGAGAAGCTTGCCTTCCTGATCCGTCTTACAGCGCTGGTGACTGCGCCACCTTGTACAGGCCAGTCTGCACTGATGTCAAAGAGGATTTGGAGAGCAGACACATTACAGCTCCTTCAGTGACTCTACAGAACGCTGCTCTATTCTAAACCACCAACTGCAGGGTCTCTCAACCCCTGGGTTGTGCAAACATGGGTCGCCGTGAGATCTTGCGATGTTAATACGTTTTGAGAAGTACAGCATATCAGCAAAGAAGATTAGACAGTAATTAATCACTTTCAACCTGGCGTCCCTATTTTGGGCATGTCATTATATGTAAACATTTTCAAAATGTTCAATCAATCAATCAATCAATCAATCAATCAATCAATCAACTGTATTTGTGTAAACTCAGAGGTCCATTAAAAACATAAAACAATACCGGTATACATACAAAAAGAGCACCCATAAAAACACCCACATCAGCTATAACTATTGTATTCAATAATCAAGAATAGAGACGATAGCACATCTACAGGGTCACAATGTTGCACATAGGACTTAAGTGTTTAGAGATGGTTTCTCAGTCCAATATTCCGAAGTGCTGAAATCGATCATCAGTGAACACTTAAACCAGTACCCAGTTGTTAAACTCCATGAAGTGTCCTTGTGGTTTCTAAGCCAAAAAATGCGTACAAATAATCATTTCCAAAATGTAACCACTTAAACCCTATACTTCATTGACCGAGGTCCCCCAGGGGTTTGTACTTGGCCTCCCCCTTTGTTCCCATGCAAACTACACTGTACCAAATCTCTTCTGTGAAAATACCTAATCTACAGGGTTACAACACATTGCAACATGGTGAGTTGTGAGCTTGTAGATCTGCTATTTTACAAGAATGTTCAGTTTGACTACTATGACACGGTTAACTGTTTCAAACCAGAGAAACGTGGTGTTACAAACTCTAGCCTGGGTAGGTGTCAAATGCAGAAAGAGCTGGGAATCGGACATTGTAAGGCTTACATTTTTCTATGGTCTCCTGTTCAATATCCCCATTGACAGAAAGATATTGCGGTGAAAACGTAAGATGACCATTCACTGAAAGTGAGTAGGAGCACGGCAAGACAAAAACCTCACGACAGAAATGAAAAAGGATACTTTTGCACTGACTTTGTTACACTTCAGTGGCTGACATTTGGTCACCCAAGAGGCGCTGAGGAAGAGCTATGACTCCTGTTCTGTAATGTCAGCCACTTCATCGTTGATAAAGTCAGTGCAAAAAAAGAAAAAAACAAACAAACATTGTGCTCCTACAATGTTTCTCTTCAGCAAAAGATGATCTGTAGTTTTTACAGAAATATGTTTCTCTACTTAGTCTTAGGCTTGTATACTGTATTAGTACAGTGTTTGACCTTGAATCAATACTAAAATCCCCAGTGAATGAATCTCACTTTATTAATTAATGGCCTCCCCCTATGGGTTTATAATACAATACAATATTGTATAAATGTACTCTGAGAGCATAATAATGGACCTCTGAGAGTTAAATTAAAACAACGAAGGTTTTGCTGTCTGTACTGTATCTGGAGTTTTACAGCCATTATCAAGATGAATTGTGGTGACACATGGTTGTCCAAACAATGCTGAGCAGCCTCCTGGCGATGTTGGCATGAGACACGTTTACACAGCAAAGCCCCCAAATTGAGCCCCCAACCCCCACCCCCGCTATTAATGAGCCAGCAGTAGAGCACAGTTTGGGAAAATACAAGCTACAAATACAGATAATGACATGGTTGGTCTCTGTGTAATTGGCTCCAAGTGAAAACATTGGCGGCCTCTCTCACAATGTGAATCAAACCTCTACTTTCATTAAAGGTCTCTCTCCCCTCCCTTTTCTCCCTGTCCCTATAGCATGCTGTGTGTATGTGTGTGTGTGTGTGTGTGTGTGTGTGTGTGTGTGTGTGTGTGTGTGTGCGCGCGCGCGCATGCGTGCGCGTTTGTGCACAGGACTGCATTTGTACTGTAGGATGTGTGCATCTTAGTGTGCATATGTGTGTGTGTGTGTGTGTGTGTGTGTGTGTGTGTGTGTAGCTGTGTGTGTGTGTGTGTGCGTGTGCGCGCGTGTGAATGAGCTTTGAGCTGCACGGTGAATTAAATGCAGTTCTACTGTAATTAACTGCACTTACCAGCCTGCCTATGAGACTTTCTGACGCACCTATAATTGAGGCATCAGGTTTTGTTTGTTTTAACCTGCCTTTGATGACATGCTGGGAATAGTTTCTTTTTTTCTTTTTTTTAAAGGGCCCTCTGGTAGTACATACTGTATGTGTGCATATTTGGAAGCTTTAAAAAAATGATTAAATTATTGACTAACTGTATTACCGCAGTAAAACATTTAGCAGCCAAACAAGAGCTACGTTGCCTGTTTTGATTTTAGCTCACACACAAAGAACAACAACCCAAAGACAGTTCTTGTTATGTTGGATCTGTTATCCAGACATAAAATGTTAATGGGAGCATTCCGTAAGGAGCAAAACAAAGCAAATTCACAACGATGATGATTATTCTCAAGAGAGATTTCGGTCCAGCTCAGCAGTCTCTCAAGTATTTGTTTCTGGTACTTGTAATTTCATTAGAGGTCTGACGTTTGGAACCAAGGTCTGCCACAGCTAACTGAAGCACATCCCCTGTCTGGCATTTGTGGTTCTGCGTTTGTGGACAATATTAGCGTTTTGCAGACACAGAGATAGATAGCATGGTTCAGCTCCGTCTCTGCATTAATAAGCAAAAACCACAGTCTCCTTCCGTCTCCACCGCGCCACAATTTAGGACAAGTATAAAAGAGAGAGAAAGATAGACGGGTAAAGAGAGTGACAGAAATAGGCAACACGCAAGCAGACAGAAAGAGCGAGACACGCACGCACACACACACACACACACACACACACACACACACACACACACACACACACACACACACACACACACACACACACACACACACACACACACACACACACACACACACACACACACACACACACACACACACACACACACAGTGTAAGAGAGGGAGGGAGGGAGAATGTTTGAAAGTTCCACAGTGGAGGGAAAGGTCCTGGTGGAGTTGGTTTTACCCTGTACACTATCATTAGACTCCTGTCCCAATTCTACGACCACCCCACCCCCCCGCCTCCCAGCCCTGTCTCCTCACACCGAGCAATACCCCCCAACCCCCCCCCCCCCCCCCCCCCTACTCTCCCATCCCTCACCCACCTCAACCACCCACCTCCACCCCAACCGAAGCCTCCCACTCCCAGCCCCCAAAAACCGCAATTTGTCTTGCCACGGAGATTGATGAGGATAGCTTGGCAGGGTCGGCGCTATCATACTTAGGCCGAGTTTGGAAGTGGAGAGGGAGCGGGGCCGCTGACTGTATAGGCCATCCGTCATACGCTGTGTACACATTTGGTCAGGTCGTCCCTGCAAATCCCCCAGGGCCTTGTAACTCACCAGGGCTGGTGGACGGAGTCCACTCCTCTTTAACCAGTGAATGGCTGGGCGGCAGGAGAAAGAGAGAGTGGGAACTCGGCCTATACGGAAGCCTGAGCCCTGGACCGGAGCCTTCATCCATTTAAAAGTGTCATCGGCTCGAATAAGAAGTTGCCGCGAAAGACAAATGAGGCTGCGTTATAGAGGGTGGGTAGATCGCTGTGAGATGGAGTGGGGTCACTGCTCTCTAAGGCAATGAATAGTGGAAGAAATCAGCGTGGGGTCTGAGACTTCGTTATTCTGCCTGTGTGTGGTGTGTGTGCATCTGTATTTGTGTGTGCGGATGTACTGTAAGTGCAGACGTGTGCTGTGTTTTCCCCCATGATCTGAAATGTTGCAGGATAGTTATGTTTGGCTAAAATCCATTCCCAACTCCTACAGTGCTCATTTTGCAGAGTTGATTTTGAGAGGCATTTGTCAATGAGTCAGGCTTCCGTTCGTCCCAAAATGCACAATGCCAAAACTTCACCTACGGACCTACGGTCTGATTACTTGGCTTTCGTTCATACAAGAACAGAAGATGTGATCTTTGTTGCAAAGATCTGATCTCTTCATTACTGGGAACCAAGGGGAAAAAAGTTCCATGTGGTTTTTCTCTCTGTTTCGAAAGCCATGGAAAAATATATATCTGCAGTTATATATCTAACAGTTAAAATGCAGCTCCAGCACTTTGTACATCTCACCTATCTTCTCAACGCTACAGGCGTTCCTAAAGAGGAATAGTACAGGGGAAGTCTATTTAGAATTCAGACCCCATCCCTTTCAGATGCAGCAACTCCATAAAAACAGCTGGTGTCTAGCTTACAGCGAGTGCTGCCGGGATGGTTTCCTCCAGGCAGAGACTTGAGTGCTCCTGCATAACGGGACAGAGCTACCATGACCCTGAGGGTCAAGGGCTGCGAAAGATGGAGGCATAGAACAAAGTGGATTATGATAAAGTCATTTGTACCACGTCAGAGCACGTTTTGGGTCCAGCAGAGGAAGAAAGAGGATGTTAAAGATGTGCACAGCAAAGAGGAGTCTGTGGACAGGAGCGGCCAATGGCCTTGAGGCGGTTTAGCTCTCAGTCAGGGTTTGCGGACTCGATGTCATGCAACATTTGTCAAGAGCAACATCTGCTGAAAAGATGCTTGAGTGACGGTCAAAAATGTGTTGGCGCAAACGCTGACAGTGTACACTCGGACACATACTCAACTCTCTGTATTCGTGTGAGAGTCAGAGTGGGACCTGGAAAAAGTCTGAAAACCACATTTCTCGACACTACAGACAATTTGTACAACGACAATTTCAATGTCTTAGAATAACTAGTGGGAGAATGCGGGCATGAAAGCGAGCAAAATGGTTTGTGGCTGCATGCATGCATGTGTTTGAATAGGGGTCACTCCTGAACATTCGCCACTACGTACAGAAGTGCACGTGATGGTGAGTGTTTATAACAACTTTCATCTTGGTCTCCCATCTCTCATGTGGATGTGGATATCTTGAACCTTGGACATTAAGGGTCAGTCCCAGTTCACTTAGCTCAATAGAATATATAACTAGAGAGAGGGAGAGTGGACTCCCAAAGGGTACAGTTCCCCAACCCTTCCCCTAATAACATGCAGATGGGCCTCTCTAATGCCTGTTTACATATCTGCGGCATAGTTCATGACTAGAGTAAGCAAAGCCCTAATTATTTTACCCGGCGACAAGACCAATAAAATCAACTTCCCCTTCTCGTTATGGGTGTTTAAGTGTGTCCTTTGATGGCAGAGCTTTGTTTATTTTTGGAAGAGTTTCGTACCCGAGAAGAAAGCAAATAGAAGTAATGACACAGAGACGCTGACAAATGGAGGTCCCAGTGATGGATTCATTTCCTCAATGATGCCTGGGAGGCTAGACAAGTGAAGGCGGTTCAACACGAATGCACATACGCACACTTGTAAACACGAGATCCCGCATAATTGGACTATGGCAGCTCCGGGGTTGATAAGTGCTGTGAACAGACTCACTATATCTCACACAGACTGCTACAATCATGTGTCAACGGAATTCAAGTGCCTTTACTGACTCCACTGAAACAAACACCCTTACAGGAATGTTTCACTGATTGATATGACATTCTTTCTCTCATTTGTGTTTCTTTCTCCAGAATGTTTTGGAGAATCACTCTCCCCGTCCTATTGGCTGGGGTGTTCTGCATCGCCGCGGAGACGAGGAAGCTCCGCCCCCAGGGATCGATCCCATCGCCAAACAAAAGCAAAGGAAACCTCTCCACGGAGCGCCACCACCGGCTGCTGCCACGGAAGCCCGAGGTGCTGTCGTCCAGCCGGGAGGCTCTGGTGGTGACGGAGCGCCGCTACCTCCGCCGGGACTGGTGCAAGACTCAGCCCCTCCGCCAGACCATCAGCGAGGAAGGCTGCCGCAGTCGCACCGTGGTCAACCGCTTCTGCTACGGCCAGTGCAACTCCTTCTACATCCCCCGCCACATGGGCCCCAGCCTGGGCCACGGCCAGAGTCGAGGTTCGGGCTCCGGCAGGAGAGGCCACAACAAGGCCCAGGAGCCATTTCAGTCCTGCTCCTTCTGCAGGCCACACCGGGTCACACAGCTCACCGTGCAGCTAGACTGTCCGGGCCTGCAGCCCCCCTTCAGGCACCGCAAGGTGCAGAGGGTCAAACAGTGCCGATGTATGTCTGTGGACGTGAGTGGCAGCGGGAAACTGTGAGAACGTACTCTGAATGAGACCCTCGAGAGGATTTTGTTCTGTGATGTGACATAAGCGTTCAGATGAACGTGGACAAAATGGTCCACACGTTCATTCTCCAAGGACAGAATTGGCCTCATGTACATTTCGTTTCATTGCACACATGACAGCCTGCCACATAATAAAATGATTTCCACAAGCTGGCACAAGCTTCACAATACAGTGGTGATGCGGGCTGAAGCTTGAACTTTATGAGGAGTTGGCGGCTATGGTGACTGTCTCTAAACCTTTGGTCTTACAATGAATGACAACAGACATTATGGAAGGACAGTGAACAGTGACTGTTGGGAGTCACTGAAGAGGAAGCAGGGAACATGTTGGACATGCTTAGTTTTGCCTCCCTCTTCTCATGATGAAGACAAATTGTTTATAGTTTGTGTCAGAAGTGCAGGAACAGTCATTTCTGAGTTCCTGCATGTTTCTTGAATCCTTTGATTCTTTGTGAACTCGGAGGAGTTATCCAAGAGTCATCCTGAACATTTTACCGACACAAAAAGCAATGGATTGCTGCTTGGAAAGACTTAACAAAATGTTCAATTCCTGAAACAGAGCAAGTCTGGTGAATGACCCTTTTTGATAAACAACATTCTGTGGGTGGGTCTTATTAGATGGCTCATTGAAGTAGCTAGCAAGGTTATAATCAGAAGGAAAACTCCTTGTGGTTTAATTTTTGATCTTTTAGCCCTGTAACTTGACCTTCTATTGGCTTCTCAGAAGATCTGATGTCATGAACACGTTAAAAGGGAAAAGACACAGAAATTGTCCATATACATTTGCCACAAATATACTAGCCAGTAAATAAATTGTATTGGATTATATATAAAGGAGGTAATGCAAAATATATGTGTGTAAGTATGTATGTCAAAAGTATATTAAATCTATTTGATATAAAACAGTTTTGAGTGTATGCATTTCTTGTACTGTTTTGATACTTCATAAACATCAGTACAAAACATGTTACTTAGATTTATTTTATTCTATTATTCAATAAATAGTATATTTTCATGGTTAAAGGCATTTACTGAGAAACACACTCAACCGTTGTTATTGCACTTGGGAGTCACGTGAGATGATACACAGTCAAATCCGGAGTGTCAATTTAACCCATTAAAACCGGGATGTGACGAATAAACAATAAAGGAATGTGATATACTCGCCAGCGAATATTTTGCATCAAAAGAAATTCCTATAGTTGATGCCTCATTCATACAGGTTGATGCCTTTATTCACAGTGTGGAAGCTCAGAAAATAAATCGATCTTGTTCCAAATAGAAATCACGTTGCTTCATCATGTGTAATAATATTAGTGTTCTGTGGATGTATTCAAAACACAAATGGACACTCTGGCTTTGACTGCGTAATGCTCCAGGATACAGGCAAATCATTCGTAACTCTGAGAGTGTGCAAATGTAACCAAACTCTGGTGATTACATTTGTACACTCTCAGAGTTAAATTAACACTGAGGACATCAGCAGAGTTCTCATTCACACAAAAGGGATCAGTAACTACTACAAGATATTACGTATAATATAACATAACAAATACAAAATTGACATACACTGTAAGATCACACTGTTGAAATACATGATCCTTTTGTATGAAAAAAAATTAAAAAGGATACAGAGCCTCGATGAGGATCTTAAGCAGTCTTTGTAAACCGTATTAATTATAGGTAGTATCTATAATTACTACTGTGCTATTAAATGCGTTAAGTATCATCCCACTAGATGAGGCTATACTGTACGATTGTCTCAGCTGTAGAATATTTGTCATGATTCAGCATGTTGTGAAGTAAGACAGGTTCATGTCATTACAGGTACTGTAATATGTTTCTGGCTAATCTTTTTATTTACAGGGCTCACTTGACGACTTACTGTGCTTTAAGGCACTTGCTGTCTGACAGCTGATTTATAGGTTAATAAACGTAAACGCTTGTGTTTCTCTTCACATAGGACTGAATGAGGTGTACAGAGGAAGAGTGTAGTAGTCCATCTTTTATTTTCGGAAAAACATGACTGACTTGACCGGACTTGAAAATTGCAGTAAAGAAGGACCCTGGCTACCCATGGCTTATAAAATACTATGGAAAGGCTGGATATGACTTCATATTTCACATTTTAACAAGCATTACTCTGGCACTGAGCCTGCCTAAATCTAACTAACTTTCAGATGTCTTTCAGGAGCAATCGTAAAGACAATTCCATGGGTCCTATCAAATAGTGGAATGTAAAGCTTTGCACCTGCCCATCACATTCTGGTAAAAATATCCTCTCAGGACCACCTAACAACAAACAGCGGGCCCAGAGCAGTTAAAAAACTAAACCCACAAACGCCACCGTAAAATATTACCGGTCGAGTCACAGGCAGATCGGAGCGAACCTCTCTGGCTCGTGCAAACGCACTTGGCGATAGTAAAGCCTCCGCTTCAGATCTTTTGACCCAACTTGGCTTTCTGTGGAGAAAAGAACAAGGACAGGTTGGAGTTATTTATAGCAGCGAGCCCCGTCAGTCATCTTAACATGTCAGCACACAGCCAGGCATTCTGTTTCTCCAACACACTGACAGGTGTCGGTGTGGTATGGAGGCGGCGAGGTGAGGAAGACATTTTGCTTTGATTCAACAAGAACGAGTGGAAGGAACAGGGGTGCGAGGATTAGGCATTATGGAGAAACAAAGTGGGCACACACAGGATTTGAGGATAAGAGAAAGAGGAACGGAGACGTACTATTCCAGTTGCGTGTTTGGGTTTGACATTGTAAGCGGCCTTCTCCCTCGCCTGCTTGAAACACTCCTCTGCCATTTTGACCCTGGAAGAACATTGTCATCAGTCACTTACTTAGCACACACACACACACACACACACACACACACACACACACACACACACACACACACACACACACACACACACACACACACACACACACACACACACACACACACACACACACACACACACACACACACACACACGAAGATGATCCCTAGACTAGAGTGTCGAAATGTTGTCATGTTTTGCCAATAAAGTGGTGCTTCTCCATGTACTGTAATAGCTGGAGTGCAGGCTCTATTTCTCTCAAGCACCCATTGTGAGTATATATTAATATTAAAGTTTTGAGTGCACGCACGCACGCACACACACACACACACACACACACACACGCACACACGCACACACGCACACACGCACACACGCACGCACACACCCCTCAATTCAGGTCCAACAGTGAGACTGTTCAGACGTTGGCCATGTGTTGGTGGTGTTTGGACAGGAGGAAGTTATGTCTCATCACTTGCTATTCGAAATGACGCACTCTAGTTTACTACTGCACAGACGGAGCCAGAAGTGTCACTAGTCATTAGCCTTACAAAGGAAAAATAATCAGTGTATTGGCATCCGGTTAACTGTGACTAACAACACAAAAATGTGTATATCTACATTAAAGGGGAGTGACAATACAGTAATTGGACATAAAATGTGTTTGTGTTGCGTGAGTGCCTGCCTCGGCAACACAGGTGCAAACGTATTTCAGTTAATTCACTGGCAGAGAGAGAGAGAGAGAGAGAGAGAGAGAGAGAAATTGGGATGTTGGCCTAAAACAAAGGGCAAAGAGTTAATAACTACAAATTTCTTTTCATACTTTCCTACAGAATAAGCAAAGCTCATGACATTATGTTTTTCGTTACAAATACATATCTTCATTCCATCTTCATTCGGCATAATGGACCAATTAGCTGGCTGTTGACATAAGCAGTAGTATCTTCAGACCCATCGAACCACTGGAAGCTAACTGGATCCCGCATGTGTTCTTTTCATTACCGGGGTGAAGCGAACGATTTGGGTCATTTCAACCGTGTTCCCTCCATGAATTTGAATGACTGATAGAATCTTCAGTGAGCACGAGATGGACTCAATATTTTTTAACCGCTTAAAACCTGGCGTCCCTACTTTGGGCAAATGTATATATTTATAATTTATATTTAAAACCCCTGCCTGTTGTTGTTTGAAAAACAAATGAATGTATAAAAATTATTCCTTATATACTGTATGTTAACTTCCATCTTTGGAAGAGAGAATTAGCAGGCTGCCGCTATGGTATGCTCACTGTTTTGTCTCTTTGTCTGACTCTCTTCAATACAGCAATTTATTGATTGTCCTTTGGCTCGTCTCTGTCTTATTTTGGTTATGGATTTATCCATATCCATATTTATATAAGTTATTATTTACTCTTATCTATCATACCACATGATTCATTGTGTAACTTAGTAGATTGGCTATTTCCACTATTTGTCATATTAAGTATTAATATAGGGTTTAACTGATCTGATGCATAATGTAAAATTCCAAATGTAGTAACTTTTAGAATTATTGTTCTTTTGGTTTGTTTATAAGGTCATATAGTAGTCACCTGTGCCCAAGGACAATAAGCCCCTTAATCTGTCCTGTTAGGCCTAAATAAATAAATGGCCAGGCCACTAGATCTTCAAGTCTATTTATCTGCCAAGTCATCTGTCTTTTATTATTTTGTTACCATTTTTGTTGCTAGTGTTACTTCATTATCTGTACATGTTCTCACCTGTATCTTTGTTTCATAGTGAAGCTGCCATGATGAGTGAATTTCCCCTGGGATAAATAAAGATCCCCCTTCCCCCTCTTTGCCCTCGGGTTCCTGTCTGTCTGCTATCATATCTTAACTCATACCTCGCGATCCCCGTAGAGACCGTAGATTTCCCGCTGTACCGCGCTGCCATGCCCGTAGAGCCCGTAAAGTTTAATTAGCTTTAATCATTATGAAAGGATTAAAAGTATTAGCGCAGATTTTCGCTGATTCTGGCTCTTTAGGCCCGCCCCCCTAACTGTATCCGGTCATTTCCGGTCTGGACCGGATCCAGCTTTCCGTATCCAGTCTGAGCCTGGGCCATAGTCCCGCCTCCATTGGTTTACAGTGTAACAAAAGAGAAAGCTACTCGGCGATGGAACGCTCGTTTTTCAATCGGATTTTTGCGTTTGGAAACTTTGATCCAGTCTCTACACGCCTGGATTATGATCCCCGCACATATCGTGCGTTTTGTGCGCGAACGTGTCCACGTGTTACCATAGCGCACAGTTGGCTTTTTTCAATGCTTTTTCATGTAAACACTGGCTGATAAGCAGAGATACAGCGTGGCAACGGATATGTCTTTTTCAATGGGGTTTTTTGTATTCGAAAGCTTGTCACCGAGTCTACACGTCTACTAGATGAGTCGCGCACAGATTGTGCACGATGCGTGCGCGTGCCCACGCTAAAAGGTAAGGACAATTTGGCAGCTGCTTACTACAGCTATGTTTAAAATGGCAGAGAAAAAGTTAATAAAAGAGCAAAAACTCTGGGATGGGATTCAATCCAAGTCCAGCTTGGTCATGACATTTTCAAACAAAGAACTGTACTAAGCACAATAATATGTTGTATTCAACCTCAATATCAATATTCCGCCTCTGCAACATCTGCTCACCGTTCCTTTAACATCCGCTTGTTCTCCTTCTTCCACTGTTCTTTGAAATCGCTGGAGAACTCGTGCCAGACAGAGAACAAGGTGTTTGGAGAGACCTCTTTCTCGCCCCCCTTGGGCTTGACAGAGAAGAACACGCTCAGCCCCAAGAAGCTGAGGATAGAGAACAAAAAAAGAAAAGCACACAAGACCAAAATATTACAACATGAGCTTACACAGAGTCATTGTGAAATCTGGCAGCTTTATACCAATATGGAAAATGTGAAAGCTAATCTCAGGATAATGTTTTTGTATAATATGCGGTTTTGTTTTTTTTCCAGGCTCATTGTACAGTAGTAATATGTAAAAATGCACACCGAAGATGACTGAGCATTTCAGGGCAAAACACGGATTGTATTGTCTGCCAATTTGAGGGCTAAAATTAAACCTATTTGCACTACTTTACAAGCATATCTCAGTGTTATGTTTGTGTGTCTGTGTATGCATTTTCTCATGTGAGCATCTGTGATAGATATCGGCTGGTTTACAAATTAATTTAAAGATGACTTTTTTTAGCTTACAGGACTAGCTGACCCTCAAGGAGGTCTGGCACTTATTTGCACAATTAGTTTTTCACAAAACTACACTTAAGTCAATACAATAATTGATCTCAAACACTGACCCATACAACCAGCTCCAACAATACATCTGGTATCAGACAATCATGAATGACACCATCGGAAGAAATACATGATAATTTAAGTCAGTGGTGTTATGCTATATACGTAGTATGATGTGCCGATCTTTTTTGAAAGAAAGCGTAGCCCTCTACAAACCACTTCATCCACTGAAAACGCGGTAGCGCATCTCCAAGACCACGCGCAGGTAGATTATCGTATCAACGCTGACATGCTTCTGTGACTCAAAGCTGCACTGCATGGGTCTTTGGTTATAATTATGTCTTTATAATATACCATAAATCTGAGACCTGACTGCAGGCGTTACACAGATTACAAACACCCCCAAATTGAAAACATGACAAATAACAAAAACCTCTTGTACTGTATTGTGCTGGCTGCAAGAGTTGTGAGCTGTTATGACAGGAAAAGGACATCCAATGGAATACAACCAACATGAAGACTGTCAATCATAGGTGTGTTCCTACATCACACTGATTTGGTACAGTACATAGAACAACAGTACTGTAGAGCAGATGAATTGCATTTGAAAAACTGCTGTTATTTGTACTTTGTTTATATGTATGTGTACTTTCACAATGGAAAGGCACAATTGTGTTGTTTGTATTTTAAGTTAGATTTAAATTGTTTTTACCAACTGTGATTGCAAAGTTACACAGCTCTGTTTACACATTTCTTTATTCTAGTAGGGCAACAGTATATTATGTCATGCTTGCTTTGGCAATGTAAGCATAATGTTTCCCATGCCAATACCACTAAAGCCCCATTAAATTGCATTGAACTGAATATATGACATTTCTTTATACCCCCATCAATCTGAGCATTGACTGGCTAATGGTTTTTATCACGTCTTTGTGATATACCATCCATCCATCTTTATAACTAGTTAACATTTCTGTAGTTGTAGTGTAGTTGTTGACACAATTGAGCAGCCTGAAATGTAAGCTTTATGTAGTAATAAATAAACAAACTGCAGATATAGGTGGATGGATGAAACATCTGCTTTAAATAAATAAGTAAGTAAGTAGGGTTTTTTATGTTTTATTTCATTTTTGGTTAATTAGTTATGTTTGTTTTAAAAGTGTCAATCACAGTTTACAATTATTAGAGGCCCAAAACACTACTTTCAATCAATGGCAAAATAATAAAGATACCCATTTTGTTGCGTTAACACATTTGTTTTAACAATACAGTATACTTCTGCCACTACAGTATGTACAAATGCATGTGTGCTGTGCTGTAGGCTATGTCTTCATGTGTTTGCAGCAGGGCACACATTATGATGCAAGTTGAAACAAATTGACCCTTACAGGTAGGATTCAGTGTACATTTGTCCACACTCAGAGGTAAATGAACACTCAGGATTTCACAGTGTGAACAGGCACAGGGACAGCAGATAAACACATTGAGCAGTGAGGGTGCGTGTGCGATAAGAGCGAGCTCCAGTGAAAGTGACAAATGCTGTGGCCCTCGGAGGTTGATCAATACAGTGGACAGGTTGGGTTCTCTTTGTTTGGAGTGCGCTACAGGAACACATTCCTAGCCAGTGTTAACAGAAGCCTGGAGCCAAGGCTGTCTACTCTAGCTCTGCTTAGATAAACAACGCAGACACCACACAAGGGGCCTCTCGTCTACCTTAACGGGCCCACCGTGACGACCTCCACCTATACCGTGTAACTGAAATAACCCGGAGACCTGTAAACGTCGACTAAATGGCTAGAGCATACATATCCTTAGTGGCTTTTAGAACATGAATTATGTTCAAGACAGCAAGAATTACATTCTATTGTCAGCAAAGCATTTCATTCTAGCGTCAGCAAAGCTCAACCCAGGCTTATCACCCCCCAACCCCGCCCTCAGTGTACATGCACACTAGGGCATTCACCAAATATTTGAATATTTGAATATCAAAGTCACTATTCGATGTTGTTCGATGTTTAAATTTAATTTGGGGGGTCTCGTGACCCCCCAAATAAACATATTTGAACTGGGGACCCTCACCCTGACAAGCACTTGGAATTGTAGGCATTACATTTAATGTGACTCGGTTCCACAGATAAATATTGTGAAAATAGCAGATCTACATGCTCACGTAGATCGGCTATTTTCACAATGTTCACCTCTTGCTTACTTAATATTTGACTGTTTGGCCAGTCCTGTCGAATATTCGACTATTCGAATACTTTGAGGTTGAATAATTTGAATACTAAAAATCACTATTCGTGAATGCCCTAATTCACACTGGCACATGACATTTTGCGTATCAAGACTGCACAGTCACACAAACATATGCAAACAACGTAAATGTACACGCATGGATAATATTTAGCACTTCAAGTGCGATGACCAATCTAACTATTTTTACTATACTATCTTTATTATTTCTGCTATTACATATTATTTGTTAAAGTTTATTATTGCTGTCACAACGGGTCAAGGCGATCTTGAATCTCGTGTTATTTCCTATTGCACAAAAACATTAACATTTTGAAAGTTCCATGGAATGAATAACTCTCTTACGTCTTTTGAGTGTCGGACAGCTGTTGCTCCCGAGCCTCCAGCTCCGTTTTGGCTGTAAAGGAGGAGACATTTTGATTAGAGTACAGAAGTCCATACCTGTGAATGCAGGATGGGGCACACACTGTAAGATCCTGAGTGTTCATTACTAACTATAAGAGGGTCCATTTGGTTCTTAATATAAAATTGAACCAAAATGAACACTGTCGTGTGAAATACGTATGTCTTCCACCTGCAGCATGTACAGTATAGTATATACTATACATTATAGTATGATGTAAAGTACCGTATACTGTATTATAGCCTATTAATTGCAACTACATTTAATATTACTGTATATCCTATTCTATGGTCCTTCACTACGCTATTGTCACTTTGAGTATACTGATGCCGTTTTAATTACTCATTACGTTTTTATTACCTTGTATGTATGTTGGACATTACTTATGCTGGACATAACAGGTCCAGGTGAGTAGGCGACAAATAAAAAAAATAATGAATCTTGTACAATAGAACACAGCAGCATTAAGCCTGAATTACACCTCATTGTACGATGGTGTCACAAACTCAATCTTTCTACAGTACAAGCTCACAATGCGGTGTGATGCGCCGCGTTGCGAGCTTATGGATATGTGGATATCTTGTCATGCTGCCGCACGATGGCATATAAATGAAGCTCTACTCATGTCAACAGTGTTTAACAAGGTCAGCGATGTGCCACTACAGGTTATTCAGTCTCACATCGTCTACTGTTACACAACTGACAAATGAGTACTGCAGATTGCAGGACAAGAGTGCCTCTTTGTGTAGGGTTACATCAAATGGATAAGAGTGTGTGTGTGTGTGTGTGTGTGTGTGTGTGTGTGTGTGTGTGTGTGTGTGTGTGTGTGTGTGTGTGTGTGAGAGAGAGACAGAGAGACAGAGAGAGAGAGAGAGAGAGCAGGGGGGAGAGAGAGAAGCAGATGGAGAGAGAGGGAGGAAAAAAAAGAGGCACTATGGTGCGCACCAGTAGACGTTTCCAGCACTTATCTCGGTGGGTCATCAGGATCATTTGACTGTGTTATAAATTATGATATAAGAGGACAGCAGTCGACTGTGACAGACTCAGTCAAGAAAATGCCAGAGGGGAACCGCTGGCCAATTTTCCAGATTTCCTCTAAAATGCCATAAAGATATGTCATCATGTCAATCCAGCTTTAGTTTATTTCCTTTCCTTATTCTGGGAAAACAATACCGATTTCTGAAACGGTCGTACTGAGAGTTTGTCTGTGCCGACTTATACCTGCATACACTCGCCGTCCGGTATGCCGGTCAAAAGGTTTTGCGCTAAACTCTTTCCCAGTTTGCCTGCAGCCTTCACGGCAGCAAATACGTAAACCGCCGCCACCACCGCCTCAAACCGCCAAATGATCAGCATTGACCCATGGCCTCGATATAGACAGCTATGACAGCAGGCGGGATGGGGAATCTTTCCTGGCGTGGATCTCCGGTCCACTCTTATCCCGGGAATATCTGATGGCTCTGTGTAATTGAAGCCAGAGTCACTTCTAAGGATTTCTGACATATCGGCAGGACCATCAATTGCTGTTGCCGGGCACTAAATCCCTCTCTAGCTAATGCTCCTCTCTCTCTCCCTCTACCTATATGCTTATCAATAATGGTAGAATAGAAAATAAAATGGATAAGGGCGTCTGGAAATTATCTTAACATTAGGATCAAGTTTTTCCCCCCTCTTGGAAAGTGATCTAAGACGCTTTTGGTGAACCTGACACTGTCCCAGTAGGATATTCGACTGGAAAAGATATTCTCGTGAGGCGAATACAAATACAAACCAATTGATGTAGATGAATTCTGACAGAATTCAACAAACCTTTATTTGGCTCATTAGCCCCATGACAACAGCCGGCCTACTGGTGTTGACATCCTGCCCGGCCAGGGCGGTAATCAGTGAAAAACAAAATCGAGTACGCTACCAGCCTTAGTAATCTTTATGTCCATCAGAAACAGATTATCACATGGCCAATGCTCTCCCTTGCTAGTCGCAGAGGCTCCATCAAAGCCTCGCATGCATGAGAATTTGCGAAGCGAGCGGGGAAAATCGAGCTAGACCAAACAGCGGAGCTCCAACAAGTCCGCTCCCACTGTTATTCTGTGGTTGGTTTCATGGTCAGAAAATAAACAAGGAGTGGTCGAATCTGTGGAGCCAGAAACTATTTAACCCAGTTTTCTTTTTTTACTGTATTTCTTTTTTCCCCCTTCTTTTTTGGGGGAAATTACAGAAATAACAAAAATAAGACATTTTTGGCTGTTGTTCTGTTTTTTGCCACAGCAACAGAGGCACCCAGAGAATTCCTGTCTGGAGCCTTCAGAGTCATATGTTCACATTACACCGCTTAGACTGTGCTCTCACAGGACAAACCTCATCATTTGCATCAAAGGAAGAGCTCCCATATTTCTCAGAGGGAGGGAGGGAGAGAGAGAGAGAGAGAGAGAGAGAGAGAGAGAGAGAGACAGACAGAGAGACAGAGAGAGTTGGGAGACAGGCTTTCATCTATACACTTCCTTTAAAACTGAAACTCAAGGACAGTGAGTGATACGGCGGGGAGCACATATGCTCCACATTACGCTCTCATTTGAATACAAAAGCACTTGGAGAGGGGGCCCGTATGCTGGGTCCTTCAAAAAGATTGGTCACAGTCAACTGAATGTAGCCGGACCTCAAAGCCGACGTAACACAAAGAATGACATTTGTGCGTGTTATGTTAAAGCAAGCATAACAAACTGAGTCCTACACCTTTGAAGTGGATCACAATATCCCAATATTGTTGTAAACGTCAGATTGTGGAGATGAAAGCGGCCTTGTGAGATGTTTGGTAGACATGACAGATACACACTGCTGCATTTGAAAAAGACCACCACATTGCTGAGCACAAATTCACCATGGAGGCGCTTTTCCGCGAGTGATGTTACAGTATACGCATCCAGAGTTAAAAGTGGAATTGTGCAATATTCCTGATCATCACAAGGCCTGAAAGGTTTGAAAGGTTTTATTGAGACATAACGCTACTGGCCAAATATGTGCACATGCCGGCCTTCCATGTTGTTGTTTTCCCCTCGCTTTCTAAAATCCAGCCCAACTGTAAGCTCCCCTCTCTGGAGGGAGCTCCTCTGGCGGGCGCCTCTCCCCTAAGTCCTGCCAGATTTGTTGAAACACCTTGGAACCTCCCTTACTCTTTAAACTCTCATCACCCCCTCCCATAACCAAGATTCCCTCTATACTGTATTCTATACTAGTGTTTCTCAAACTTTCAAATTTTCCCTTAACTCTGACAGGGAGGTCAGAGTGGGCTACACTGTCAGAGTTACAGAGGTGTATGGGTCAATTTAGACACCCCTAAAGGAACCCACAGAGTCCCTGGAATCCACTTTGAGAACCACTGTTCTATACGATTATTTCTAAATGCACGTTGCTTGAATGGTGCATGGTAAAAAAGATTCATATACCAACCTATACACTTGAAGCAACATGATAAGATAACGAAACAGCCTGCCGGAAGTAGCCAAGTTTGTCTGACTTTCACTACCATTGTCTGTGTGTTTCACTCATTGTTTGATGGACAGGAAATGGGCAGCCAGGGGGAAGTGACGCAGTGGAGGGGGAGAGTTGCCTTGTTAGCTTGCTTGTTTGAAAATACAATGGCTTGTTATGTACTGTACTTCCTCTTGCTTACCAGTAGGTGCTGCATGTAGTATTACACAATGCAGCTTTAAATAGTATAAATAAAAGTACACAATGAGCAACGAGGGATTTAAATGCAGCCGAGACGGTGTCTTGGTCCTGCCTTAATGATGGCTGCTGAAGCGATCTGGGAGAAGTAGGCGATAACTGATGACAAACACACCGTGTAGGTGGAAAGGAAAACAAGCATGGTGGACAGAGGGGGAGTACTCTGGAGGTAGATTCATCATAAACTCTACACTCTCCACTCTCCTCCATTCCACCACTAATACATCATCCCTGTTTTAACAGTCCTCCTGGTCAAGGCCTCACTCCGAGGTGTTTATTTGATTCCCTGATATTTGGGGATGGAAAGAAAGTAAGGGTGAAGAAGGGAGTCACCTCCAAATCTCTCCTCCGGTATCATTAACCGCATTGGGGAAATGGGAGTCCAGGACAACAAACCGAGGCAGAAAAAGTACAAAAAGTCACAGGAGAAGATGGGAACAGGACCTACAACGCTCAGTGAAGATGAATGGTGCATCGTACAAGTCAAGAGTTTATCGCGGTTAACACCACTTTTCTTCCTTTGCCCTCAGTTCTTTCCACAGTCAGTTCAAACTGCAGGGAGATGGGTTCATGTTCGGCCATCCTGGATCCACCTCTGTGGCAGCCCACAGACACAAGTTCCTTTTTATAAGGCAGAGATCAAGATAAAAAGCCACCGCTACCAAGTGCAGTTGCAATCCATCACTGCAGGTAGACGATCTTGAAACAATGGCTGTGAGTTATTCAATACACCCCAGGGTAAACAGAAATCCCTATGGAAACAACAGAGCGTATATCACCCAGGGAAGCAATGGGAGACAGGCTTGGAAAGGAGGGCGAGGCGGAATCTTCAGAAGACTTATGGCGCGTTGATTGATGACCAACTTCAGATGCTCTCACACCATAGAGGGATTGTGTGGCCTCTCTAAGGTATCAGTTATTCTTTATGGCAAGTGTATAACAATACAGATCAGCTGGGTGCCTCTCAACATGAATTTCTAACAGCTCTGCATTTGTCATTTAAGGGATTCTGAACTGACAGGCACATAACTCCGGAATCTTACATGTTTCGAAAAGACACAGCCTTAATCTGTGGCATAAATGATCTAATAAGACCAGTTATATTCAGCATGTTTACATACGTGTCATAATTTGATCATACCCCGATTAAGGCCAAACAGCAGTTATAGCAGTTCATGTTACATGTGCTTACACAATGAGTCTGCCGTCAGCACTGCAGACTCACTCCCCAATGTCTACCTCAGTCTGAAAACCCACCTCTTCAGACTCTACCTACAGTACAGTGGTGCTCACTTCTTGCTGCCTATTTTTGGATACATGCTAGTTACAGTATACTGCAGAGATTTATATTGGTTAGTTGTTCACTGCAGGATCTTTACTTTTTATTGCGACCGTCAGGTCGCACTTACTATCAAAACCTCTACAATTTATGCCCTAAAATCACGCAAATCGGTACACAGTATGTCTACACTCATCTCATCAACATGGATCTGTCCCATTTAGCGCCACCTTCAGGCCGATTTTTTAAAACACATCTTTGGACACTACTCCTACAGATTTGGCCCTAAAATCACGCAAATCGGTACACACTTGCTTTACACTCAAGTCATCACCATGGATCTGTCCCATTTAGCACCACCTTTGGGCCGATTTTTTAAAACACATTTTTGGAAACTGCTCCTACAGATTTTGCCCTAAAATCACGCAAATCGCTACACAGTATGTCTTTACTCAGGTCATCAACAGGGATCTGTCCAATATAGCGCCACCATCAGGCCGATTTCTTCTAACACATTTTTGGACACTGCTCCTACAGATTTTGCCCTAAAATCACGCAAATCGGTACACAGTATGTTTACACTCAGCTCAACAACATGGATCTGTCCCATATAGCGCCACCGTCAGGCCGATTTTTTCAAACACATTTTTGGACACTGCTCCTACACATTTTGGCCTAAAATCACGTTGCGACCTGACGGTCGCTTATCTCCCGATTAGGGAGTCTTACTGGTGTTATATACAGTGTGTATGTTATTTAGTTTAGTTTCTATACTGTTTGCTTGTCAACAAATTCTAAGAGTTATTCAGATTGCGTGTTGTTTAGACAGGTTTGAGGTTTACATGGTATCCTTGTGTTACTCTGTTGAACTTAAATGTCATAATGTGTTACATTTTCAATTAAACAAGTTATCTTTTATATAATCTTTCACAATAACCATTCCACACAAATGTGTTTTTGACAACTCTATTAAACACTATTTTTATTGTGTATGCCCACAAGTGTACAAGTGTGCCTTTCATTGTTTTCTTCATACTCTATTTACTTGACCATTACCCTTTCATTTGTTGACTTGGCTTCAAGCCATTTACATTGTTCTGGACAATTGTAATTCTAATCATCTTTATGTGCGTTAGGTCCCCAATCGCAGGAAGCATAAGCAGTAAGCATGCTCAATCTGTTGACTTACTCAAGCACTTAAACATCTTTTCTTTCACACATGTAAACCATTACCAGATAGAGAGGGCACCGAATTCAAAAAAACTGCCTCCCAGTACAACAAACTGATTACTAATGACAAAACCATGTAAACTGGTTATAACAATAGTTGCATTAATTCGACACATGTAAATAATTGAACCAATTTATTGCCATAACCTGCACAGTAATTGGGATATTGATATGATGTAAACACCGGCATTGAGTTTTATGATTGTGAAACTGGGCTCACCTTGGCTCAGAAACTCGTCCATCTTGTGCTTGAACGGTTGCAGGTTTTCTTCAGAGGACACCGTACACACTTTCACTGTTTCAGCTGAGCAAGCTGCAAGAACAACCAAAGATCATGAGAAGAGAAATCCTGCTGATGGTGCAATAGTAGTGTTGCATCCAGCATGAATGTTGGCATCTATAACATTTGTATCTTTTATGTATTCTATTATCAAAATCTAAGAGTCTACATTTTCATGAGAGACAAGTCCATATTTTTCTACACACTGGTATTTTGTCCTACTAATTCAGGGGTCTTCAACAGGGGGTCCGGGACCCCTACGGGTCCTCAGAATTACTACAGGGGGTCCTCCAGATCCCTGTGTGATAGAGGCTTTTCTTCTCCTTTTTTAGATTAAACGCTTGAACTCTAGCGACCATATCCTGAGAACTTTAGCACAAAAATAGCAGATCTACAAGCTTACAATGCCTCACGCTGCAAGGCGTTGTGAGCTTGTAGATCAGCTATTTTCGGCAAAGAGGTTTGGTGTAGAGGGGAAAATGAACAGACTAAGTACAGAGTGATAGGTCAGGTTTATTAAGTATTGACGGTTCAAGTGGTTAAATATCTGGAAACACAAATTTAGATGAACCCAAAATACACTGATGATTTTGCTGCGATGAAACTAAACTATATGGTATCTATGAGTTGTGGGGGTCCCTGCTTCATCTCTCTCTCAACTAAGGGGTCCTTGGCCTGAAAACGTTGAAGACCCCTGTACTAATTGATAGAACCCTTCTGAATAAGAACAGCATGATGTTGACCCATCCCACTTCCACACCAGAGGCAGAAGATGGCCCGAGGAGCGAGGTAGGCTCGTGCTTTGATCCCCGGAGAACTCCGGAGTCACGCTCTATCTGTAGCCATGATGGATCCCGAACTCGCATGCTAAAGACCTCTGAGGCGAGGGGGGCCACGAGGGGCTAAGGAAACGGGGAATGGGGGAATGAGGAGGTGGGGACTGGGTGAATGGTAATTGGGAGACCATATGGTACCTCCTCTGAAGGTACAGAGCAACGCTAGCTCCACTGCAGCGCTACTGTCCTTCAGGTTGGCCGCCTACTTAACCGAGCCCCCCTCGGGCAGCTGTCATCGACGAGTGCGTCTGCTAGAGCACTCAGCTGGCTTCTCGGGGTAATGGGCTAGCTAGAGCATGTGATGATGCGTTTATGTAGGGCCATCATGCGCCACTGCCACTGGGGGCAAAGCGGACGCAGGTCCACGTCCCTCACGGGCCACTCCGCTTTTATGAATTGCAAATAATGAGCAGCCAAATGATTGATTGAAGTGGGAGAAAAACAATATTTGGCGAGACAACACGGATAAGAGACCTGATTGGTTTAGCAGTGCAGATACATAAAATGTGATAGAGAACAGACCCGGCTTGGGGAATTATTCTCGATCGAAAAGCAAGCATGCAGATACTCGCACATGGGTATGCACTTTGTATTGCGAGCGCATGGACACGTGCGCACCGCACATGCACTCGCACACAGACACACACACACCGGAACATACACAGTAAAATCCTCAGTGTTCATTTATCCATTTGTAACGCCGATAGTATAAAAATGTAACTAAATGGACCCTTTCGAGTCCATTTGGTTACATTTGTACACTCTCTGAGTTAAATTAAAACTGAGGATTTGACGGTGTACATTAGCTTTTTACCACCTGTAGGCCCCTGAATGGCTGGAAAGTGTTGGAAGTGCTGAGTGAGCCGAGACTGAATAATGCATGTATTTCTCCAAGGCCTCATTCATTAACTTGCGCTGATTTTTCTTTTTCTCCCCTTTTCTTTTCTTTTTTGCCTTCACCGATCAGCTTGGCGTTTTCTGACCATAATCTGATTTCCACATCTACTGAGCTTTACTGCTGAATACACAGGTATTTACACACTTCTTCTGAGGTCCTTGCAGTACTACTAAAACACAAGCATTTACACACTTGTTTGTAGTGGTGGAAAAAGTACTACATTTTTTACATCCTAGTCCGGAATTCAAAATCTACCTGAGTTAATGTACAGAAGTATCGTTGGGTGATACATGTGACAGTCTCAAACTGATATGGCAAAGGGATCTGGGTGTGGATATTGAAGATGAACATTGGAAAGGACTTATAGCAAATGCAGGACAAGGGATCAGAGAAGCAAGGGGAAAATGTATTCAATATAAAATAATTCATAGATATTACTACACACCAACTAGATTACAGAAAATGGGAATTGCAGAGAGTAATACATGTTGGAAGTGCAAGGAAGAAGTTGGCACGTATATCCATATGATTTGGGAATGTCGCATGGTGTATCCTTTCTGGTGTACAATTCTTGATTACCTATCAAAATGGTTGGGATTCACCATACCCCCACTACCACTGCTCTGTCTTTTAGGAGACAGGACAGTGGTCCCTGGGTTAAATAAAAAAGCTTTTGTAATAGTAAAGGTTGGACTGGTCACAGCAGCCAGAATCCTGCTGCGGAACTGGAAAACCCCAAGAACCCCTGTTTTTAAAGAGTGGAACGAGGAGATTATCAAAATCACATCGTATGAGTACATGCTGGGAAGAGTGAATGGTATGGGAAAGATGAAAGAGATATGGGATAGTTTTCTAACATATATGACACTTATTTGAAGATGTGAAGAGGTTCCTACTTTTATTTCCTTTGTATTATTTCCTTTGTATTTCTATTTTTGTATTATCTTGGACTGACTGTATATGTTTGTACCTGTTGTTGTGCTGCACTGTACCACCCATTACCACTTTTTGTATTAAGAAGAAAAAATAAAAAACATTTGAATTATAAAAAAAATGTACAGAAGTATCAAAATCTTTTTAAAATAGCCGATCTACAAGCTCACAATGCATCACATCACGACACATTGTTAGCTTGTAGATCGGTTATTTTCAAATGGCCGAAATATAGTTATATTTAGTAATATTAGTTTTCAAATAATTGTAGTGGAATAAAAGTACAATATTTGCCTCTGAGAAGTACTGAATATTGAAAATACTCTAGTAAAGTAACAACAAATACAATTGTACTTAAGCACAGTACTTCAGTAAAATGTACTTAGTTACTTTACACCACTGGCTCTTTGTAGTACTGATACACAAGTATTTACATACTTCTGCTTGAGATACTTGCAGTACTGATATACTGTATAAGTATTTACACACCTCTGCTGAGATCCTTGTAGTGCTGATACACAGGCTTTTACAGAAACTCACCAAACCCAGGCTCTGAACACTGCACAGCTGGCCAAATTCTATATGAAACTCAACAAAATACATTTTAATCAACTACTCAATATGAAGATGTGCTCATAATGAGCATAGTATGGCTGCCGGTCTGCACGAAGGGCTTAACACACCACAGTGCCATAAAATAAACCAAATTAAGCTGGCGACTGGGCTTTTTTTTCGCCTTTATTTGTTTTAAAGCCAAGGGGATCACACACGCTTTATCCAGAGAGACATGGAGGAATTTTCCAGAGTTCTCTTCAAAACATCCATATAATATCTCTCGCGCGCGCGCACGCACGCACGCACGCACGCACGCACGCGCGCGCACGCACGCACACGCACACGCACACGCACACGCACACGCACACACACACACACACACACACACATCCCTTCCAGGGTCAGCGAGGTGACTCAGTGGAGCTTTAGGAGGCTCCTCGCCAGGGGCGTCAATTGGGTATGGCAGGGGTATGCAGCTGCCATACCCTGGGTCCAGGGGGGGAAATAAAAGTTACTTGTAAATATGTAAATATGTTGTTAAAT